>NC_142867.1:134129583-134437500 GCF_051225735.1 Oryctolagus cuniculus
GGTGACCTGCGGCGCATAAGCTGCTAGCCGCCCGCAGGTGCTCATCGCCTCACTAATCAGGCAGACCGAATCCAAGCTCTCTCATTGCCATATTGTGGGGAGGCCTTTCTATTTCTCTATTTCTCTATCTCCGGGCATTCCTATTTCTCCCATTTTACTTCTATCTTCCAGCATTCCTATTTCTCTCATTTTACTTCTAAACTTCTGTTTCTCTTATCCCTGTGGCTACCCGGCGCCCGCCCCGAGGCTGCTTCACGGCTCTGCGCGGCTTCCCGGCGCCTCGCCCCGCCGGCGGGCTCCCGGCTCTGCACGGCTCGGCTTCGCGCGCACGCTCCGCTGTCTCCACGCACTTCGCGCCCGCACCACGGCCTCGCGCCAGCTCCGCGTTCCCTATCTATTCACGCCCCGTGCTCTCTCTGCACGCGGCGGCTTCCGCGAATGTTTCCACCACCACCGGCATTCAGTCCAAGTTCCCCGGACTAACCTGGCGAATTCCAACCTGGCGGCCCACGTCTCTGCTTCTGGTTCCAGATCTTCGCCTCTTGCTCCCCGGGCTGACTTGAAGAATTCCAAGATGGCTTGGCCTGCACTCGCGGCTTCATCCTCCCTAACATTTTTCTCTACCCGGTATGTTTCCCTAAGTTTTCTTCCAACAATATTCCTCCCTCATTTCTCCTGGCCTCTCCCCACAGTCCGTATCCAAGTCTAAGTTTCTTATAGGTTTCACTTTCACTTTCAACCTGCAGTCCGTATCTGACTCTAAGTTTCTTCTTGCTTTCACTTTAAATCCTAACTTCTTTCCCACAGTCCGTATCCGAGTCCAAGCCTCCTCCAGGTTTCACTTTCGCTTTCAATCTCCTAGCTTCCCCGCCATAGTCCGCATCCGAGTCTATGAAAGCTTTCACTTTCGCTTTCAATCCTAACTTCTTTCCCACAGTCCATATCCGAGTCTATGCCTAGGCTTTCAATAGCTTCTTCCGGCACCTAGGCTCTTTGCTAGTCTCTCTCTCCAGTATTTTCCCACTTCTTCCCGTTTCTTCCCTCCTAAGTTTCCTATCCGTCCTAGGTTTCCTATCTGAGTCACGGCACCATTATGTCGCTCCCCCTCTTCGTGGAGGAACGACACAGGACCCTGCGCTGTTCTTTCGTCTGCTCGGCCCTCCCCGGGTTTGCTGCTGGTTCTTCCCGGGTTGGCTACTGTCCCTTCCACCTCCGTGGAAGGGCGGTTCCCCCTGGCCACTTTCCCCACTTCCGCAGGGGAGCAGCACACCGCCGGCCAGCTCTCTCGGGGGCTGCACAGGTGTTCCCCTTAGATGTTCCCCTTAGATGTTCCTGGTACATGCCGTCTCTCTCCTCCTTTATAGTCCTCCTCCGCCAATCCTAACTCGGCTGCCCACACGCCGAGTACGCTGCTCTCCTCCAATCAGGAGCAAGTCCTACAGTTTATTGGCTGAACTGGAGGCAGCTGTGTAGAAGCTGTTTTCTCCTCTCCCAGCACCATATTGTGGGAGAGCAGATGCATAGAATAAGTCTTAATTCCAGTAACTTAGTCTAGTCCGAGTTGCTCCCCACAGGAAGCCATGGCATCAATGCACCCATGGTAACAGTAGCATTCTTCCCTCCCCGGAGGCATCACCACTTTTTAATGCTGATTTTGAGATCATGTGTGTCAAGCCACAGATTCATCCTCAGGTATCTGTCACATCATAGCCTCAGCAAAGGTGAGATAGGCAAAAAAGGAAGGGAGAAGAGCTGTGCTTTCTGGGACACTGAGGGGCTTCTCAGGGCATCCTGACTTTTTGTGCCTCATCGTGAATCTCTGTCTTAAATGTTGGACCTGCTTCAGGCATCCTAGGGAGAGGAGACTTCAAGTTGCCTTAGAGGTCTCAGGGAAGAGCTGGGTACATTATTTCTTTCTGTTTTCAGCTTTTGAGAATCAAAATATTTCCTCCTCTCCTATTCTCCCTCTTTCTGTTGTATTTCCTTTCTGAAATGCTTCTTGTTCTTTTAAATACTCTTGCAGCCAATCTCTAAGATTATCCCCAATGATCCTTATCATGATTCACACCCTTTGCATACTCACTGAATCTGAGATAGCCCTGTAGAAACTGTAGTATGTCATGAAAGAAATGATGTCTGACTTCTGAGGCTTTTATAAAAGATCATTCCCATCTGCCTTGGGCCATTTCATATAGGGTAAACCCCCATACTGCAAGTGAAGAGCCAAAGTGACTCCATTTTAAAACAATAAAAAAAAGCATCCTCTGTTTCCCATAGCAGACCTGAGTCCTTGTAAAAGCAGGCATTCAGGCATTCCGGAGATAGCAAAGCTTACCAGGGACAGCCAGCTCGGTAGACCAAGGACAGCACAGTAGAGATTGCTGAACAAAGTAACTCCCTGTGCCCAGAGCTTTCGTGCTGTAAGCCCCGCTGTAACTCCCTGTACCCAGAACTTCCGCGCTGTAAGCCCCCACTTAACTCCCTGCGCCCAAAGCTTCCATGCTGTATGTAACTCTTTTTTTGCTGATGTAGCCCTTTTTCCCTTTAAAAACTCTCCCAAACAAAGACCGGGGCCTCACTCCTTCCTCCGCTGTGCCGGGTGGTTGGATGGGGTCCCTGTAGTGGCTTGTACTCCCGAATAAACCTTGCTTTTGCAGTTCGGTGTGATCGACTCTCTGGGGGTCTCTGTGGGGATCTAATGATCTGATGGGGTAAGGAGTCCCATAGAAGGAATGTTCTTCCAGATTCTATCTGGAAAGCCTGGCTCTGCTCAGCACACTGTGGCTAACTGGAATCAAGCAAAGCAACCATGGGATGCTAATTAGCAAACAGGCAGAAAATCAAATGGGCAGGAGGGAAGAGACAGGACAAAGAGCATAACAAAGGACACTCAGGAAATCCTGTGGAGAGGCACATGTGTGTCAAAGTTGGGGTCTAGCCAAAATCCAGTGACAACATATCAATCATGTGAATGAGCTTTAAGTGAACCCGTCAGCCTCAGTCACACCTTCAGATGACTACAGCGCCAGTGAATGTCTGACTTCAGCCTCAGGAGAGACCCTGCACCACACAGCTACTCAGTCCTCTCTCACATCCCTACTCAGGATCTGTGAACAGTAACTGAAGTTCTGATGAGTTTTTTAAGTCACAGTTGGTATAATCTGTGAGCAGCATTGCATAATCTAAATAACTACATTTTTTGGTTGTTGGAAAGTAAAATTTCCTGGCTTGCTTATTTTCCTTTATGACAAATTGTCCTCAAAATCTTTCACCTCATACAATAGTACTCCTAGAAGCACAGAGTAGCAGCAGAGAGACATGTGCCCTATGATTCTGAAATCCTTGGTGTTTACTTTGGGGGCATAACTGGGGACAGCTGGCACAATTATTGTATTGTGGATATCTTGGTTGTGTCTGACTCTAGGACTATGCTTGTCCTGCAGGGCTACACCATTAGGCTGTATAAACTTGTTGCAGTGGGAGCAGCTTCTGTAGTAAGCAGGAGAGGAAAAACAGAATCTCAGCATTGAGTATTTGGAAGACAGGTAGGAATAGAATCCATTCAAAGAAAACTGGGCTCATTTTCTTTTTTAATGCTTTCTATTTATTTGTATTCATTTGCTAAAAAGACATAGTTAGAGAGAGAGAGAGAGAGAGAGAGAGAGAAGAGAGGGTGATAAAGACAGAGACAGAGAAATGAGAGAGGGAGAGAGAGAGAGAGAGGTGTGGGGGAGAGAGAGAGGTGTGGGGGAGAGAGGGAGGTAGAGAGGGAGAGTGAAAAAGAGAGCTTTCATCTATTAGTTCATTCCCCAAAAGGACACAATAGCTGGGATTGGGCCATATCAAAACTGGGAGCCAGTTGTTTCATCCAGTTTTCCCATATGGATGGCAGGAACTCAAACATTTGGGCCAACCTCTACTGCCTTCCCAGGTACATTAGAAGGGAGCTGGATAGAAGTGGAGTAGCCAGGGCTCAGACTGGTACCCATATGGTACCCATATGGGATTCTGGCACTGCAGGCTGTGTCTCAACCAGCTGTGGCTCCATGTCAGACCTTGGACTCACTTCTTGACTTTTCTAGGGAATGTCTTTAGAAAATTGACATATTTGGGGACAATTCTCTAGTGTAGCATGTAAAGCTACCACATGTGGTGTCAGCATCCCATATGGGAGACAGTTCATGACCTTGCTGCCCCGTCTCCCATCCAGTTCCCTGCTGATGTGCCTGGGAAAGTAGAGGGCCCCTGAAACTGTGTGGGAGACCCAGATTATGCTCCTGAATCCTGGCTTCAGACCAGCCCAGCTTTGGCTATTGAAGCCACCTAGGAAGTGAGCCAGTCAGTGGGTGGAAGATCTATCTCTCTGTCTCTCTTTCTTTCTAAAAACTAAAAATAAATAGATAAATAGATAAATAGATAAATAAAGATTACAGGAGATATACAGCATGGATAATTCGGGAATATAAAATGATCAGTTCCACATAAGGAGACCCATGTAAAAAGAGAAGTAACATATTTTGCCTATAGCAGACTCCACAACCATTTCTGTTTTCCCTCTCTTCTTTTTCCTATTCTCCATTTAAGAAGTGGTTTGCCATCGGGGAATTAGAGTCAGGGCTTCTGAGGCCTTGGAAGATAGGATCTGGATAAGGAAAAGTTTTGAAGAAAGAAACTAGAGGTAAAAGGAAATATCATTTTGGGAGCTGCCCATGCCATACTTTTTCTGCTTCTTGCTCCTGTAGGTGCTATACAGTCACCTCTGCTCTTTGAAACTGTCAGTTTCTTTGCCATGATGAGTGTGCCTGGTTGATGGGTTAGGGATTTGATAATGTAATTTCTTCCAGCTTGGAAATCAGGTATCTATAATAATACACCATAATACACCATAGTCTTTCTCTTACAGAAATAGATTTCAGCCACTAAGTAAACCTGAGAGGGTCATGAGGCTTTAGCCATCCCACACATGTCCATTGCCTATGAACTCTCATAATCACTTGATACTTCCATTATGACATTTACTGCCTCCTGCTTCATAGCACTGGCTGATGTATGAATTTGTTATCTTCTCTTGTAGTGGTTCACATTCATGTTCCTGAAGGTAAAGACTTATCTGTGTCTCAGTTTGGTCCATCATGGCCATTTTGCATCTCTCACTCAAGGATATTTACTTATTTATTTAATTACTCATTTAAATGCTTATGACATAATGTAGTCCATATTTTAAAGACCTGCACTACTAATTTTCTTCCTAGATTAGGCACCAAAACCATCCAGACCTAGGCCAGGTTAATTCCTAAAATTTACAAGGATTTGGGTCTGATTAAAGATTATCTCCAGGGGCCAGTGTTGTGGCATAGCAGGTTAAGCCACTGCCTGCAAAACCAGCTTCCCATATGGGTGCCAGTTTCAGTCCTGGCTGCCTCACTTCCTATCCAGTTCCTTGTTAATACACTTGTGAAAGCAGCTGAAGGTGGCTCAAGTCATTGGGCCTCTGCCACAGTGTGGGAGTCCTGAAAGAAGCTAATGGCTCCTGGCTCTTGGCTTTGGCATGGCCCAGCTCTAGCCATTGCAAGCATTTGGGGAATGAACCAGCTAAAGCCAGGAGGTAGAAAGTCCATTTGTTTCCCACTTGGGTGGCAGAGGTCCAAGTACTTGAGTCATATTTGTTATGGGTTCCAAGATGCCTTCACAAGGAACTGTGTTGAAAGCAGGGCACACAAGACTCAGAGTGGCAATCTCATATGGGATGCTGGCATTACAGACAGTGGTATACCTGCTGTGCCACAATGCCAGCCCTTCAGAGGAGGTTCTTGGCCTGAATGTCAGATAATTAGCTGGAAGTGCCTGGATTACTGAGTAATAACTTACATACACTTGTAACAAAGAGCAAACCCTGTTAGGATTCATTTAATTTCTTACTGTAACAGTGATGGATTTGAGTAGATCTAAGACCAGTGAAAATGATATACATCAACCTCAGTAAGTCTCCACAATGCTGTGAACAAAGGTTAGAATGTGACTTTGGAGTCAGAATCTGTTTGATGCCCATCATATCGTCTCAGGAAACAGATGGACAGTTTTAGACCTGATAGTGGCAGCTTTAAATTACCTCATTTTTCAGTTTTCATCCAGGTTTGCAGGTAGTAAGGCATTAATAGTATTCAGAGAAAGCTTAGAAGATGAATTGGAGAAGTGAGTCTCAGGTAGGACAGCATCTCTCCAGTGAAGTCGTTATCAGGAGGTTTTCATTAGAGGTTTCATTAGATTTTCATCAGAGCCTTGTGTTGATTAGATCTGGTCAACACAGGAAGTAGAGAGATTGGAAATTTCAGAAGAGAAAGAAAAATTATTATTTTTTATTTATTTGACAGATAGAGTTAGAGAGAGAGAGAGAGAAAGGTCTTCCTTCCATTGGTTCACCCCCCAGATGGCCACCATGGCTGAAACTATGCCAATCCAAAGCCAGGAGCCAGGTGCCTCCTCCTGGTCTCCCATGCGGGTCCAGGTGCCCAAGCATGTGGGCCATCCTCAACTGACCTCCTGGGCCACAGCAGAGAGCTGGACTGGAAGAGGAGCAACCTGGACTAGAACCCAGTGCCCATATGGGAGGCCAGCGCCGCAGGCAGAGGATTAACCAAGTGAGCCACGAGCTGGCCCTCAAGAAAAATTATTATAGGCACAAATATGTGACTTAAAATCTTCATATAAAAAGAAAACAAATTGGGGCCGGTGCTGTGGCATAGTAGGTAAAACTGCCACCTGCAGTGCTGGCATATATGGGTACCAGTTCGAGTCCCAGCTGCTCCACTTCTGATCCATCTCTCTATTATAGGTGGGAAAGCACTAGAAGCTGGCCCAAGTTCTTGGGCCGCTGAACCCATGTGAGAGACCCAAAAGAAACTCCTGGCTCCTGGCTTTGGATCAGCACAGCTCCAGCTGTTGCAGCCAACTGGGGAGTGAACCATCAGATGCAAGACTCTCTCTCTGCCTCTCCTTCTCTATGTGTAACTCTGACTTTCAAATAAATAAATATATCTTTTAAAATTTTTAAAAAAGAAAAGAAAACAAATAAAATAGAGTTTTAGTGACTGATTTCTTTTCTAGGCTAAATAAACTTATCATGTGGGAGAAATTGTTCCAAATAATATGAAGATAACTTATTATTTTAATAAGGACAAAATGGAATCTAAATGGAGGTTGGAAGGGCCAGCATTGTGGTCCTGTGGGTTAATTTGCAACTTCTGATGCTGGCATTCTAAAATGAAGTGGTGCTTCAAGTCCCAGATGCTCTGCTTCTGATACAGTTCCCTGCTAGCACACCAGAGAAGTCAGCAGACAATGACTCAAATACTTGGGCACCAGCTACCCGATGGAAGACCTGGATAGAGTTCCAGGCTACTGATTTCAGCCTGGCCAAGACCACGCTGTGAACCAGAAGATGAAAGACTCTTTCTCTGCCTCTCTCTGTGTCTAATTTTGCCTTTCAAATAAATAATCAAATACTTGAAAAAAATAAAAGAACTTCAGGGAACATTTATTTGTAGGCTCACCCAGTCAGTCAGTCAGTTACTGTGTCTACCATATCATAGGCCCCATCCTAAGAGAAGACAAAAATTAAATGAGATGGATTCTGCTCTACACTCAAGTGGAAGTATAGATATATATTGTGGGGAGCAACTGAGACTAGGCTAAGTTATTGGAATTAAGATTTATTCTATGTATCTGCTCTCCCACGATATGGCGCTGGGGAGGAGTAAACTTCTACGCAGCTGCCTCTCGCCAACTTGAGTGATGACCTGCAGGAGCTGATCCTGCTCCTGATTGGAGGAGAGCAGCGTACTCGGCGTGTGGGTAGCAGAGTTGGGATTGGTGGAAGAGGACTATAAAGGAGGAGAGAGACAACATGCACCAGGAACACCTGAGGAATATCTGAGCAGCCCCCGAGAGAGCCGGCCGGCGGTGTGCCGCTCCCCCACGGAAGTGGGGAAAGTGGCAGGGGGAACCTCCCTTCCACAGAGGTGGAAGGGACAGTAGCCAACCCGGGAAGGACCAGCAGCAAACCCGGGAAGGGCCGAGCAGACAAAAGAACAGCGCAGGGTCCTGTGTCGTTCCTCCGCGAAGAGGGGGAGCGACATAATGGTGCCGTGACTCGGATAGGAAGCCTAGGAGCGACAATATATAAACAAGTAAAACCAGAAAAGTATTATTTCACCAGTTCTACAAATAAAGTGAATAACTTAAAGTAAGGGCAGAGAGGAGAAAACAGTATATAAGTCTGAGCCTGCTGTTAGTCTATAAAGACTGGAATAGACAGCAGTGAGACTCTCTGGTTATTCATCCACTTGCAGTTTGCAGAAGGGTGCAAGGTTTCCATCAGAGCCTCAGTGGACCCTGTTTGAACCTCTGTGTGTCAGATGTTGCATTTCTATCAGTAATACTTATATACATACGCTGTATAGTTGCATATACACTTATTTGTATAATCCTGTTTTGGAGATTTAAACATTTTATGTCCATATAATTCATGTGAATGTAAGATAAATAAGCATATGTGTAAGTGTACCCATATATAATGAAGTGAATTTATGAATGTCTTTCATGGTGTGGTGAGTGATACACTGAGAAATGTGTTTGAATAAACATATATTTCATAGAATCTCCAGGTATTTTCATTATAATGTGTATATTTGTTACTTCCATTTATACATATCAACCAATATTCACATACATATTTGTGCATTTGTTACTTCTTCATTTACAATTATGTGGGTTTGTTTACTCAATACTGGATAAAGATTACTCACTACCACTAAAGTCCTGAATGTTGTCTAAAAGCCTCCTAGGACTAAAAGCCAAAGAGCTTCTGATGAGCTTGAGTCCTCTGCCTTGAACATGCACAGTAAGGTGTCATTTGCTTTGAACATAAACAGCAACATCCCCACACTACACCTCAAACATGGGAATGAAACTCACAGCCAGAAATGTGGGTGCCTTATTAAATATGCTCTTCATCCATCTACCTTGGAATGGGGAAGGGGAAACTAACACTCTGATTTTGATGTATTGATGCTATTCCATCACAAGTCTTGCTAACCACAAAGATATCTGATCCATCCTCCATGTGTAATGCACCTGAGAAAAATGAGCCTTTAAGACCCTTTTATCTCCAGCTTTGTGGAGTCTAGATAACCAGCAGCTCAACTATATATGCAGAGAGAAATGCCTTTATCTCTGTGGACATGGTCAGAAATTATCAGACTAAGAACGTGAAGTCTTCAGAGTTAGGGTCCCTTAATTTGGCTTGGGGATATTTCCAAAAGGCAATAGATGCTTTAAACCCTGGAAAGATTTCCCCCATTCTGAAGCTCTCTTCCCTTCTGTTTTCCCACTGCCTCCAGGGCTGCCCGAGAACCCACAGTTAGCTACAGTTCTCCTCAGGGTAGAGCCTGAGCTCCAACCTCAGCATGTGGAAGATCATTCTCTTTTATTTCCTTCTCTCTCCCTCTCTTTCTTTTAGTAATTTTGCCTTTCAAATGAATAAAAATAAATGTTTTAAAAAGAGTGAGTGGGAGAGGGGGGCAGAGCCAAGATAGCGGAATAGTGAGGGTGCGCACCGATAGTCCGGGAAAATTTAGTTTAATAAAAGGGGAGTTACGGTAGCCTCAGAAGAAAGAACCAGGAAAATATTGCAGAGGAAACTCTTCTGGATCGAGTGGCTGTGAATCGGAGGACCTACTGGGAGAACAAGGTCGCCCACCGCGTGGAAGCCGAGCCGCGGGACCGAGCCGCAGAAGCCGCAGGGTCTGCGCGCCAGTGCTCGAAGGGGAGTGCATGCCACACAGACAACAGCGGGGAGACTTGGGACGTCCAGGGCTCCGAGTCCACACATCGGCACTGGAAGGGGAGGTGAGCTCAATAACCCGAGACATTGGTCAGAATCTAGAGGGGGGCCTGAAAGTGCAGCAAACTCACTACCAGAAAGAAGGAAAAAAAAAGCTTCGGGGTTTCTCTTCCCCCTAACCTTGCAAAGGTTGCAAGGCTGCAAGGCTTGAAGAATTCCCAAGAGACAAAGAGCAGGCCCCCTCTCTGGATTTACATATCAACGGGGGAGAGCTAAGGAACTGAGTCACTACAACTCAGTAGCCTAGACAACCCAGTGGGAGTCCAGAGGAGCCTAAACGGACTCTGGGGGTAGAAGCCAGAGACTGGAAGCTAAATACCATCAATTCTGCACAGCCGTGCCATGCGGTATAACTTACCCCCTGAATAAATAAAATATATAAATAAATAAAAAGAGAGAGATTAACACACATAACCTGAGGGTGTCACCTTTGCACACCCTTAACCAGAAAGAACCAAGCAGAGCTCTCAGGCCGCACCCATCTCAGGCCTCCAAGGCTCCTCCAACAGCAGGCAGTCCACTAAACACGGACATAGTATAAAATAAAAAAAAAAAGCACAGTGACGCAAGAAGAATTAACTATGCCAAGTAACAAACACAGAAATCGAGGGAACAAGATCAACGATGACACTATGATGCCTCCAAATAAACAAAACACCCCAAACCAAGATTATGAAGATGATGAGATAGAAGAAATGCAAGATACGGATTTCAAAAAATTTATGATAAGAGCATTTAGAAGTTTTCAAAAGCAAATCCTTGAACTACAGAAATCCTTATTGGACAAGATTGAAAATCTCTCTCGTGAAAATGAAATTTTAAGGAAGAATCAAAATGAAACTCAGAAACTAGTAGAACAGGAAAGTGTGATAGTGAAGAGAAATCAAAATGAAATGAAGAGCTCAATAGATCAAATGACAAACACATTAGAAAGCCTTAAAAACAGAATGGGTGAAGCAGAAGAGAGAATATCAGACTTAGAAGACAGAGAACAGGAAAACATACAGTCAAACCAAAGAAAAGAAGAGGAAATTAGAAATCTAAAAAATATTGTTGGGAATCTACAGGATACTATTAAAAAAAACCAACATTCGAGTTCTAGGAATTCCTGAAAGCATGGAGAGAGAGAAAGGATTAGAAGGCCTTTTTAGTGAGATACTAGCAGAGAACTTTCCAGGTTTGGAGAAGGACAGAGACATCCTAGTACAGGAAGCTCATAGAACCCCCAATAAACATGACCAAAAGAGATCCTCACCATGACACGTGGTAATTAAACTTACCACAGTGAAACATAAAGAAAAGATCCTAAAATGTGCAAGAGAGAAACGTCAGATTACTCTCAGAGGATCTCCAATCAGACTCACAGCAGACTTCTCATCAGAAACACTACAGGCTAGGAGGGAATGGCGAGATATAGCCCAGGTGCTAAGAGAGAAAAATTGCCAGCCCAGAATATTATATCCTGCCAAGCTCTCATTTGTGAATGAAGGTGAAATAAAGACCTTTCATAGCAAACAGAAATTGAAAGACTTTGTGGCCACTCGTCCGGCCCTGCAAAAGATACTTAAAGATGTGCTACACTCAGAAACACAGAAACACGGCCATCAATATGAAAGAAGGGAAAGGAAGAACACCTACCAGTAAAAGAGCATGGGAAGCTCAAAGCATATACTAGAAAATATTTCCGGGAAAATGCCAGGGCAAAGTCACGACGTATCAATAGTCACATTGAACATTAATGGTCTGAATTCTTCAGTTAAAAGACACCGTTTGGCTGACTGGCTCAAAGAACACAACCCAGCTATTTGTTGCCTACAAGAAACACATCTCACTAACAAAGAGGCATGCAGACTGAAAGTGAAAGGTTGGAAAAAGCCACTATGGAAATCAGTCTGGAGATTCCTCAGAAACCTGAAGATAACCCTACCATTCGACCCAGCCATCCCACTCCTTGGAATTTACCCAAAGGAATTTAAATTGGCAAACAAAAAAGCGGTCTGCAGCCTAATGTTTATTGCAGCACAATTCACAATAGCTAAGACCTGGAACCAACCTAAATGCCCATCAACGGTAGACTGGATAAAGAAATTATGGGATATGTACTCTTTAGAATACTATACTGCAGTAAGAAACAACGAAATCCAGTCATTTGCAACAAAATGGAGGAATCTGGAACACATCATGCTGAGTGAAATAAGCCAGTCCCAAAGGGACAAATACCATATGTTCTCCCTGATCGGTGACAACTGACTGAACACCAAAAAGGAAACTTGTTGAAGTGAAAGGGACACTATGGGAAACGGTGACTTGATCAGCATAGCCCTGACTGTTAATGAACAACTTAATACATTATCCCTCTTAGTAGTTTTTTTGTCTGTTCTACTTAATATGACTGATTTAATTCTGTAATTAATACACAGTTATTCTTAAGTGTTGAAATTTAACTGAAATGTGATCCCTGTTAAACATAAGAGTAGGAATAAGAGAGGGAAGAGATATATAATTTGGGACATGCTCAAGCTGACTTGCCCCAAATGGTAGAGTTAGAAACATACCAGGGGACTCCAATTTAATCCCATCAAGGTGGCATGTACCAATGCCATCTCACTAGTCCAAGTGATCAATTTCAGTTCACAATTGATCATAATGAAAGAACTAAGAGTCAAAGGGAGCACATAAGCAAGTCTAGTACCTGCTAACACTAACCGATAGAATAAATAAAGGGGAGAGTGATCCAACATGGGAAGTGAGATACTCAGCAGACTCATAGAATGGCAGATGCCCTAAATAGCACTCTGGCCTCAGAATCAGCCCTAAAGGCACTCGGATCTGGCTGAAAAGCCCATGAGAGTATTTCAGGCATGGAAAGCCAAGACACTCTGGCAAAAGATCTCTGTGAGTGAGATCTCAGTGGAAAGAACAGGTCTTCAAAGAAGGAGGTACCTTTCTCTGAAGGGAGGAGAGAACCTCCACTTTGACTATGACCTTGTCTAAACAAGATAAGAGTCGGAGAACTCAAGGGGCTTCCATAGCCTTGGAAACTCATGACTGGAGCATAGGGAGATTACTGATGCCATAGACAGGAGTGTCAATTGGTAAAGTCAACAACAGGAGTCACTGTGTACTTACTCCTCATGTAGGATCTCTGTCCTTAATGTGAGACTTAATGCTATAACGAGTACTCAAACAGTATATTTCACTTTGTGTTTCTATGGGGGTGCAAACTGTTGAAATCTTTACTTAATGTATACTAAACTGATCTTCTGTAAAAAAAATAAATAAAGAAAGAAGAAGAAGAAATTATCAATTCCCAACTTGACTCTCACTGGGATTAAACATGACAATAGGTCTGATCTGATTTCATCATCATTTAAAAAAATCATCTATTATTTTTCACTTTATGTTTCTGTGTGGGAGCAAACTGTTGAAATCCTTACTTAATGTATACTAAGCTGATCTTCTGTATATTAAGATAATCGAAAATGAATCTTGATGTGAATGGAAGGGGAGTGGGAGTGGGAAAGGGGAGGGTTGTGGGTGGGAGGGACGGTATGGGGGGGAAGCCATAGTAATCCATTATTCGTACTTTGGAAACGTATATTCATTAAATAAAAGTTAAAAAATAAAAAAAATAAAAAAATAAAAAAAAAAAAAAGAAAGTGAAAGGTTGGAAAAAGATATTCCATGCCAACAAAAACCAAAAAAAAGCAGGTGTAGCCATATTAATATCAGACAAAATAAACTTTAATACAAAAACTGTTAAGAGAGACAAAGAGGGACACTATATAATGATTAAGGGTTCAATTCAACAGGAAGATGTAACTATTACAAATGTATATGCACCTAATTACAGGGCACCAGTTTATCTAAAAGATTTATTAACGGACTTAAAGGGAGATTTAGATTCCAATACAATAGTACTGGGGGACTTCAATACTCCACTCTCAGAAATAGACAGATCATCCGGACAGAAGATCAACAAAGAAACAGCAGATTTAATTGACACTATTGCCCAAATGGATCTAACAGATATCTACAGAACTTTCAACCCTACATCTACAGACTTCACATTCTTCTCAGCAGTGCATGGAACCTTCTCTAGGATTGACCACATTCTAGGCCATAAAGCAAGTCTCAGCAAATTTAAAAGAATTAGAATCATACCATGCAGCTTCTCAGACTACAGCGGAATGAAGCTGGAAATTAGCAACTCAGGAAACCCCAGAAAGTATGCAAACACATGGAGACTGAACAACATGCTCCTGAATGAACAATGGGTCATAGAGGAAATTAAAAGAGAAATCAAAAATTTTCTGGAAGTACAGGAGGATAACAGCACAACATACCAAAACTTATGGGATACAGCAAAAGCATTGTTAAGAGGAAAGTATATATCAATAGGTGCCTACATCAAGAAATTGGAAAGGCACCAAATAGATGAGCTTTCAGCGCATCTCAAGGACCTAGAAAATCTGCAGCAAACCAGACCCAAATCTAGTAGGAGAAGAGAAATAATTAAAATCAGAGAAGAAATCAACAGGATTGAATCCAAAAAAAAAAACTACAAAAAATCAGCCAAGCGAGAAGCTGGTTTTTTGAAAAAATAAACAAAATCGACACCTTATTGGCCCAACTAACTAAAAAAAGAAGAGAAAAGACCCAAATCAATAAAATCAGAGATGAAAAAGGAAATGTAACAACAGACACTACAGAAATAAAAAGAATCATCAGAAATTACTACAAGGACCTGTATGCCAGCAAACAGGGAAACCTATCAGAAATGGATAGATTCCTGGACACATGCAACCTACCTAAATTGAACCAGGAAGACATCGAAAACCTAAATAGACCCATAACTGAAACAGAAATTGAAACAGTAATTAAGGCCCTCCCAACAAAGAAAAGCCCAGGACCAGATGGATTCATTGCTGAATTCTACCAGACATTTAAAGAAGAACTAATCCCATTTCTTCTCAAACTATTCAGAACAATCGAAAAAGAGGGAGTCCTCCCAAATTCTTTCTATGAAGCCAGCATCACCTTAATCCCTAAGCCAGAGAAAGATGCAGCACTGAAAGAAAATTACAGACCAATATCCCTGATGAACATAGATGCAAAAATCCTCAATAAAATTCTGGCCAATAGAGTACAACAACACATAAGGAAAATCATCCACCCCGACCAAGTGGGATTCATCCCTGGTATGCAGGGATGGTTCAACATTCGCAAATCAATCATTGTGATTCACCACATTAACAGACTGCAAAAGAAAAACCATATGATTATCTCAATTGATGCAGAGAAAGCATTTGATAAAATTCAACACCCTTTCATGATGAAAACTCTAAGCAAATTGGGTATAGAAGGAACATTCCTCAATATAATCAAAGCAATTTATAAAAAACCCACAACCAGCATCCTATTGAATGGGGAAAAGTTGGAAGCATTTCCACTGAAATCTGGCACCAGGCAGGGATGCCCACTCTCACCACTGCTATTTAACATAGTTCTGGAAGTTTTAGCCAGAGCCATCAGACAAGAAAAAGAAATCAAAGGAATACAAATTGAGAAGGAAGAAGTCAAACTATCCCTCTTTGCAGACGATATGATTCTTTACTTAGAGGATTCAAAGAACTCTACTAAGAGACTATTAGAACTCACAGAGGAGTTTGGCAAAGTGGCAGGATATAAAATCAATGCACAAAAATCAACAGCCTTTGTATACACAAGCAATGCCACGGCTGAGAAAGAACTGCTAAGATCAATCCCATTCATAATAGCTACAAAAACAATCAAATACCTTGGAATAAACTTAACCAAAGACGTTAAAGATCTCTACGATGAAAATTACAAAATCTTAAAGAAAGAAATAGAAGAGGATACCACAAAATGGAAAAATCTTCCATGCTCATGGATTGGAAGAATCAACATCATCAAAATGTCCATTCTCCGAAAAGCAATTTATAGATTCAATGCAATCCCAATCAAGATACCAAAGACATTCTTCTCAGATCTCGAAAAAATGATGCTGAAATTCATATGGAGGCACAAGAGACCTCGAATAGCTAAAGCAATCTTGTACAACAAAAACAAAGCTGGAGGCATCACAATACCAGATTTCAGGACATACTACAGGGCAGTTGTAATCAAAACAGCATGGTACTGGTACAGAAACAGATGGATAGACCAATGGAACAGAATTGAAACACCAGAAATCAACTCAAACATCTACAGCCAACTTATATTTGACCATGGATCTAAAACCAATTCCTGGAGCAAGGACAGTCTATTCAATAAATGGTGCTGGGAAAACTGGATTTCCACATGCAGAAGCATGAAGCAAGACCCCTACCTTTCACCTTACACAAAAATCCACTCAACGTCGATTAAAGACCTAAATCTACGACCTGACACCATCAAGTTATTAGAGAACATTGGAGAAACCCTTCAAGATATTGGCACAGGCAAAGAATTTCTGGAAAAGACCCGGGAGGCACAGGCAGTCAAAGCCAAAATCAACTATTGGGATTGCATCAAATTGAGAAGTTTCTGTACTGCAAAAGAAACAGTCAGGAGAGTGAAGAGACAACCGACAGAATGGGAAAAATATTTGCAAACTATGCAACAGATAAAGGGTTAATAACCAGAATCTACAAAGAGATCAAGAAACTCCACAAAAACAAAACCAACAACCCACTTAAGAGATGGGCCAAGGACCTCAATAGACATTTTTCAAAAGAGGAAATCCAAATGGCCAACAGGCACATGAAAAAATGTTCAAGGTCACTAGCAATCAGGGAAATGCAAATCAAAACCACAATGAGGTTTCACCTCACCCCGGTTAGAATGACTCACATACACAAATCTACCAACAACAGATGCTGGCGAGGATGTGGGTAAAAAGGGACACTAACCCACTGTTGGTGGGAATGCAAACTGGTCAAGCCACTATGGAAGTCAGTCTGGACATTCCTCAGAAACCTGAAGATAACCCTACCGTTCGACCCAGCCATCCCACTCCTTGGAATTTACCCAAAGGAGTTTAAATTGACAAACAAAAAGCGGTCTGCACCCTAATGTTTATTGCAGCACAATTCACAATAGCTAAAACCTGGAACCAACCTAAATGCCCATCAACGGTAGACTGGATAAAGAAATTATGGGATATGTATTCTTTAGAATACTATACCGCAGTAAGAAACAACGAAATCCAGTCATTTGCATCAAAATGGAGGAATCTGGAACACATCATGCTGAGTGAAGTAAGCCAGTCCCAAAGGGACAAATACCATATGTTCTCCCTGATCGGTGACAACTGACTGAACACCAAAAAGGAAACCTGTTGAAGTGAAATGGACACTATGAGAAACGGTGACTTGATCAGCATAGCCCTGACTGTTAATGAACAACTTAATACATTATCCCTCTTAGTAGTTTTTTTGTCTGTTCTACTTAATATGACTGGTTTAATTCTTTAATTAATACACAGTTATTCTTAAGTGTTGAAATTTAACTGAAATGTGATCCCTGTTAAACATAAGAGTGGGAATAAGAGAGGGAAGAGATGTACAATTTGGGACATGCTCAAGCTGACTTGCCCCAAATGGTAGAGTTAGAAACATACCAGGGGACTCCAATTCAATCCCATCAAGGTGGCATGTACCAATGCCATCTCACTATTCCAAGTGATCAATTTCAGTTCACAATTGATCATAATGAAAGGACTAAGAGTCAAAGGGAGCACATAAAGAAGTCTAGTACCTGCTAATACTAACCGATAGAATAAATAAAGGGGAGAGTGATCCAACATGGGAAGCGAGATACTCAGCAGACTCAGAATGGCGGATGTCCTAAACAGCACTCTGGCCTCAGAATCAGCCCTAAAGGCACTCGGATCTGGCTGAAAAGCCCATGAGAGTATTTCAGGCATGGAAAGCCAAGACATTCCGGCAAAAAAAAAAAAAAAACCACCACCTAAATAAAAGATTTCTGTGAGTGAGATCCCAGTGGAAAGAACAGGTCTTCAAAGAAGGAGGTACCTTTCTCTGAAGGGAGGAGAGAACCTCCACTTTGACTATGACCTTGTCTAAACAAGATAAGAGTCGGAGAACTCAAGGGGCTTCCATAGCCTTGGAAACTCATGACTGGAGCATAGGGAGATTACTGATGCCATAAACAGGAGTGTCAATTGGTAAAGTCAACAACAGGAGTCACTGTGTACTTACTCCTCATGTAGGATCTCTGTCCTTAATGTGAGACTTAATGCTATAACGAGTACTCAAACAGTATATTTCACTTTGTGTTTCTATGGGGGTGCAAACTGTTGAAATCTTTACTTAATGTATACTAAACTGATCTTCTGTAAAAAAAATAAATAAAGAAAGAAGAAGAAGAAATTATCAATTCCCAACTTGACTCTCACTGGGATTAAACATGACAATAGGTCTGATCTGATTTCATCATCATTTAAAAAATCATCTATTATTTTTCACTTTATGTTTCTGTGTGGGAGCAAACTGTTGAAATCTTTACTTAATGTATGCTAAACTGATTTTCTGTATATAAAGAGAATCGAAAATGAATTTTGATGTGAATGGAAGGGGAGAGGGAGTGGGAAAGGGGAGGGTTGTGGGTGGGAGGGACGTTATGGGGGGGAAGCCATTGTAATCCATAAGCCGTACTTTGGAAATTTATATTCATTAAATAAAAGTTAAAAAAAATATTGATAGGACCATATTTGGAGAAGACTTGTGAGGTTCCATTGAAAGATGCTCTCTGTAGACCCATTTAACTACTTTGTTAAGGGATAGGTCCAGAGTCGTCTTTACTTTTACCCTATTCAGTTGCTTTTTCAGAGAGGCCAATGGGGCTCGATCAGATGTGAAAGTACCAGTTGCTTCTAATTCTTCACAACTGACATTGAACTCTGATACTCCCGGAC
This sequence comes from Oryctolagus cuniculus, assembly GCF_051225735.1. NCBI lineage: Eukaryota > Metazoa > Chordata > Mammalia > Lagomorpha > Leporidae > Oryctolagus > Oryctolagus cuniculus. Next base: position 134,148,426 of record NC_142867.1, read on the forward strand.
TAGCCTCAGACCTCAGCCAAAATCTGCCTATTTTGGAAACTGGTGGCTTCCAAAAGTTTCTGAAGCTTTCTGTCTACTTCACTGTCACCTTCACCTTCACTGGCTCTCAAGGAGTAGCCATTTGGCAAGTCCACTAGTCCTTCCAGTTGTCCTAAAGCCAAAGTGCTCTCTGTCTCCTAGATAGTGCTGATTTGAGCAACCTACCTCTCTTCAGCCTTGCATTTCAGTCTCTGAGCTTTGTGGTGCTCCTCCTTTTGGGTGCCATCACCCTCTAAACATCTTAATGCTCTTATGGAGACTACATGAATATTTACTCATCACAGTGTTTTGGAAATTGTGACTAATTTTCGATGTTTTAGAAAGTCTATCTTTTTCTTTAAAGACTTTGAAAACTGTGTATAGTGGAGATGATGGATTCTTTTTTACACCAGGTATTGGCTGACAGAAAGTGGCTTTCATTTCTGGATATGTTATGTCAGCCTTCTTAAAATGTAAACACATTGGTCTAATGAATCTTTAGGTGGTTTTCTCATAAAGTCATCTCTGACAAAGCAGACCTTGGTAACCATCTCTTCCATGCCTTCTTTCCTATTTGAATACTTTTAACAACTTGTAACTTCTGTTTCTCCCTGGGCACCAGGTGCCGGCCCCTGCAAATATGTTGTAGTGTATTCATAGTTTTTGCTTGATATGTATTTAGTTGGTTGCTGAGAATATGATGTGTGTACATATATGTTTGGGGGATGTGATGTCTGTGTGGGTATTTGGTGTTAAGGGAGAAGGTTATTTCTTTGTGAGTGTATTTTTGAGTGTATTTGAGTGGCATGGAAACAGTGCATGTATACACTTAGGGATTAGGTGTTAGTAAATTGGGTGTTTTCCTGTTGGTGGACTCTCAATCAGAGATGTGGGGCACCAAGGCTCTTCAGAGGCAAAGAGCTTTTGTTCTCGTGTGCAGGACCAGAGCAGAGTTTGTCTCCCAATTCCGGGCCCTGAGCAAAGCATTGCATTGTCTTATATACCCTAGCACAAAGAACTCTACGTTTTTTTTTAAACTTTTATTTAATGCATATAAATTTCCAAAGTACGACTTATGGATTACAATGGCTTCCCCCCCATACCGTCCCTCCCACCCACAACCCTCCCCTTTCCCACTCCCTCTCCCCTTCCATTCACATCAAGATTCATTTTTGATTATCTTAATATACAGAAGATCAGCTTAGTATACATCAAGTATGGATTTCAACAGTTTGCTCCCACACAGAAACATAAAGTGAAAAATAATAGATGATTTTTTTTAAATGATGATGAAATCAGAGCAGACCTATTGTCATGTTTAATCCCAGTGAGAGTCAAGTTGGGAATTGATAATTTCTTTTTTTTTTTTACAGAGGATCAGTTTAGTATGCATTAAGTAAGGATTTCAACAGTTTGCACCCCCATAGAAACACAAAGTGAAATATATTGTTTGAGTACTCGTTATAGCATTAAATCTCAATGTACAGCACATTAAGAATAGAGATCCTACATGAGAGAGCCTTACAAACAGAATGGGTGAAGCAGAAGAGAGAATATCGGACTTAGAAGACAGAGAACAGGAAAGGATACAGTCAGACCAAAGAAAAGACGAGGAAATTAGAAATCTAAAACATATTGTCCGGAATCTTCAGGATACTATTAAAAAACCCAACATTCGGGTTCTAGGAGTTCCTGAAGGCATGGAGAGGGAGAAAGGATTAGAAGGTCTTTTTAGTGAGATATTAGCAGAAAATTTCCCAGGTTTGGAGAAGGACAGAGAAATCCTAGTACAGGAAGCTCACAGAACCCCTAATAAACACGACCAAAAGAGATCCTCACCACGACACGTTGTAATTAAACTCTCCACAGTGAAACATAAAGAAAAGATCCTAAAATGTGCAAGAGAGAAATGTCAGATTACTCTCAGAGGATCTCCAATCAGACTCACAGCTGACTTCTCATCAGAAACTCTAAAAGCTAGGAGGGAATGGCGAGATATAGCCCAGGTACTAAGAGAGAACAACTGCCAGCCCAGAATATTATATCCTGCAAAGCTATCATTTGTGAATGAAGGTGAAATAAAGACTTTTCATTGCAAACAGAAATTGAAAGAATTTGTTGCCACTCGTCCAGCCCTGCAAAAGATGCTTAAAGATGTGTTACACACAGAAACACAGAAACACGGTCATCAATATGAAAGAAGGTAAAGGAAGGAAATCAAGGAAGGAAACCTCACACCAAAAGATCACAGGGAATTCAAAGCATATATTAGAACTTATCTTTGGCAAATGGCAGGGCAAAGTTACCACTTATCATTAGTCACTTTGAACGTGAATGGCCTGAACTGTCCAGTTAAAAGACACCGATTGGCTGATTGGGTTAAGGAACAAAACCCATCTATTTGCTGCTTACAAGAAACACATCTTTCCAACAAAGATCCATACAGACTGAAAGTGAAAGCCTGGAAAAAGATATACCATGCCAACAGAAATGAAAAAAGAGCAGGCGTAGCCATCTTAATATCGGACAACATAAACTTTACCACAAAAACTGTTAAGAGAGACAAAGAGGGACACTATATCATGATTAAGGGATCAATTCAACAGGAAGATATAACAATTATCAATGTATATGCACCTAACTACAGGGCACCAGTTTATCTAAAAGATTTATTAACGGACTTAAAGGGAGACTTAGACCCCAATACAGTAGTACTGGGGGACTTCAATACTCCACTCTCAGAAATAGACAGATCATCCGGTCAGAAGATCAACAAGGATACAGTAGATTTAAACGACACTATAGCCCAAATGGATCTAACAGATATATACAGAACTTTCAATCCTACAGCTAAAGATTTTACATTCTTCTCAGCAGTGCATGGAACCTTCTCTAGGATTGACCACATGCTAGGCCATAAAGCAAGTCTCAGCAAATTCAAAAGAATTAGAATCATACCATGCAGCTTCTCAGACCATAAAGGAATGAAGTTGGAGATTGGCAACTCAGGAATCCCCAGAGCATACGCAAACACATGGAGATTGAACAACATGCTCCTGAATGAACAATGGGTCATAGAAGAAATCAAAAGAGAAATCAAAAACTTTCTGGAAGTAAATGAGGATAACAGCACAACATACCAAAACTTATGGGACGCAGCAAAAGCAGTGTTAAGAGGAAAGTTTATATCAATAGGTGCCTACATCAAGAAATTGGAAAGACACCAATTAGATGAGCTTTCAATTCACCTCAAGGATCTAGAAAACCTACAGCAAACCAGACCCAAATCTAGTAGGAGAAGAGAAATAATTAAAATCAGAGAAGAAATCAACAGGATTGAATCCAAAAAAACATTACAAAAATCAGCCAAATGAGGAGCTGGTTTTTTGAAAAAATAAACAAAATTGACACACCATTGGCCCAACTAACTAAAAAAAGAAGAGAAAAGACCCAAATCAATAAAATCAGAGATGAAAAAGGACACGTAACGACAGACACCACAGAAATAAAAAGAATCATCAGAAATTACTACAAGGACTTGTATGCCAGCAAACAGGGAAACCTATCAGAAATGGATAGATTCCTGGACACATGCAACCTACCTAAATTGAACCAGGAAGACATCGAAAACCTAAATAGACCCATAACTGAGACAGAAATTGAAACAGTAATAAAGGCCCTCCCAACAAAGAAAAGCCCAGGACCAGATGGATTCACTGCTGAATTCTACCAGACGTTTAAAGAAGAACTAACTCCAATTCTTCTCAAACTATTCAGAACAATCGAAAAAGAGGGAGTCCTCCCAAATTCTTTCTATGAAGCCAGCATCACCTTAATTCCTAAGCCAGAAAAAGATGCAGCACTGAAAGAGAATTACAGACCAATATCCCTGATGAACATAGATGCAAAAATCCTCAATAAAATTCTCGCCAATAGAATGCAACAACACATCAGAAAGATCATCCACCCAGACCAAGTGGGATTTATCCCTGGTATGCAGGGATGGTTTAATGTGCGCAAGACTTTCAATGTGATACACCACATTAACAGACTGCAGAAGAAAAACCATATGATTATCTCAATAGATGCCGAGAAAGCATTTGATAAAATACAACACCCGTTCATGATGAAAACTCTAAGCAAACTGGGTTTGGAAGGAACATTCCTCAATACAATCAAAGCAATCTATGAAAAACCCACAGCCAACATCCTATTGAATGGGGAACAGTTGGAAGCATTTCCACTGAGATCTGGAACCAGACAGGGATGCCCACTCTCACCACTGCTATTCAATATAGTTCTGGAGGTTCTAGCCAGAGCTATTAGGCAAGAAAAAGAAATTAAAGGGATACAAATTGGGAAGGAAGAACTCAAACTATCCCTCTTTGCAGATGACATGATTCTTTATTTAGGGGACCCAAGGAACTCTACTAAGAGACTATTGGAACTCATAGAAGAGTTTGGCAAAGTAGCAGGGTATAAAATCAATGCACAAAAATCAACAGCCTTTGTATACACAGACAATGCCATGGCTGAGGAAGAACTGCTAAGATCAATCCCATTCTCAATAGCTACAAAAACAATCAAATACCTTGGAATAAACTTAACCAAAGACGTTAAAGATCTCTACGATGAAAATTACAAATCCTTAAAGAAAGAAATAGAAGAGGATACCAAGAAATGGAAAAATCTTCCATGCTCATGGATTGGAAGAATCAATATCATCAAAATGTCCATTCTCCCAAAAGCAATTTACAGATTCAATGCAATACCAATCAAGATACCAAAGACATTCTTCTCAGATCTGGAGAAAATGGTGCTGAAATTTATATGGAGGCACAAGAGACCTCGAATAGCTAAAGCAATCTTGTACAACAAAAACAAAGCCGGAGGCATCACAATACCAGATTTCAGGACATACTACAGGGCAGTTGTAATCAAAACAGCATGGTACTGGTACAGAAACAGATGGATAGACCAATGGAACAGAATTGAAACACCAGAAATCAACCCAAACATCTACAGCCAACTTATATTTGATCAAGGATCTAAAACTAATTCCTGGAGCAAGGACAGTCTATTCAATAAATGGTGCTGGGAAAATTGGATTTCCACGTGCAGAAGCATGAAGCAAGACCCCTACCTTACACCTTACACAAAAATCCACTCAACATGGATTAAAGACCTAAATCTACGACCTGACACCATCAAGTTATTAGAGAACATTGGAGAAACCCTTCAAGATATTGGCACAGGCAAAGAATTTCTGGAAAAGACCCGGGAGGCACAGGCAGTCAAAGCCAAAATCAACTATTGGGATTGCATCAAATTGAGAAGTTTCTGTACTGCAAAAGAAACAGTCAGGAGAGTGAAGAGACAACCGACAGAATGGGAAAAAATATTTGCAAACTATGCAACAGATAAAGGGTTAATAACCAGAATCTACAAAGAGATCAAGAAACTCCACAAAAACAAAACCAACAACCCACTTAAGAGATGGGCCAAGGACCTCAATAGACATTTTTCAAAAGAGGAAATCCAAATGGCCAACAGGCACATGAAAAAATGTTCAAGGTCATTAGCAATCAGGGATATGCAAATCAAAACCACAATGAGGTTTCACCTCACCCCGGTTAGAATGGCTCACATGCAGAAATCTACCAACAACAGATGCTGGCGAGGATGTGGGTAAAAAGGGACACTAACCCACTGTTGGTGGGAATGCAAACTGGTCAAGCCACTATGGAAGTCAGTCTGGACATTCCTCAGAAACCTGAAGATAACCCTACCGTTCGACCCAGCCATCCCACTCCTTGGAATTTACCCAAAGGAATTTAAATTGGCAAACAAAAAAGAGGTCTGCACCCTAATGTTTATTGCAGCTCAATTCACAATAGCTAAGACCTGGAACCAACCTAAATGCCCATCAACGATAGACTGGATAAAGAAATTATGGGATATGTACTCTTTAGAATACTATACCGCAGTAAGAAACAACGAAATCCAGTCATTTGCAACAAAATGGAGGAATCTGGAACACATCATGCTGAGTGAAATAAGCCAGTCCCAAAGGGACAAATACCATATGTTCTCCCTGATCGGTGACGACTGACTGAACACCAAGAGGGAAACCTGTTGGAGTGAGGTGGACACTATGGGAAACGGTGGCTTGATCAGCATAGCCCTGACTGTTAATGAACAACTTAATACATTATCCCTCTTAGTAGTTTTTTTTATCTGTTCTACTTAATATGACTGGTTTAGATCTGTAATTGATGCACAGTTATTCTTAAGTGTTGAAAATTAACTGAAATGTGATCCCTGTAGAACTCTACGTTTTTAACCACATGTGCAGTTATACAACTTTTGATTGGATATCTGAGAGCTACAGCACTACTAACACAACCATCCCACAAAGTCAGAGCTGCGTGACCCTGAGTTGATGCAGTTGAGTAGCTGCATCACCAGAGTCGATCTAATTGCCGTTGGATTTCTCAGAAAGCTCCCCTCCACTCCACTGTTTCTGGCATGTCCCTGGTTGAATGACTCCACAGTTTTTGCCTTTAACTGTTTTTTTTCTTCCTTGAGGGGAAGGGTCCCTGCCATGTTACCAAAGAGTACTGTAACAGTCCTGTGTATCTTCTTGAATACTGAAGTGTGTGTGTGTGTGTGTTATGTGTAATATGAGTATTTATTAGCATATATTGAGATTACTATAGGGTTTTGTATTTTGCCTGTAGATGTGTGGTTGATATATAATCATGATATTTATGGATTTGTGTATCAGAGATATTCACAGGTCTTCTTTGTGCTTTTATGGAATGCAGTGTTTGAAGATTTCTCAAAATGTGTCACCCAGCATTTGTGGTGTGTTCTTATTTAATTGACTTAGGTTTTTTGTGATTCTGTTTTTCACTTAATGGAATATGAGGAAGTTAATATTCTGGGAGATGTGGTAGATTCAGTGTGTGTTTGTGTGGAAACCGGAATGGTTTGGTTTATTTGTGCATTAGTGTTTTCTGGAGGATGGAGAATGTGCATGTTAAAGCTAGGGAATACCTGTGCATCTCTTTGTGTGTGGTGCCTGAAATGAACTGCTGCTTTTGTTTGGGAGTCTGTGCATGCATCGTTTTCAATTTTCAGTTGGTCACTGAAATGTATATAGTCATTGTGTCCTTTGCACATGTTTGTATTCAAGTGTACGCTTTGTGTGTGTGTGTGTGTCTGTTTGTGTTTATATATATATTTATATATATACATTATATATATATATATATATATTTATATATTTTTTTCGCAGACCCAGACTGGGTTTTATTGAGATGCCAGGATCAGGCACGTGTCTGGTAGCCAGGAAGAGAGGGAGGTGGCACAGGCCGTTGAGCTGGCGGAGTGGGTGGGCCCGTGTCCATGGTGCACATCCCCTCTCTGCCCGGGGCTGAGTGGGCGCAAGAACCCTCCTGGCTAAATGGCACACTCAGGCCTGCGGGACCTGGCACCCGCACTAGAGGCTCCATGGGGAGGGACTGGAAGCACTGTTTTCCCCGTGAGAGGGGGGAAGGAGAGTAGGAGAGTGCAGGCGGAGGGGAGGTGTGGTGGGGTGACGGTGGCCAAGGCGGGCTCCCTTCTTGGGTATCTGCACCCACCCCGTGGCCCTGGGTGGGTGCATATGAATGTCATATGAAAATGGTGGAGGATTTCATGGTTTATTTCAGGTGAGTTGAGAGTCTTGCTGGGAGGACCGTGGGTTATGGGCATACATTCATGATAGGATACTAGAATGCAGGTATATTTGACTTGGCACATAGAAGCCTGGTTCAGATCTCTTGCCAGCTGTGTTCATTAGCATCGGTACTGTTTGTTGAATTTGTCATATTTGGATATTTACTCCAATTAAGCATTGTGATTCAAAGCTTCTCTGTGTCCCCATGGAGGGACTCTTATGAAGTATTTACCAGTATGCTCTATGTGTATGTGTGTATGTTGTGTGTGTCGTGTGTTTAATACACAATATATCTATTCACTTGGGTGTTTCCAGATAACCAACCTGGAACAGTAGTTGATTATAGGCATCCCATATGGACACGGGTTCAAGACCAGGCTGCTCCACTTCTGATCCAGCTCTCCGCTATGGCCTGGGAAAGCAGTAGGACATGGCTCAGGGCCTTTGGCCCCTGCACCCACGTGGGAGTCCCGGAAGAAGTTCCTGGCTCCTGGTTTCAGATCAGCACAGCTCCATCCCTTGCGGCCATCTGGGGATTGAACTAGTGGATGGAAGACCTCTCTCTGTCTCTGTCTCTCTCTCTGTCTCTCTCTCTCTCTCTCTCTCGTGTGTGTGTGTGTGTGTGTTTGTAACTCTGACTCTCAAATAAATCTTTTAAAAAAATCGTTTCCCATTCGCTAGTTAGGAGAGAGTTGGCCACGGAGTTTCCCAAGGACGAGTCCGCTTGGCTGGGAGACTCAGGTGCTTCCTCACCAGCAGGATCTTGGCCAACTGCCTTGATGTGGGGCCATAACGGGCCCCAGCCAGTGCGCATGCTCACGGGCGGGGCGGGGCCGGGTCTCGGCTTGCACTGGTCTCCCTTCAACGTCTCCCAGCGCCCTGTTTGGGTGGCCGAGGCCAGGAAGCCCACACGCGCCAGGGCGGCGAGAGGAGAGCGGCTGCCCGACCGCCAGCGCACCCGGAGCGGCATCGCGCGTCCCTGTCCTAGAGGAAGGTAATGGATTCTGAGACGCGCGCGTCCTCAGCTGTTACCACACTTCGTTCCCTCGCAGGAGTCGGGTCCCTTCCTGGGACCGTGAGGCGGACGCTGCCCTGTTCGGCTCAGCGCCCTCCGTGGACGGCTGGTCCAGTGCGAGCGTGTACATCCCGGGTCTGGCCCGCAGCGCGGCCATAGCCCCTCCCGTCGGTGGGTGATACCTGAAGGTGAGTGGGGGGACGGCAATACCGCGGGGGGACCCACAGTGGGTCCTGTCGGTGACCCGTACACTCTCAGTAAGGCACAGGCTGGGGTGCGCTCGGAAGCTGAGAGCCCTGACCCGGCAAAGCAGGGACACAGCTCGTGACAGCTCGTGTGGTTGACCGAGTGCGGCGCTCTGGGGCATCCTGCTGGCCTTAGCGATCTCATGAGCGGAGGCGTGGACACAAGCTGTTGTTACCGTCCTGTGCTGTTCTGAGAACAGCTCGGCTTACTTTAATACTAAGCCTTTGTCCCTAGGCTGATGTCAGATGGCGATAGAGTTGCCAGAGTAGGCTTGCAGTGGGTGCAAGGTCTTCACAGAATCAGTAAAAGCGCCACATGAGAACCGGTTGTCTCCATGATGTGTATAACGTAGAATATCGTATGTGTTATGTCTGCCAATGACGTGCTACTTAATTACATCAGTACCACTTACTGCACGTGCGTGTGTGTGTGAGCGCATGCACACGTGGGCACGTGCTTTTTGGGGCGTCAACCTGTGTATTTGAGGATCTGTGGAAATTCACCTGGTGATATTTTGTGCATATGAGAATGGGAGGTTGTCTGTATATCTGAAAATAAGATAGTGTATTTGTGGTTGTTTGGGTGATTGCAGGAATTCAGGGCATGTGAGATTTTTGGTGTGTATTTTTATCTGGGGTTTCTGTGATTCATGTGGTTGTTTAAAAACATATGTACATGAATTTAGTGCAGTAGCACACATAGACAGAAAGACCTGCTCTCTGTTGGTTCACTCCTGAGGGGCCAGTACAGGTCTGTCTGGGGCACCCTGAAAGCTGGGGCCAGAAACTGCGGTTCTCCCACGTGCATAAAAGCCACCTTCCACTACCTTTCCAGGAGCATTAGCAGGAAGCTAGGTTGGAAGCAGAGCAGCTGGGTGCAGACTGGCCCTTTCATTGAGGATGTGATGTAGCAAGCTGCGGCTGCACCCCGGTGTTGGCCCTTAGCCGTGTGGGTAAATATATTCCTAGTTTAGGGCTTGATGCATATTTAATTGGTTGGAGAGAATTTGCTGAGTGTACATGTATGTTTGGGGGGTCTGGTGTCTGTGTGAGTATTTCTTATTAAAGCCGGGTGATTTTTCCTTGAGTCTATCTTAAAGTATATTGGAGTGGTAGGAGATACAGTGCATGTAGACACTTAGGGATTAGGTGTTAGTAAATTGGGTGTTTCCCTGTTGCTGGAATCTCAGCCAGAGATGTGGGACACCAAGGCTCTCCACTGGAAAACAGCTTTTATTCTTTTGTGCAGGCCCAGAGTAGAGTTCGTCTCCCATTTCTGGGCCCTGAACAGTGCGTTGTATTGTCTTATATACCCTAGCACAAGTAAGTTAAATTTGATTGGATATATTAGAGCTGCAACACTGCTAACACAGCCACCATGCAAAGTTGCAGCTGCATATCCCCGAGTAGCTGCAGTTGACTTAGCTGCCTCACCACAGTCGATGTAGCTGTCCTTGTGTTTCTCAGGAAGCTCCCTTCCACTCTGCTGTTTCTGGAAAGCAGCAGATTGAAAGACTACCGTTTTTGCCTTTAGCTGGTTTTCTTCTTCCTCGAGGGGAAGATCCCTGCCATATTACCAAAGTTCCTGCAACGTCCTGTGTTTCCCCATAAGTGCTGCAGTTTGTGAGTGTGTGTGTGTGTGTGTGTGTGTATGCGTGTATGTGAGAGCACACTGTATGGTTACGTGTGGAGTTGCTTTGGTGATGATCAGGGATTGTGATTATGTATTTCAGTGTGTGAGAGCAGACCTGTGAACAGTTGTGGGAGCAGAATATGTGCAGCTGGGGTATGGAGTTTGTCTTCTGGAAGAGGGAGGAGTTATATCTGTTTGAATACACGACACTGCGTGATCATGTCTGTGCAGGTAGTTTTGGGTTGTCTGTAGTAGAGAGCTTCAAACACTTCACAAGAAATGGAATTATAATGTTCTTTTTTCCAAAGACTGTCACCATCCATGCATATAATGTTTTAACAAGTTTTCTCATGGGGGCTGGCACTGTGGCGCAGTGGGTTAGTTCTCCACCTGCAGTGCCGGCATCCCGTATGGGTGGCAGCAGCCAGGGCCTCAGCCCAGGAGGACATGGTATGTGACCACACTGAGGCCAGGGCCAGTGATCAGGCTTGCCCTTGCTCTCGCAAGCACTGGAATCCAGAGAAAGGGAGAGGCAGAGGGAAACCAAGTTAGCTGGCTGAGCCCTTCTGACAGGCAGTCGCAGGGACTGTCAGAAGGGCTATCAGAGGAGCCTGGGTGTGGTAGCCAGGATCACAGGGAATCAGTGGGTAGGTAACAGGGCAGAATCCACCCCGTGGGGGCTGTGGCCCCAGTCTCAGCTCTTTCCTGGGACAGTGGATCTCCTGGGGGAGCCAAGTCAGCCCCACCCCAGCTGCAGCTTCCTCCCAATCTGTGGCTGCTCAGAGCCAGCCTGGTAAGGGTGTTAGAGGGGCCTTTATCTACCATGTCCTTGCCATGTGTAGTGCTTCCCTCCACCCCAACCTCAGACCACTCCCCCTTCTGGGCTGTGTTGCAGCCTGGTGCTGCTGCTTGCTGGAAGCCCACCCTGACTGCCACCCTGGGTGTACACTTCTCAAAATTCCTCCTCACTCTCCTATGCTGTGAGGGTGGGTGCTCTGGAGAGTGTCTGGATGCGCCCTCTTGTGCCTCGTTTCTTAACTTGTAATAGGGAGGTGGTCTAAAGGGCTGAGGGAGGGTCATTCACCTTGCTGCAATCCAGGTGCAGGCTGGAGACAAATTGTCCTGCAGGAGTGGGCACCAGGGCCCAGAGGCCAGGCAGGGACTCACCAAGACCAGGGCAGGATGGGCAACCCCCAGGCTCATGGTCTAGCGGGGAGGGATCCCTGGCTCCCATGGCCTGAACTGCAGGTGGCCTGCAGGTCACAGGCCAGAGCCCAAAATGTCAGGGCAGGTGCACCCCCTCCTCAGAATGGCTGGGGGGTCTCAGGAGAGAGTGTGGGTGAGCAGACACTGCCACTCAGCCAGGCATCACAGGAGACCCAAGGAGGCCTCAGAGCTGGACTCAGAGGCAGTAATTCCAGGCCCCCCTGGATGCCAAGACTCATCAGCAGCACATTCCCTGCTTCCTTCCCTCACCTCCTACTCTGTACTTCACACATTAACTCCATCATTCATTCATTCACTCACTCACTTCCTCCCTCACTCATTCCCTCTCTCCTACCCTCTCCATTACTCATTCATTTCTTCAATCTCTTCATCTCCTTCACTCACATCTTCCATCGTTCACTCACTCACTTCATCTCCCTCCCTGATTCATTTCCTCAACATCTACCCCCCTCTTACTTTTCCTCCCTCTCTCCCATCCTCCATCCCTCGCTGTTTCTGAAATACAGCAAGGGAGACAGCCCCTGGGAGGTTCTGCAGTCCCAGCGGTGACCAAGGAACCAATGGCTCTGATCCCTGTTCCCAGGCACCTGCAGTGTCTGGGAAGGAAGTGGCATGAGGTCACACCCACCGCACTGATGCCCTCGATATGTCTGGTCCAACTGCCCCTTCTCCGGCCTTTCAGGGTCTCTGCCTTGGGAGGCACAGTTGGAGAAACCTGGGTTGGAATCCCAGTCCCGCTACCTCTGGTCTTTCCCTGCCCTTCATGTCCCACAATCTCTTCCTCCCCTCCTGGAACCTGGAGCCAGAGGCCCAGCATACAGCTGGAAGGCAGGGGCAGCAAACAGTAGGGCTGCACTCAGGGAGGAGACTGCAGCTGGCAGCAGGTGGGTTGAGAATGTCTGCTCCCAGGACACCTCATGGGCCGCCTGGGCCATGGGAGGAGAACACACTAGGATCCTGAACCACTAGGCTGTGCCTATGATCCCAAAACCACTCAGGGTCTGGAAGACTGAAGCACAGTGGACAGCTTGGAGGTGCCAGGCAAAGGGCTGAGACTGGGTCTGTGCAGAAAGAGTTGGGCATGGAATCCCAGGCCGAGGTAACCCGCACCCTCCTCTACAAAAGGGGGAAGCTCAGGGGAACCCAGGGTGGACAGTGGGGTGCATGTCCAGAGGAGTGCAGCAGGCTGAGATGTTGTGCACGAAATCTGCCAGTCTGTCCTGGATCTGAGTCCCCTTCCCTTGACACCCACAAAGGCAGAGCATGGATGGACCTGTGACCTCCTTCTTGGTTGGGTGGGTCATGGCTCCGCCACTGGACTCCAATGCCTTCGCCTTTGTTTGGTATTGTGATGCTTCTGGCTTTGTTTTTGTTGTACAAGATTGCTTTAGCTATTCGAGGTCTCCTGTGTCTCCATATGAATTTCAGCATCATTTTTTCCAGATCTGAGAAGAAGGTCTTTGGTATTTTGATTGGTATCACATTGAATCCTTAAATTGCTTTTGGGAGAATGGACATTTTGATGATATTGATTCTTCCAATCCATGAGCATGGAAGATTTTTCCATTTTGTGGTATCCTCTTCTATTTCTTTCTTTAAGGATTTGTAATTTTCATCGTAGAGATCTTTAACGTCCTTGGTTAAGTTTATTCCAAGGTATTTGATTGTTTTTGTAGCTATTGTGAATGGGATTGATCTTAGAAGTTCTTCCTCAGCCGTGATATTGCCTGTGTATACTAAGGCTGTTGATTTTTGTGCATTGATTTTATATCCTGCTACTTTGCCAAACTCTTCTATGAGTTCCAATAGTCTCTTAGTAGAGTTCCTTGGGTCCCCTAAATAAAGAATCATATAATCTGCAAAGAGGGATAGTTTGAGTTCTTCCTTCCCAATTTGTATCCCTTTAATTTCTTTTTCTTGCCTGATAGCTCTGGCTAGAACTTCCAGAACTATATTGAATAGCAGTGGTGAGAGTGGGCATCCCTGTCTGGTACCAGATCTCAATGGAAATGCTTCCAACTGTTCCCCATTCAATAGGATGCTGGCCGTGGGTTTTTCATAGATTGCTTTGATTGTATTGAGGAATGTTCCTTCCATACCCAGTTTGTTTAGAGTTTTCATCATGAACGGGTGTTGTATTTTATCAAATGCTTTCTTGGCATCTATTGAGATAATCATATGGTTATTCTTCTGCAGTCTGTTAATGTGGTGTATCACATTGATTGTTTTGCCCACACTGAACCATCCCTGCATACCAGGAATAAATCCCACTTGGTCTGGGTGGATGATCTTTCTGATGTGTTGTTGCATTCTATTGGCAAGAAATTTATTGAGGATTTTTGCATCTATGTTCATCAGGGATATTGGTCTGTAATTCTCTTTCAATGCTGCATCTTTTTCCGGCTTAGGAATTAAGGTGATGCTGGCTTCATAGAAAGAATTTGGGAGGACTCCCTCTTTTTCGATTGTTCTGAATAGTTTGAGAAGAACTGGAGTCAGTTCTTCTTTAAATGTCTGGTAGAATTCAGCAGTGAATCCATCTGGTCCTGGGCTTTTCTTTGTTGGGAGGGCCTTTATTACTGTTTCAATTTCTGTCTCAGTTATGGGTCTGTGTAGGTTTTCAATGTCTTCCTGGTTCAATTTAGGTAGATTGCATGTGTCCAGAAATCTGTCCATTTCTGATAGGTTTCCCTGTCTGCTGGCATACAAGTCCTTGTAGTAATTTCTGATGATTCTTTTTATTTCAGTGGTGTCTGTCATTAAATTTCCTTTTTCATCTCTGATTTTATTGATTTGGGTCTTTTCTTTTTTTAGTTAGTTGTGCCAATGGGGTGTCAATTTTGTTTATTTTTTCAAAAAACCAGCTCCTCATTTGGCTGATTTTTGTAATGTTTTTTTGGATTCAATCCTGTTGATTTCTTCTCTGATTTTAATTATTTCTCTTCTCCTACTAGATTTGGGTCTGGTTTGCTGCAGATTTTCTAGGTCCTTGAGATGCGCTGAAAGCTCATCTATTTGGTGCCTTTCCAATTTCTTGATGTAGGCACCTATTGATATATACTTTCCTCTTAACAATGCTTTTGCTGTATCCCATAAGTTTTGGTATGTTGTGCTGTTATCCTCCTGTACTTCCAGAAAATTTTTGATTTCTCTTTTAATTTCCTCTATGACCCATTGTTCATTCAGGAGCATGTTGTTCAATCTCCATGTGTTTGCGTATGCTCTAGGGATTCCTGAGTTGCTAATTTCCAACTTCATTCCTTTATGGTCTGAGAAGCTGCATGGTATGATTCTAATTCTTTTGAATTTGCTGAGACTTGCTTTATGGCCTAGTATGTGGTCAATCCTAGAGAAGCTTCCATGTACTGCTGAGAAGAATGTAAAATCTTTAGCTGTAGGATTGAAAGTTCTGTATATATCTGTTAGATCCATTTGGGCTATAGTGTCGTTTAAATCTACTGTATCCTTGTTGATCTTCTGTCCTATTGATCTGTCTATTTCTGAGAGTGGGGTATTGAAGTCCCCCAGTACTATTGTATTGGGGTCTAAGTCTCCCTTTAAGTCCCTTAACAAATCTTTTAAATAAACCGGTGCCCTGTAATTAGGTGCATATACATTGATAATCGTTATAGCTTCCTATTTAATTGATCCCTTAATCATTGTATAGTGCCCCTCTTTGTCTCTCCTAACAGTTTTTGTGGTAAAGTTTATGTTGTCCTATATTAAGATGGCTACGCCCGCACTTTTTTCATTTCTGTTGGCATGGTATATCTTTTTCCAGCCTTTCACTTTCAGTCTGTATGGATCTTTGTTGGAAAGATGTTTTTCTTGTAAGCAGCAATTAGATGGGTTTTGTTCCTTTACCCAATCAGCCAATCGGTGTCTTTTAACTGGACAGTTCAGGCCATTAATGTTCAATGTGACTACTGATAAGTAGTAACTTTGCTCTGCCATTTGCCAAAGATATTTTCTAATATTTGCTTTGAACTTCCTGTGATCTTTTGGTGTGAGGTTTCCTTCATTTACTTTTTTCATATTGATGACCGTGTTTGTGTGTTTCTGTGTGTAACACATCTTTAAACATCTTTTGCAGGGCTGGACGAGTGGCGACAAATTCTTTCAATTTCTGTTTGCTATGAAAGGTCTTTATTTCCGCTTCATTCACGAATGAGAGCTTTGCAGGATATAATATTCTGGGCTGGCAATTTTTCTCTCTTAGTACCTGGGCTATATCTCATCATTCCCTCCTAGCTTGTAGGGTTTCTGATGAGAAGTCAGCTGTGAGTCTGATTGGAGATCCTCTGAGAGTAATCTGACATTTCTCTCTTGCACACCTTAGGATCTTTTCTTTTCTTTTTTTCTTTAACTTTTATTTAATGAATATAAGTTTCCAAAATACAGCTTATGGATTACAATGGCTCCCTCCCCATAACTTCCCTCCCACCCACAACCCTCCCCTTTCCCTCTCCCTCCCCCCTTCCATTCACATCAAGATTCATTTTCAATTCTCTTTATAAACAGAAGATCAGTTTAGCATATATTAAGTAAAGATTTCAACAGTTTGCTCCCACATAGAAACACAAAGTGAAAAATACTATTTGAGTACTAGTTATAGCATTAAATCACAATGTACAACACATTAAGGACAGAGATCCTACATGAGGAGTAAGTGCACAGTGACTCCTGTTGTTGACTTAACAAATTGACACTCTTGTTTATGGCAAGGATCTTTTCTTTATGTTTCACTGCGGTGAGTTTAATTACAACGTGTCTGTCATGGTGAGGATTGCTTTTTGTCATGTTTATTAGGGGTTCTATGAGCTTCCTGTACTAGGATGTCTCTGTCCTTCTCCAAACCCGGGAAGTTCTCTGCTAGTATCTCACTAAAAAGGCCTTCTAATCCTTTCTCCCTCTCCATGCCTTCAGGAACTCCTAGAATCCGAATGTTGGGTTTTTTAATAGTATCCTGTAGATTCCCAACAATATTTTTTAGATTTCTAATTTCCTCTTCTTTTCTTTGGTTTGACTGTATATTTTTCTGTGCTCTGTCTTCTAAGTCTGATATTCTCTCTTCTGCTTCACCCATTCTGTTTTTAAGGCTCTCTAATGTGTTTGTCATTTGATCTATTGAATTCTTCATTTCATTATGATTTCCCATCAATATCACAGTTTCATGTTCTACTAGTTGTTTCATTTCATTTTGATTCCTCCTTAATATTTCATTTTCACGAGAGAGATTTTCTATCTTGTCCTTTAAGGATTTCTGTAGTTCGAGAATTTGTTTTTGAGAACTTCTTAATGTTCTTATCAATTTTTTGAGATCTGCTTCTTGCGTTTCTTCTATCTCATCATCTTCATAATCTTGAATTGGGGTGTCTATTTCATTTGGGGGTGTCATAGTGTCTTCCTTGTTCTTGTTACCTCTGTTTTTGTGTTTGTTATTTGGCATATTGGAGATAGTCTTTGGTTTCTTCGGTGTGGTGTTTTTTCTCGTTATACTGTGACTCTAGATTAAGTGGACTGTCTGCTTTTGATGGATCCTTAGATGCTGTGATGGGTGTGGCCAGAGAGCTCTGTTTGGTTCTTTAGGGTTAAGGGTGTGCCAAAGGTGATTCACCGTGATTGTTCTCTTGCTTGCTCTCACTCACTCTCTTTTTTTTTTGACTCAGTTGGGAAGTAATTCCACACAGCTGAATGGAATTGAGAGTAGTTGATGTATGAAATCTGGCCCCTGTGGGTATTCGTTTGCTTACCGCTGGGACCACACAAAGAGTTTATGCAGCCCTCAGTGTGGTCTCAGATTTCACCACAGTCTCTCACCAGGTTGCCCAGGTTACGGAGTTTGTGTACTCGGTGAGTTCTCTCGCCCCCCTCAGTTTTTCACAGTCTCAGTGGTTAGCTCCACACTTTCATTAGGTGTTAACCTCCAGTTATTTCTCCCCACCAGAGTCAGGTTTTTCTGCTTGGCTAATGAGGGGCACCCACTTTACTTACGTAAAATGGCGCCTGCCCTTTGTCTTGCTCGGCTTTGTAAGGTGAGTGGAGAGAGAGGCTAATGTCCATGCTGGTTCCCCTTATTTATTCGATTTTTTCTCTCCTCCAGCCAGCCTGGTGAACTTTCCCTAGTGGGGTTTCAGGCCTCGTTCCCTGCAGGCTCTTTCTGCCTTTCCCCGCCAATGTCTCGGGTTACCGAGAAGTTTTTGTCTCACGTCCCCTTCCCGCAGCTCCCGCGGCTCGGCTTCCAAGCAGTGGGCGACCTTGCTCTCCTCCGAGTCACATCCACTAGATCCGGAAGAGTTTCCTCTGCAATTTTTTCCTGAGCCTTTTCCTGAGGCTACCGTAACTCCACTTTTATTAAACTATCTTTTCCCGGACTGGACTATCAGTGCGCGCCCTCACTATTCCGTCATCTTGGCTCTGCCCTCACTTCTCAAATGTATTTTCTTTGGATATGAAAGGAGATGTATTTCCCCATTACTATCCATATCTGTACTGTTTATTGCTTTCCCCTCGCTGTTACTTAGCCTCAACAAGAAATACCAAACAATGGTGTTTTCAGTTCTGGACACATTTTTCTATTTATCCCAGTGGGAATGATCCAGAAGCACATTTTAGGTCAATTTCTTTACATTTGTATATGATGATTTTTAAATCAAAGCCTTTAAAAAAAAAAACAATTAAAAAAACATATACTAAGCTATGGTTTAGAGGAGGTCAAATGTTCAACAAAATAAAAAAAGGAAACATATTCTCCCCTGAGGGGAGGACAGTTGGCAATTTACCACCACTGAGAGGGCAATGGTAAAGGATTTCCTCCTGGTGGGTGCTGAGTGCTGTGTTGCCTACTGTGTACCAGGCATTGCTTTAAATACATTCAGTTAACATATAAACCTCCTAGGTATTTCAAAGATCATTTGTTTATTCCATTTTTCAAAAAAACTTTACTTGAGGGACAGAACAGAAAGACAGATGGATCCAGTCAAGTTCACTTCCCAAATGCCTGTGATATCCAGCTCTGGGCCTGGCTGAAATGAAGGTCTGGGAACTCGATGTAATTCTCCCACGTGGGCGGCAGGTAATCAAGTACTTGAGCCATTCTCAGGGTATTCTGTGTTTGCTGCAGTCAAGAGTGGAGCTGGGAATTAAATCTCAGACACTGATATGGGACACAGGCATCTTAACCACCTAATGCCCGCCCCTGTTTTACCCACATTTATGTAAGGAAAGCACACCCTGTAGAAGTTAACAGATTGTCTTAAAGCTGGCTCCTGGCGCACATCAGGGTTTTCAGGCTGCAGGCCGCCCACACCCAGGTCTCTCCTGTGCAGGTTGGCAGGAAAAAAGCTCAGTGGTGAGTCTCTGTATAACTATCGTGTGGGGCCAGCCTGGGGACCCCTAGGGCGAAAGCTCCCCCTGGCTCCCCAGATCTCTGCAAGGTGCTCCAAACTGGGCACCAGCACCCACTTGGTCAAGTTCAAGCTGTTTTTGTTGCAGCAGATCGTGAACATCTCCACCAGCAGCCTCTGTAGGCCCAGCAGTGCAGGGTGAGGTGTGAAGCCACAGAACACATCTGGTGGGGACTCCCCCCACCTGCCACATGTTCCGTGTCCACGTTGCCACGGCCCCAGCTGCAGCACCCGCACCTGGTCCAGTGGCAGGCTTAGCGTGAGGGCCGCATCATCGGGGAGGTGGCAAGAGCCAGGCATGGCCTCCACAAGCACTGGGCCCGTGCTCAGGCAGCTCTGATGCCACCTGATGCCCGCGCAGCCCTCAGCCTGTAGGAGCTCCACCGCTGGCAGATGTGAGCAGCCCCGGCGTCCTCTTAGCTGCTGAGCCTAATGCTTGCCCTGGGAATTTCTGCACCAGCAGTCAACGGAAACACTGGTATGTTCTCTCCTCTGTGGTTTGCTCAAGGTGTTGGTATCAAGGTGATGATGCTTGTTAGGATGAATTTGGAAGCCTCCCCTCCTAGGACAGTTTTGGGAAGTCTTTGAGATTTGCTGCTATTTCTTCAGTTCAGTAGAAAACTTCAGTGCGGCCGTTATGTCTTGAACTTCTTTTGTGGGGAGATCTTTTTTCTTTCTGATTCAGTCTCCTCCCTGCTGTTCTGTATTCCAGTTTTGTATGTATTCAGGATCCAAATGTGGTAGGTTATTCATGTCCAGAAATGCAATCATTTTCTCTGGTTTTTCCAGTTGTTGACAGTTTCTCATGGTGGTCCCTTAGAATCTTTAGTATTTCTGTGGTGTCACTTGTAATTATCCTTTTCCTCACCACTTTATTGTTTTAAATCTTCTCTTTTTTCTTAGTCTGTGCGAAGTAGTATCATCTCTTAAATAAATCAACTTTTTCATTGTTTTCTTTCTTGGGGGTCTATTTGGTTAATACTGCTCTGATCTTTATTACTTCTTTCCTTTTACTTAACTTTGGGTTTGGTTTGGTCTTGACTTTTAAGTCCTTGTGATACAAAATAAAGTATTATTTGAAATGTGTTTTTTTATGTGGTGCTTAAGGCTATGAACTTCTATATAAAATGCTTTGGCTGAGTTATATAAGTGTTGGCATGTTTTGTTTCTGTTTCATTTCTATTTCTTTCATTTGAATATGGTAAAAAATTTTTGTTTCATTTCTTCAATGTCCCTTTGCTGCTTTGCGAGCATGTTGTATAGTGTCCATGTACTTAAAAATTGGTAAAGCATCTTTAGCTGTTGATTTCTAGATATTTTTAATACTTATTTATTATGATTTGGCTGAGAGATAATCTGTTGGTTTACTCACAAATTCCCATGATTGCCAGGTCTAGGCCATGCTTGAGTGTGGAGCTCCTTCTGGGACCCACATGGATGGCAGGGACCCAAGCACTGAGCCATCGTCTGCTGACTCCCAGGAGTACTAGCAGGAAGCTGTATAAGAAGCACAGATCAGGACGGTGTCACAGCTCACTAGGCTAATCCTTTGGCTGCAGCACCAGCAGCCCAGGATCTAGTCCCAGTTAGGGCGCTGGATTCTGACCTCTTCCAGTCTAGCTTTCTGCTGTGGCCTGGGAGTGCAGTGGAGGATGGCCCAAGTGCTTGGGCCCTGCATCCGCATGGAAGACCAGGAGGAGGCATCTGGCTCCTGGCTTTGGAACGGTGCACCTGCCGCAGCTCACCGGCCGTGGCGGCCATGGGGGGGGGTGGGGGTGAACCAACGGAAAAAGGAAGACCTTTCTCTCTGTCTCTCACTGTTTAACTCTGCCTGTCAAAAAAAAAAAAGAAAAGAAAAAAAAGAAGCACAGATCAGGCAGACACTCGAATATGGGACATAGGCATGTGCAGTGGCAGTTTAATCTAGCCTTTTGGCCTGGCCCAATTTTCTTGGAGGGCAGGGGAGAGAGGGTGAGAGAGATAACAGGCACACAAGACAGGTATAGACTGAGGGACCTCAGGACCTTCCAAGGCTCAGCATTTCAGCAGATCAGTAACCTGCTGCGAGAACCTGCTCGCTGGAGGCATTCACACTCGGCATCTTGAGGCAGACTTGGAGCCTGGCCATCAGCTGTGCAGGAAAAGGGCTCACTCCACAGAGGAAGGTAAGGAAGGCGTCTTCATCCAGTCCATGTCTGAGGAGGCCCAGTGGCACAGGCCGAGTTCTGAGTGGGTGAATGGAGTGGTGGGAGGTCCTCTGAGAGGCGAGCCGAGCCATGAGACACCAGTGGAGGGGATGCGTGGAGGAGGCCAGAGTGCAGAACCATCAAACCTCAGTGGGCTGAGGGTGGCCAGAGCCCCATGGTGACTCCCATCTGCCCCAGTCAGCTCCTGAGGGCCCCGGGTTTTCGGGGTTGCCACACATCCTGCCCCGTTCACAGTGAGAACAGCATTGCTGAGGAAAGCCTCCACACTCTCATGTGCATGCTACGTGGATATCTTCATCTCACACATCACTGAGGGCCCTGTTCTCTCAGTCAGGGGGCCCTGTGCAGGTCAGCTACTGGATCTGGTCCATCAACTGGGCGGTCATGGATGAGGGCAGGCACATCCACGCTGTCTCCCTGCTGACTGCCACCACGCCCACGATCACACTGCTGCAGGAGTGGGAGGCTGGGTGGGTCTGTCCCCCAGCATCCTTCACATTCTTCCCTGTCTCCTATTGCTGCCACTGCCCTCAACACCCAGGCTGCCCCAAGGAGCTTGGTAACCAGGGCTGTCTGCTGTTTAATTGTTGCTGCCCTTCAGTGGCCAGACATAACGTAGAACTGTGTGCTAAAATCTGGGCCCACTGTGGCCTGTCACTATTGAGAGTAATGATCATTCTAGCCATCTAGTTGGTGTCCTGTAGCCTCACACAGTCAACTCCAAGTGCTCCCCAGAAACCTGTGGGTTGGAGACACCATCTTTGCACTAAACAGGCAGAATGTACAGGAAGGCTGTGCACATGGAGCAGTCAGAGCTCTGCCTCTTGCTAGCACCCAGACATCCAGAAGACCCCTGGGAAGAAGCTGAGCATCAGCATCCCCTGATGGGCCCTGAATCACAGGGAGGTTCTCCAGGACCTAAGAATGAGGATGTCTTCATATCCCAATTGAGCTCCACTAGGGTGGCTGTGTGTATGGCCTGCGTCTCCTAGACATAAACCAGCTGAGCATGCTCACACCAACATCTTCCAAGGCTAGACAGTGTGGGCAATCCCTTACTGTGCTGCGTAAGGCAGCTTCTACAAAAGCACTGCCATAGCCCTGGAGGTGCCAGAGGGCTCGTTACCAACCCCTTTGTGGCAGGCATAGTCCACTGAACATCCTGAAAGCAGTTGCATTGACTGGGAGCTGACGCAATGGGGCAAGGAGAAGGATCTTCCCAGACAGGACCTGCTGTTTTGCCCTGAGCCATGGAGGCTGCACTCCCACATGTGGCAGTGGAAGGAAGATGGAAGAGGCCCCCTGTTCTGCTGGCAGCCATCAGCCCCCGCTCTGACATGTTCTGCCTCCTGGCCAACATGTAGTTTCTGTGCCCATGGTTCACCATGCTGAGGACATCACTGCCCAAGTGCTGGTACTTGAAACCCTGGCCTCCCTGGAGCACCTGTCCTTCCATGAAAGGCAAAATTAGTTCAAGTGGCAGGTGTGAGTGCCCCAAGCTGAACGCCCCCTGTCCCATAACCTCATGCATGGTAACCAGTGCCAAAGCACCCTATCGGTGTTTGTGACCTTCAGAAGATGCAGGAGGAGGAAGCCCACAAACTACAGTGGAAGGGAGCCCAGATGCTGGGTGAGGAGCGCACAGCCACAGAGGAGTCCTAGTATCTGTGTGACCCCTGAAGAGATAATTCACAGTCCCAGGCTGCCATGACCTTATGGTAAAATGAGATAAAATACTTCCTGGGGCCATACTTATGTGGACAACAGATTTTTGACAAAGGTAAAAGGCATCATGGTACAGAATGTACAGTTTCGTGGCAAAAGGAATTGGAAAAATCAGAAATGTGAGTTTTGACCCATACATTGACCCATGTGTAAATTAGAATTCAAATTGTTCAGCGACTTCAGTGTGTAAGCTGCAGCTACAGACTTCCTGGAATGAAGTCTACAACATTTATGGGGTATTGGGTTTGGCAGATTTTCCTGGACAAGGCACCCAAGTGCAATCCATAGCCAGAACAAGACAAACGTCCCTGAAACAAGGATGAAAACTCATAGCAAACAGATGCAGATGCCAGTGATCTTAAAAAGGACATAGAGGCAGTGTGCACAGTGCAGAGAGCTTAGATACTTGTGCCAGAACCCCAAGTTTTCATCTAGCCCTGCCAGTCACTGAGTCTGTGACTTTGAGAAAATTTCCTGCTGTCTATAAGCTGTGGTTTCTTGTTTAAATGTGGGTGAAATCAGGGTGGATGTGAAGTGGGTAAGGCTCCTGCATCCAACAGTGGTGTCCTGGGTTTAATTCCCAGCACCAGTCCTGACTCCAGCTTCATGTTGAGGCAGACTCGGTACACAGGGTGAATATGTAAGTAGTGGTTACCTGCTCCCTGGTGGGAAATTTAGATTGTGTTCCAAGTTCCTAAATTCAACCAGGATGTTGCAGGCACTTGGGACGTGAACCTATCAGTGAGATCTATGTCTGTCTGCTCTCTCTTTCTCTCAGATAAACTTAAAAAAAATGGATGAAATGATCACATAAATGTTATAGCTTGTCACAAAGATAAATTAATCCAAAGGATGTAAATCAGTGGCTGGTGCACAGTACTCAACATGTTTGTTTAACTCTGAACAGCCATCAGGAGGAAGTCTTTACCACTGCCACTGAGTGGTGGAAAACTGCCCACCCTTTTTTTATCTCAGGGAAACATTGATTTCTTTGTATCTCATTACTTGTGCTTGATATCCAACCTGTTATGATGTGATTTACTTATTTTAAAATCTTCTATTTCATTTCAATGGAATCTACTGTAAATGTACAAGTCATTGACCTAAAACTTGTTTCTGGATCATTGCTAAGGGAATAATAATAGAAAATGTGTCTTGTGCTGAGAATACCATTTTTAGTATTTGTTATTTGTTGCATTTCCTCTACTGTGACTTAGTCTAAATCTACAGAGATTGACTTGGAAGAGGATAAATGTATTGGCTTCACAAGCTAAAAACAGCATAGAAATTGTTTCACATGCAGTTACATCTAAGGTGTGTGAACTGTATGATTTTCAATAAGCTTTAAATTTTGTTTTAGTTGATTTTGATGAAAAACTTAAGAATGTGGTCTAATCCATTTTCCTCACCCTTTAAAAAAGATGATTAGTGTAACATAATTCCACATTAAGATTATCTTTTTGGATGCAAAATCATATATTGATGTAATGCCTCACATTGAGGGCTAGATTCAAACGTCTTCTAAATGATCCCATTAACAAATGAAACTTGCAAATCTGGGTTATAGGTCTTAGTCTGCACTGTCCTGTTTCAAGCCGAAAACCTGGCCCTCTGCTTGAAGTAGATGGGCAAGTAGACATCAGCAAGCTTAGGAGCCCTTTGCTAAATCCTGGAGGTATTTCAACAAGTTGATGGAAAATGGAATGAAAATTTGATTTGGATTCAAGGATTCAAATACACTCACTATTTTTAATAAGTTTCAAAAACATTCTGAATGCCCTCGTGTGTGTGTGTGTGTGTGTGTGTGTGTGATGTCTGTTATATACACAGTTGTCAACAATGTTTGGATTTCTAATGTAAGCATTAACGAACACTCTTTTCCACTCGGGTGGTTGTAGAGAGGCAAGGGTTTTCTGTGGTGTGGGGAGTGTCACAGTGGGGAGGGGCTGGATAGCAGGAGGAGTGGTGTGTTCTAACATGACTAGGCTGGTGTCTACACTTGTTAAGGGAGTTTGCTTCTGAGAGTAAAACTCTCAGCAGAGAGGCCTGCATTCAAGTTTCTGTGAGACTCCAGATCACCTGAAGTTCTGGAGGTTCCTGAGATTCTTCAAGCATGATTGGTTTGAAGTCTTCTTCATGGGAACCCGTTTGTTGATAAGCAGTAGGGGTTAAGCAGTGAGTGTAGAACTAGAGGGGATGGAGGGCCCTGGTACCTGCACTGCAGGATTGCAAACTGCATCTAGGATGCTCCTGTTCAGGGAAGTTAAGGAAATTTTTGTTGATTGCAACAACAGCATTTCATACACCCACATTCATCCAGCACTGAATTGCTGTATGGGACTGAAGCTCAGGAAGCACTAAAGAGGTTTTTAAGTATGGATTACAGGTGAGCGGATGCTTAGAAAAGCCACCCCCACACATTGTTCCAAGTCTGACTTGAGCTTGCTGTCCACAGCCACTAATGCCGGCACTCTGTCATCAGATCCCTGGTTCCTACTTTGTTCTAAATTTACTGCCTAATATACCCACATGTCCCGTGAGTCAGGCACAGGGCACCGGCTCTGAGAGCAACACCCAGATCACAGAGAGGAGAAGGTAGTTTTGGAGGAGGCAGAGAATACTCGAGACCTCCTTCATAATGATGAAAACAGGGAGCAGGAGGCAGAGGTAGATGAAGAGGAAGATTACAGCAAGGGAGAGGTGGAAGAGAAAGAGGGTGTCCAGGCCAGAGATTGGGCCTGAGTGCAACAATGGAGAGACTCACGGCTGGTGACTGAGAAAGCACAGCCTGCTCCTGTTGGTGGCCAGCAATGCAGCTCTCATTGTCAGCTGACATTTCTCCAAGTGCTGCAGCTTCTGATTCCTTCGGAAGGGCTTTTCCTGGGCCCAGTCCCCATGCTCAGGAAGGGCCAGGCCTGGCAGGGGTGGGTCCAGCTCCAATTTGTGTCCTCTTTCAGGATAGCAGAATGAGGGTCCCTGGGAAAGGTGCCATCTCCAGGCTCAGGTGCACAAATGGGCTCACGATGCTCATGTCTGAAGGCTCAAAACCAGTTCCCATGCAAAGACAGTTGGGGACAGAGATGGTAAAAGGGCACAGGAAGGTCTCGAGATGGTGAGGGAATGATGAGCATCCATGGGCAGTGTTGACATCCTCAGTTACTAGAGCAGAGGGAACAGAAGCGTGAACAGGAGGGAAGACCTGTCCCGCTACCCTGTGTACTCTGTAGCAGGGACTTCCACTCCCTCCATCCTGATCTTCATAAACGAGTGTCACTATAACAACAGCAGCAGCCCAGAGAGCAGTTCCCAGACCTCCTTTATTCAAATAATTATTTCCCCAAAGGAAAGCTTCCCCATGCCACCTATAGCACCCCCTGCACCTGAGAGTCCCTGCCTTACCACCCACACACATCTCACTACCACCCCCAACCTAAGGACTGGGTGCAGCACCTGATGAACGAATGCCTTTGGTGCTTTGTATTACAGGACACAGTGAGTGTACATACATTCTTTTGGCTCCCTGGAGCCTACTTGCCCCTCCTGGCCTCAATGCTGCCTCTTTCTCCTCCTGGAGACCAAGAAGTCACTTCTTCTTTTCTGAGTCTGGGGGTGTCCAACAAACCCCAGAGCCAGGGCCTGCCAGTCAATTGCAATAAGCCCAGGCCCTAAGCAGGTCTTTTTTGCAGGGCCTGGGCCTCCCAGAAAGTCTTGCTTCTTAGACTTCACAGTGGTTGTGGGAGCACAGCTGGGGCCTCTTCATTGGCAGGAGAGAGAATTATGAACTCTCTGGAGCTCCTATGGGCTTAGGAAGGAGAAGGTCTCTGGTCATGATCCAAAAGCGGCAGGTGATACTGGGAATCGAGGTAGTCCAGGCTGGCAGCACCTTGTTGTTGTCACTGGAGATGCCCATTGATGGTCATGAACCTCAGCAGAAGATTCTCTTCTGAATCCCGGGCAGCCTTTGGCCCACTTGGGGCAGGGGATATTTGGCCTTGGGTAGAAGTGGGCCTAGTGGTCCCCAGTGAAAGGCACTCCTATTCCTAGAGAAGAAAGCAGCATCCTTAGGCCTGGAAAGTTGATACTCTAGAACCAAGGATCTGCGCGGTTGCTGGGTCGATGACCTTCGTGTGCAGGTCTCAGAACAGACCCCTCTTTGGGGGACATGTTAATGTCTATCTGTACTTGGCAGGACTATGGATACAGGACTGTGTTGCAGCACAGTTGCATCATGACTGGGGGTT
Source organism: Oryctolagus cuniculus (assembly GCF_051225735.1). Taxonomy (NCBI): domain Eukaryota; kingdom Metazoa; phylum Chordata; class Mammalia; order Lagomorpha; family Leporidae; genus Oryctolagus; species Oryctolagus cuniculus. The sequence goes on from NC_142867.1 coordinate 134,175,866, forward strand.
CCCCCCATAGGCCCATTCTCATTAATGGGAAAAACTGTCTATACCACCTGCAGGAATAAAGAGGTACTTACTGACTCTACAGCAGGTGTCAGGGGATCTGGCCTTAGAGAGCAAGGTATTTAGGAGGCAGCACGAAGGCAGAGCCACTGGGCTGTTTCACAGAGGGAAAAGGAGGTTCTGTTGCTCTTGTTCGCTCTAGAACGTTGAACAATCACCTGTTCCATCTCTACCACAAGTGTCTACACCTGCACACCTCAAGAAATATTTTGCCAAAAATATTTGCCCTAGGCAGTGTAGATGTAGACAGTTTCCCTGTGCATACACTAAGGGTTCCTCCTTCCCACAATTTAACACCACAGCATGGCCTGCATCCCACATTCAGCCAGCACACAGTTGCTCTATGGGACTGAGAAGTAGGGAGCACTACAGAGGTTTTTAAGTATGGACTACCGGTGAGCAGATGCATAGAGAAGCCACGTTCACATTGTTCCAAGTCTGACTTGTGGTTGCTCTGCACAGCCACAAATGCACGCACTCTTAGCACCAGATGCCCAGTTCCCACATCCTTCTAAATCGATGGCTTCAGATACTTATGTGTCCCAGGCAAGTCACCTGTACACGCACCAGCAGCGGCTTCCAGGCCATCCTTCCTCAGAACCCTCACCAGACTGCTGCCATGACAGAGAGCAGCAGCCCCGAGAGCATTCTCAATGTAACTTCCTTTATTCAAATAAATAATGCCCCAAAGGCACACCTACCCACCCCACCCAAGAGGTCCCTTGCAGCTGGCTGTCCCACCTTTACCTCACACGCCCCTCCACCCCGCGCCACCAGCCCCCAATCTTAGGAGCAGGTGCAGCACTGGATGAGTGAATGTCTTTGTACTTTGGCTTACAGGACACAGGGAGGGCCCGTACCCTTCAGGCTGCACATATGGGCCGGCTCCCGAGAGCCTGCCTGCCCTTCTGGCCTCCATGCTGCTGCTTCCTCCTCCTGCTGACCAAGGGGCTATGGGTCCCCCTCTGAGCCTGGGCTTGTGCCACAAACCCCAGAGCCAGGGCCTGCCCCTCAGTGGCTCTGTGTCCAGGCCCTGAGCAGGTCTTCTTTTTGGCAGGGCCTGCGCTTCTCCAAAAACCTCGTTTCTTCGACTTGGCCGTGGTGGTGGGAGCACACGTCTGGCCTCTTCCCTGGTAGCGGAGGGACGTGGGCACTCTCTGGAGCTGCTGTGGTCCTAGGCAAGATGGGGCCTCAGCAGGGCTCCGGCCAAGACCCAAAGGCAGCAGGTGACGCTGGGAATCGAGGAAGAAGTCCAGGCTGGGCAGCTCCTCCTCATTTTCAGTGGCCATGCCCACTGCTGGTCTGGTGCCCTCAGTAGAGGATTCGACTGTGAATCCCCAAGCAGCCTTTGGCCCTCTTGGGGCAGGCTTGTTTCTTCCTGCGATAGAAGTGGGCCCAGTGGGCCCTAGCGAAAGGCACTCCTGAAGCCCCGAGAAGGAAGCAGCAGTGGTAGGTCTGGAGAGGGGCTTGGGTGGGACCACGTGTCTCCGCGGTTCCTGAGACGATGCCCTTTGTTGGCAGGTCTCAGAACTGACCCATCTTTGTGGGCCTTGGTCGTGTCTGTCTGCACCTGGGCAGGCTGTGGCTTCAGGCCTGGGGTGCCGTACAGGTGCAGCCTGATTGGGGGTTAGCCCCGCAGCCCCATTCCCAGTCACAGGCCAAAACGTCTTCTCCACCACCTACAGGAGGAAAAAGGCACTGAGTGAGTGACTCTACGGCAGGTGCCAGGGCATTGGCGGGTGCAGCGCAGGGCGTTCAGGAGGCAGCAGGAAGGGCAGAGTCCCTGGGCTGGATTCACAGGGGGAAAGTGGGCTGTGCTGCCCTTGCTCACCCTAGAGCTCCGCACCCTCACCTGTCCCTGTGCCCAACTCACGTGTCTGCCCCTGCAGCCTACCTGACTCAATTCCCAGAAAAGACACATCCCAGGGAGGGTAGCTGTAGACAGTTTCCCTGTGCCTGCACTAAGGGGCCCCTCCTTCCCACAATCTGCCTATTTGTAGCTCGATCGCTTAGATACCTGCTGTCCCACTTTGCCCAGACGGATCTGCTGGGCCTGCTCCCATGGTTGACCTGCTGCCCCACGTGCCGCGCCTCCCTGCTGTCCCTGCACTCCTGCCTTACTCGCTCGACTTCCCTCCCTCCTTCACCTGGCCAGAGGTCAGCCCTTCCTCCTGCTCCAGCTCCATCGACAGGGCCACGAGATCCAGCTGTGGATCTGGGGAAAGCAGTGCTTCTAGGAATTGGGGCTGAATGATGGCCTCCACCTGAAAAGCAAGAAAGAGATCTCTGCTGCCCAGGAAGCATCTGAAAACCAAGGGGATGCAAGGAGAAGCAGAAAGCAGTGCACCCCCTTTCAACATCCACGTTTGGTACTATAGATGATAGGAAAACCAGCTGGACACCCAAAAATTCGCGACACACACACACACACACACAGACGGACGTCAGGAGCTGAGTCACCTGAGTGCGTTCAGAGGGCGAGTCATGGTCATCCCCAAGGACGTACAAACCTCAGAATTTCACAGCCCACCAAGCAATGAAGTCCTCCTGAGAGATGAGCTTCTCCACGTAGTTCAGCAGTTCTGGGTCTCGAGAGTTCCCCTCCTCCCTAGGACTCCAGAAGCTGTCCTCTTCGGTGGGTGGATCAGGCCACATGGGTGTATCCTTGATGTCCACGTCCTCCATCACAGTCTCAGTGGGCATCCCCTTGGGCAAGGTGCCCTGAGGCTGCCAGTGTCTGTGGCAGGGGACAGGCAGCCAGGGCCTTGGAGATGGCATTCCTGGGGCCACACCCTGTGGATGCAGTATACAGTGTGAGGTCAGGGCTTTGGGCCTTGCACGGCCCCCATTGGGAAGGTCAGTTGTTGGAGACACAAGCTATCAGGCGGGAGCAGTGCGCCCTGACCCTGCCGCCATGAGAGGACATGGGAGCTGCAGAACCCCTAGACAGCCACCAACGCTCTGTGTTCTCTTGCTCATGCCTCAGGCCGTGGGAAGACTGTGTTGGGTGCTTGGAGAGGTGAGGGGTGAGTGGCAGTACAAATGACCACATAGATATCCAGATCGTGGGCAAAGCATTAGGGACCCTGGGCTCTTTGTGGTGCGTTCTGCAGGGAAGGGCAAACGTTGCTCTCGAGAGAATCTTCCCACGGGGGTGGGGATGGAATCGTTTGGTCCCCGTTGCCTTTGTCATGGGTTGTGGAGTGGAGTGGGAAGCTTTACCTGGCTGCTGGACCGCCACTGTGGCTGGGGGCCGTGGTGGAACCAGCGGCAGTGGGCCTGGGGGAAGCTTGCCCAGTCTGCCCTGTATCCATGGCAGCTTCTGAGTCTGCATCTCCGCTTCCTCACACTCCATGAATCTGGGAAAGAAGGGACACAACCTACTTAGGAGGGTCTGAGGCGCTGACCCCACCAGCCAGCAAATGATGGCAGAGACGTGTGAACCTTGGGCTTTGCCAGCAGGACAAACGATCTGGGAACATCTCACTCCCCCTGTACTCAAAGGGCCTGTGAGGTGGGCTCCCTGCACCATTGCAGGTCCGAGTGACCAAGGTGGTTCCCTGCAGCCTTGCCATTCCCTATGCAGATGCCCATCCGGTGTGGTGCCAGAAGCTGGTCAGCACATGATTCCTGCCAGAGGACTCCGAGACACAGTCCAGGTTCAGGGACTAGGCTGGTCGTGAGTTTTTGCATAAAGACCAGGGATGAGGTTCAGGGAGAACCCGGAGTGTGGGTAAGCCTAGCTGAGAGGGATGTCCTCTGAGAGCTGAGTGTGTGTTCATGGTATATTGGATGGGATGCCTGAGAGACAGAGTGGGGGCCCCGCGGTGAGACTGCAGTTCCCTGGGACCGAGCTCCATTCTGTAGAATGCTCTGCAATGGCATTTGAGAACACTTTGCTCAATATCTGCCAGCTCCAGGGCATGAGGCAGAAGGAACATGGCCAGGGGACCTTGTCACATGGACACAGTTCCGGGGGTCAGAGGACACACAATGGACACTGCTGGGGGTTGCACTTTGAACTTCAACACAAAGATAGTATTAGTTGCCGGTACAGGTGAGGCCGGAGATCGTGGGGGGATATGCAGGGAACCCAGACATGCAGGCAGTCGCGGGACCTTCCTGGAAGGGCAGAGACAGAACTGGCCTCCTGTAAGTGTGTGTGTGCTGACAAGTGCAGCCCATCAGGCCAGTGAACTGTGCAGGGTGTGCAGCCTCGAAGTCGAATATCAAAGTTGTGTGAGCAGCCAGCTACATGGGGGAGGAACTTGTGTGGATGGGACACAGAGAACTCAGTATCTGGCTGGTGGTTGGAACTTCCTGGGGAGAGCAGGGCCCAGGCAGGGGTTGTATTGGAACAGGTGTCCTCTTAGTGTCTCTGTTGACAGGTCCAACGTGTCAGGCCTAGCCCTGTCCCACCCTCCCCCAACTCGCAGGTCCATGCTCACGGCCCCCGACTCACTTTTCTGCCATCTCATAGAAGATCGCGCGGTCAGAGTTGCTCTTGTGCTGCCATTCCCGCATGGCAAACCGCAGGCCCTCCTCCAACAGCATGGTGGGCCTCCTCTGGGCCAGAGTCCGCAGCACTGGGCTGTAATTCAGCAGGATGAGTCCCAGTGCGCCAGCCCTCCCTGCCTGCTGCGCTGAGGGTGGACAGCTCTGCTCTGCTCCAGACTGTCCTCCCCTCTGTCCCTGTCATGTCCTTCTCTGGTGCGGGATCCCCAGGATTCCCACCCACACCTGGGCCTCAGCACCACGGGCTGCATGGTCTGCTCCGGCCTGCCCTTGAGGCCTCAGTTTCATTCGTGCCTTAGTGATGGAATGCTTGCATCACCCAGAATACTTCTTTGGAAACGCTCATTTGGAAGGCAATGTTGAGTTGGATTGGCTGCGATTGGATCATGTGACGTGATGTGCGTACACTCCACAACTGCCCTTTTTATCGTGCAGAGAGAGGCACATCACAGCTCTGTGTGTCTAGACATCAGGACCCTCGGAGATGGAGTCACATGGCAGGCACGTCAGTGACTGGGCTCTCAATCCTGCTGTGCCTTGTGCTCAGATTTCCAGACTCAGATGCGAGACATGGACATCCCTGGCTAACTGTCAGCTGGGGTGAGGTACTGTGCAGGGCCGCCCAAGGTTACTGAGACACTGCACAGAATGATTGGGCCTGGGGCTAAGACTCAAGTCCTGGGCCCTCGTGCTGAGCATGGAGTCAGGGTGTAGGGGCAAGGTCACCACCTCGGGTTTCTGAGACTTCCTAGCACACCAGATGCTGGGACTCACAGGTGGCCTGGGGCCCTGCAGATTTTCTCCCCTCCCTGGTTACTCCAGGGACAGACCCAGCACCCAGGGTTCAGGGAAACGGGGAGACCCCGGGTGGTGGAGTGGACGGATGGCAATTGTGTTCCTAAGAGGATGCTGACAGGGGGCTGGAGATGATAGTGTCCCCAAACATGGATCCCTTTCATTCGCAAGCACTGTAGGGCCACAGGCATGGGGTGGCAGGAACACCTTCCCCGTGTCACGAAACGTGGGCTGTGTCTCAGTGGTGCACGCTGAGTATACCCGTAGTCCTGCCTGGGGAAGAGAGGTGACTGTGGGAGTGAGGAAGGTCTCTCTGTCACCTGCACAGCACCCCGCGGGCTTGCGTCTAAGGCTGAGGATCCACTGAGACCCTGTGCACATGACATTCGCTTTGTCTCTCTCCCTCTTCTCCGAGGCCTACTCCTCACGATGATTGCAGGAGCTATTTTTCTCATTTTATCAGGCAGAGCACATCCCCTGGCATCTGCTGTGTACATGAGCTTAAACCTGTGGATGCTCTCTGCTGTGCCCTGGGGTGGGGGGAACTTCATCCCCTGTTGCATGAGGGCCCTGAGATGGGTGTGTGGGTGACTAACCAGGACGGCCACAAGGGATGCGGCCCCAGCACAAACTTGTGTGTCCCCGACCACCTTGCTGTCCTTCTGCACATCCACAGAAGAGTGAGGGCGGGCTGGGAAAAAGTCTTCCTGGGTACTTGCCCTTCTTACCACCCAGCTCCTGAAATCTATGAGCTGTGACCTGTGTGTGTGTGTGTGTGTGTGTGTGTGCACGCCGTGGGCAAGGGTTGCCTTGGGGACAGATGCACACTTCCTAAGCTTGGCTTTCCTGATCCCATGGTCCTCCCTGAGCTTAAGTGTTCTGGAAATGGGATCATGGAGGTTCTGGAAGGGTTACCACTCAGAGGAGGGGGCAGATCCAGTGAGCGAAGCCCCTGAAACTGGCAGGCTTACACCAGACAAACCCTGCTGGGAACCAAGCTTCTCACAGCCTTCTCCTTGCCTCAAGAGCTTCCCTCCAGAACCCTAGGCAGCCTGAGCTTACCAGCCCATGGCCCTCCCAGAGCAGAGCACTCACATGAGGAAGCAGGACAGAGCTTCAGCATCAGGGCTTTGTGGACAGTGCCTCTGCGCCAGGGCCTTGTAATGCTGCCAGCGCCGGAAGTGCATATAGACGCTTAGGGGTTGCAGGAGGCATTGCGTGAGGCCTTGGCCTGGGAGGCGGCGGTGCCACACTGCAGGTCCCCGCCATGAGACTCTGGTCCAGGGTTTACTGGAAACAGCATCACGGGGGCAGGCTGGGTGGCTGGTGGAGGAGGAACTGCAGGATGGAGGTCTGGGCAGCAGCCCCCTGGCCAGCCAGCGTGTGCACAGTGGTTGGCCCAGGCACCAGCTTCTGCACAGAAGAGCCTGGCAGAAGCAGGGCTAGGATGCTGTGTTGCCTCACAGAGACCCCCCATGGCACTCCAGTTGAGAGGGGCCTGGTCGAAGACCACAGGCTCACTGACGTTCCCAGGCTCACATGGCCAGAGGCACCATCTCCTGCCACAATGGGCATCCTTGGCAAAGCAGCAGGTAGCACGAGCTGGCTGCCTGGTGGGAACACTGCATTCAGGAGGCATGGGGGTGGCTGCCCCCAGGGCGTCTGGGTTGCTGGGCCGAGAGTGATGTGGGGACACGGTGGCAGTATCAGGGGAAACGTGGAGGTGTCAGGATTCAGTCAGGCCGAGTGCCAGCACTGGAGATGCTGTGGAGACAAAAGAAAGGGGTGACTGGAGTAGGGCCCCTGCCCTCCAGAGGGAGACTCTCCTGTTCTCCAGAGCAGATTGTTGCGATACAATACCACAGTCTCTACAGTTGAGACCCATGGGAATGGAGGAATGGTGCCGTCTGCACATAGTGCCAACTGCATCTCAGGCTCTGCTCCCACATTTGCCAAGGATCCACCAGACCCTGTCCTTCCACTTCACCGGGACCCAGAAACACCACGTTCCCAGCAAGGAACACTCGGCTTTCACTTCCACGCACAATCTCCCAGGGCATTTCTGCAGAAATGAGCAGGGCAGCAGGTAGGACAACGCTGTCAGGAACTCAGCCCTGTGGAGGACCCACATAAACCCAGGTGCAGGAAAGCAGTACACGTAGCACATATGCCTAATGATTTGAACTCTTGTGGTCACATTCAACAGTACCTTCTTAGTTGTACTATACTTTTTGCACTGTATTTTTTTTCTTTGATAGGTGTAGAGTTACAGACAGTGAGAGGGAGAGCTAGCATGATCTTCCACCCTCTGATCAATCCCCAAATGTCTACAGAAGGCTGAGCTGGTCAGAACCAAAGCCAGGGGCCAGGAGCTTCTTGCAGATCTCCCCCCGTGGGTGCAGGGGCCCTAGCACTTGGCCCATCTTCTACTGCTTTCCCAGTCCATGGCAGAGATCTGGATTGGAAGTAGACAGCGGGGACAAGAACCAGCACCCAGATGGGATGCAGAGGGTTAACCTACTGTGCCACAGCACCGGCCCTACTGTTTGCATTGTTGACAAGAAAACTGGGGAGTGGCGTTATGGCACAGCAGGTAATCTTCCACGTGGAATGCCCACATCCCATAGCAGAGTGCTGCTTTCCATTCGAATGTGTGCTTCTAAGGCAGCTTCCTGCTCATGTATTTTGGAGGCAGCACATGAAGGAACAGGTACTTGCATTCCTGCCATGCACTTGGGAGCCCCTTTGGAGGTTCTCAGGGTCTGATTTTGACAAGACCCAGCCCTGGGTATTTTCTTCACTGGTCAGGTGAGCATGGAAATGGAAATGCTGTCCCTCTCTCTCTCTCTGTCCATCTAGCCCCCATCTCTATATCTGTCTCTATCTGTCCTCTCTTTTTGTCACTCTACCATAAAACAAATACAGCAAATCTTAACAGAAGAAATGAAAAAAAAAAATCCTCTCATGGAAACTCCCTTTGTTTTTTCTTTTCTTTTTTTTTTAACTTTTATTTAATGAATATAATTTCCAAAGTACAGCTTATGGATTACAATGGCTCCCCTCCGATAACTTCCCTCCCACCCGCAACCCTCCCCTTTCCCTCTCCCTCCCCCCTTCCATTTGTGGGGAGCAATCCGGACTGGACTAAGTTACTGGAATTAAGACTTATTCTATGCATCTGCTCTCCCACAATATGGCGCTGGGAGAGAAGTAAACAGCTTCCGCACAGCTGCCTCCAGTTCAACCAATTAACTGTAGGACTTGCTCCTGATTGGAGAGCAGCGTACTCGGCGTGTGGGCAGCCGAGTTAGGATTGGCGGAGGAGGACTATAAAGGAGGAGAGAGACGGCATGCACCGGGAACATCTATGGGGAACATCTAAGGGAACCCGTGCAGCCCCCGAGAAGAGCCGGCCGGCGGTGTGCCGCTCCCCTGCGGAAGTGGGGAATGCGGCCAGGGGGAACTGCCCTTCCACGGAGGTGGAAGGGATAGTAGCCAACCCGGGAAGAACCAGCAGCAAACCCGGGGAGGGCCGAGCAGACAAGAGAACAGCGCAGGGTCCTGTGTCGTTCCTCCACGAAGAGGGGGAGCGACATAATGGTGCCGTGACTCGGATATGAAGCCTAGGCAGGGTTCTGTGTTGCTCCTCCACGAAGACGGGGAGCGACATAATGGTGCCGTGACTCGGATATGAAGCCTAGGCAGGGTTTAGTGTCGTTCCTCCACAAAGAGGGGGAGCGACATAATGGTGCCGTGACTCGGATATGAAGCCTAGGCAGGGTTCTGTGTTGCTCCTCCACGAAGACGGGGAGCGACATAATGGTGCCGTGACTCGGATAGGAAACCTAGGACGGATAGGAAACTTAGGAGGGAAGAAATGACTCGGATAGGAAACCTAGGACGGATAGGAAACTTAGGAGGGAAGAAACAGGAAGAAGCAGGAAAATGCCGGAGAGAGAGACTAGCAAAGAGCCTAGGTGCCGGAAGAAGCTATTGAAAGCCTAGGCATAGACTCGGATATGGACTGTGGGAAAGAAGTTAGGATTGAAAGCGAAAGTGAAAGCTTTCATAGACTCGGATGCGGACTATGGCGGGGAAGCTAGGAGACTGAAAGCGAAAGTGAAACCTATAAGAAACTTAGACTTGGATACGGACTGTGGGGAGAGGCCAGGAGAAATGAGGGAGGAATATTGTTGGAAGAAAACTTAGGGAAACACACCGGGTAGAGAAAAATGTTAGGGAGGATGAAGCCGCGAGTGCAGGCCAAGCCATCTTGGAATTCTTCAAGTCACCCTGGGGAGCAAGAGGCGAAGATCTGGAACCAGAGGCAGAGACGTGGGCCGCCAGGATTCGCCAGGTTAGTCCGGGGAACTTGGACTGAATGCCGGTGGTGGCGGAAACATTCGCGGAAGCCGCCGCGTGCAGAGAGAGCACGGGGCATTGGCGCGAGGCCGTGGTGCGGGCGCGAAGTGCGTGGAGACCGCGGAGCGTGCGCGCAGAGCCTGGAACCCGCCGGCGGGGCGAGGCGCCGGGAAGCCGCGCAGAGCTGTGAAGCCGCCGCGGGGCGGGCGCCGGCGGGGCGAGGCGCCGGGAAGCCGCGCAGAGCCGTGAAGCTGCCGCGGGGCGAGGTGTCGAGAAGCAGCCTCGGGGCGAGCGCCGCCGGGAAACCGCGGGGATAAGAGAAGCCGCGGGAAGTTTAGAAGTAAAATGAGAGAAATAGGAATGCTGGAAGATAGAAGTAAAATGGGAGAAATAGGAATGCCCGGAGATAGAGAAATAGAGAAATAGAAAGGCCTCCCTACAACACTGCACTGTGAGAGCTTGGATTCGGTCTGCCTGATTAAGTGAGGCGATGAGCACGATGAGCACCTGCGGCGGCTAGCAGCTTATGCGCCGCAGGTCACCGAAGACAGGCACGAATTAACATCAGTAAGGCTTCCCCACAATGCAACAATTAGGAGGCTTGGATTCGGTCTGCCTGATTTAAGGCGGTAAGCACCAGCAAGCAGCTCGACCAAAGCATGAGCTGCAGGTCACCGAAGATAGGCACAAACCAACACTAATAAGTCTCCCCCACAATACGGCAATGAGAAGGCTTGGATTCGGTTTGCCTGATAGGTTTTGTAAGCACCTGCAGGCAGTTCTAGCAGAGCAGAGCATGCGCTGCAGGGCACCGAACACAGGCACGCATCAGCGCCTAAAAACCTCCTCACAACATGGCGAAGAGAGGACCCGGATTCGGTTTGCCTGATGGATAGGACTTGTAAGAGCCTGTGGCAACTCTAGCAAGTAGAGCAGAGTGTGTGCCGCGGGACACCGAAGACAGGCGCGTATCAACGCCAAAAATAAAAAGAAAGGGGGATCTGTGGGGAGCAATCCGGACTGGACTAAGTTACTGGAATTAAGACTTATTCTATGCATCTGCTCTCCCACAATATGGCGCTGGGAGAGAAGTAAACAGCTTCCGCACAGCTGCCTCCAGTTCAACCAATTAACTGTAGGACTTGCTCCTGATTGGAGAGCAGCGTACTTGGCGTGTGGGCAGCCGAGTTAGGATTGGCGGAGGAGGACTATAAAGGAGGAGAGAGACGGCATGCACCGGGAACATCTATGGGGAACATCTAAGGGAACCCGTGCAGCCCCCGAGAAGAGCCGGCCGGCGGTGTGCCGCTCCCCTGCGGAAGTGGGGAATGCGGCCAGGGGGAACTGCCCTTCCACGGAGGTGGAAGGGATAGTAGCCAACCCGGGAAGAACCAGCAGCAAACCCGGGGAGGGCCGAGCAGACAAGAGAACAGCGCAGGGTCCTGTGTCGTTCCTCCACGAAGAGGGGGAGCGACACCATTCACATCAAGATTCCTTTTCAATTCTCTTTCTATACAGAAGATCAGTTTAGAATATATTAAGTAAAGATTTCAACAGTTTGCACCCACATAGAAACACAAAGTGAAAAATACTGTTTGAGTACTAGTTATAGTATTAAATCTCAATGTACAGCACATTAAGGACAGAGATCCTACATGAGGAGTAAGTGCACAGTGACTCCTGTTGTTGACTTAACAAATTGACACTCTTGTTTATGGCATTAGTAACCACCCTAGGCTCTTGTCATGAGTCGCCAAGGCTATGGAAGCCTTTTGAGTTCACCAACTCTGATCATATTTAGACAAGGTCGTAGTCAAAGTCAAAGTTTTCTCCTCCCTTCAGAGAAAGGTACCTCCTTCTTTGATGACCTGTTCTTTTCACTGGGATCTCACTCGCGGAGATCTTTCATGTAGGGTTTGGTTGTTTTGGTTTGGTTTGGTTTGGTTTTTTTTTGGCAGAATGTTTTGGCTTTCCATGTCTGTAATACTCTCATGGGCTTTCAGCCGGATCCGCATGCTTTAAGGGGTGATTCTGAGGCCAGAGTGCTGGGAAACTCCCTATGAATATCAACCACACTACACAGCTGTGCCTTCCATCAGCCACACTACACAGATGGGCGTACCTGAGTAGGTAGTCAACTGAGCACCGTATTGGGTTTTTTTTGGTTTTTGTTTGTTTGCTTGTTTTGTTTTTCGTTTTTTGTTTTTTGTTTTTCTGTTTTTTTGTTTTTCACAGGTAGAGTTAGAGTTGAGAGAGAGACAGAGAGAAAGGTCTTCCTTCTGTGGGTTCACTCCCCAAATGGCCGCCATGGCCAGCGCTGCGCCAATCCGAAGCCAGGGGCTAGGCGCCTCCTCTAGGTCTCCCAGGTGGGTGCAGGGGCCCCAGCACCAGGGCCATCCTCCACTCTCCTCCCGGCCAACAGCAGAGAGCTAGACTGGAAGAAGAGCAACTGGGACTAGAACCCGGGGCCCATATGGGATGCCGGTGCCGCAGACGGAGGATTAACCAAGTGAGCCACGGCGCCGGCCCCGAAGTGCAGTGTTGTTCAAGGCAGACTTGGACAGAGGGCCCACCGTGTAATGTGGATTGCATAAAGTGAATGAGAGAGGTGAGCATCTGGTAAAGGGGAGCAAGTTTTTGGGAACTAGGGTGGCCCAAGCCATATGCAGGTGAAAGTAAGTGGCAACCCTGTTGTGGAAGAAAAGACAACAGCTACTAGAAAAGAAAGAAGCCGTCACTGGGTGGGAAGGAGCTGGGAGGCTGTGGGCCGAGGGGGTGGGGGTAACTCCCAGCCTGACCCATGCGAGGAGAGCTAAGTGCAGAGTGGGTCAGGGAAGTCAACAGCAGTGAGTCATTTGATGGCCAGGTCTGTGTCTCCCCTGTGCTGCGGGAATCTGAGACACCCAAGGAAAAGCACTAAGAAGCAACTTAGGGCGAGCTCCAGGATCTGCATAAGGCTAGGGCTCTGGTCTCCCTGAACCCTCCCTCTGTCTCCACCACATCGCCATCCCTCTTCTTTCTACGAACCCATGCTCAGGTGGCCTGTTTCCTTCTCTGTTGTACAAAGAATCAATCCATGTGTACCCCACCTCTTCTCCTCACCCGACATTTGCACCAGGGCATCGTGAGGAGTCTAAGTTGCTTCTCCACCTTTGCAGCATCCTCAGGTCAACATGAGTTTGCTGAGCCTCTCTAGGGAAGTCGTGCATGTGGATTCAGGAGGTTCTGCCTGCCTTCTCCTTTGGCCCAATGCCCTGTCCCCAGGGGAAATGTCTAGTGTGCTTTCCCATGGATCACAGGAGTGACAGGGAATCTGGTTTCACAGCCCCTCCCCTTCACACTTACCTCCTCCTGGAGCTGTCTCCCTGGGCTTGGACACTCAGCAGGGCTGGCTGGCCGCCTCCACAGTGGGAAATCACCAGTTCAGGACCGAGGCAGGGAGCGGGCTGCTCAGAGTCCAACTGCTGCTGGGACAAATTTAAAGGTAACTGGAACGGAATGTTGGGTTCAGGCTTCCCTGGTGGGGGAGGGGAGGCAAGAGATGGCCTGGGTGTGGCTGGGGACACATTCCATGGGGGTTCTGGCAGGCAGGCTAGAACCACAAGTGACACATTTGACACACAAGGGATGTCTGTGTCTTTAGGCCATTTTAAAGTGCTGCAGATTCCCAACAGGAAGCTTGTACTTGGTGACCCTTTCACTCCATTCCATCTCAAGAAGCCTTCCTTTGCAGGCCTCACCCACCCTGCTTCCCGTGTGTGCAAGTAGGCTCTAAGGATGTTCCAGAATGGCTGCCCTTGCTCCTCCATTTCAGAGCACAGTATGAGGGCATGCTTGCTTTGGGATGCTATAGGAGTGGGTGTAGCGAGTAAGGCCTCTCAGTAATCAGTACATTGGTCTCCTGTGGACACTTCATCCTGAAGGATTCATTCTTGTCTCTCCAAGTACTGTTCCCTGCTAAAATCTCTGTGTTCTGCAAAGGACCCTCTTAGTTTTGATCCCCTTCGATAAAGCCTCACTTCAATAATGAGTAATATTAAAGTCTGCAGACTAACACAGAAATTCTCTGCTTTTTGTTACTGATAGTGTTTGTTGTTCAGTGTGTAATGCTCTTCATTTCATACTGTAACATCCTCTAACAAGAAGTTGTATAGTTCATAAAAATTTCAAGTCCCCTAGGGCCAGGCATTTTTCTAGGAGTCAACACATGCCTATCTTATATCAAAGTGTCTGGGTGTGACTCACAGCTCCTTTTCCCTTTCGGCTTCCTGCTAATATGCACCAAAAGAGGCAAATGGAAGGCTCAAGTATTCAGGTACATGCACACAAGTGACTGTCCTGGATTGACTTCCAAGTCCAAGTTCCCAGCATTGTGTTTGCATAGACTTAGACTTTGAAGGTATTGGAGAGTGAAGCAGAGTTTAGGAGCTATGCTGATCTGCCTATCTACTTCTTTAAAAAAACTCCTAGTACCCAAAAGAGCTATGTGTCCAAATTTATCAAATATAAACAAATGATACCAAGTTGAATTTGAATTTCAGATATGAGAGGTAGTTTTGAATATAATCATTTTCCATAGATTGAAATTTTTTATTATTTATCTGATAACTTTTTATTATTTACATTTCATTGGTTCCCTGCATTGTATCTGAAATTGCTGTCTACACAGTGTAATATTAAGCTGTTATCATTTTCTAACTCTTAAAAGCAGAATTTGAAGTAAAGAGAGTGAATGGTCACGGTGGCTCTACGACCAAGTACAGTAGTTGCAAGGAAACAGAACTGTAGTCCTTTTTGATGATACTGAATTTGCAGTAGCCATCCCAGAATACTGACTATCTATCCTTAGCGGAACGTGAGCTGTATGTCAGGGACAGAGAGGCAAGTGACTTTTTTCTTCTGCTCTAACATAAAACTTACTGGGCTTTCCTAGAGCCCTTGAATCTCGAGGAGTTAAAAATCTGCTGCCCAAGCCAAACACACTTCTCATTCTCAATCTGTCACTCCCATCTAGCTGGCCCATCTTGACTGCATCACAGAATGTAGCTCTTTGGATTCCAGGGTCATCATCTCATGAGTGGATGTCATTGTCACATCCCTTTATCAGAAAGTTGAATCATTCATATTGTGATATTGTGAAGAATTGCCAGTTTATCAGTGTCAAAATGCTATGAAATTGCAATAGTATTTCATCATAGTAGAAAAGTTTTTGTTACTCAAAACAGACAAGGCACACACACTCCAAAGGATTGCAACCACACCCCAGAAGACTTTTTGGCATTTTGGATGGTTTTTTTTTTTTTTTTTTTTTTTTTTTTGACAGGTAGAGTGGACAGTTAGAGAGAGAGAAAGGTCTTCCTTTTCCGTTGGTTCACCCCCCAGTGGCTGCTCTGGCAACACATTGTGGCCGGTGCACCATGCCGATCTGAAGCCAAGAGCCAGTTGTTTCTCCTGGTCTTCCTCGCGGGTGCAGGGCCCAAGCACTTGGGCCATCCTCCACTGCCCTCCCGGGCCACAGCAGAGAGCTGGACTGGAAGAGGGGCAACCGGGACAGAATCCAGCACCCCGACCAGGACTAGAACCTGGGGTGCTAGCGCCAGAGGTGGAGGATTAGCCTGGTGAGCCGCGGCGCTGGCTGGCTTTTTGGACTTTTGCCAGTGTGGGTCCATGCTGTCCTGCACCTCCAGGGCATGTGGCCTTCAGGCCACCCGCTCCATGCTTCCTGGCCTGCGTGCTCCTCCACGTGGCTGACTCCTGGTGCTCAGTATGAATCCAGATTTCCCTCTCTCTCTCTCTCTCTCTTTTTTTTTTTTTTTTTTTTTTTTTTTTTTTTTTTTGGACAGGCAGAGTTAGTGAGAGAGACAAAGAGACAGAGAGAAAGGTCTTCCTTTTTCCATCGGTTCACCCCCTAAGTGGCCGCTACTGCCGGCGCCCTGCGCCAATTGAAGCCAGGAGCCAGGTGCTTCCTCCTGGTCTCCTATGTGGGTGCAGGGCCCAAGGACCTGTGCCATCCTCCCCTGCCTTCCTGGGCCACACAGAATCCGGCACCCCGACCGGCACTAGAACCCGGGGTGCCGGCACCGCAAGTGGAGGATTAGCCTAGTGAGCCGCAGCGCCAGCCTTCCCTCTCTCTTTAGATAGGGCCCTCATTCTACTATGCATTTCTTTGACTGAATAAAAGGTTTAAAAACGTACGCTGCCTCATTCATTTATGCCGCTATTCAGAATTCTCTGAATATTAGCAAAACCCACACAGGCCTATTACTACAGGGAGTTTATTAGGAAGCACACGGTGATGTCATATGGCACCCATATTCTGATGTCACAACTGCAGGGACTTTGCTGTAGGCTGCACCACTGCAGAGTCTTTCACCAAGGGTGAAATTGCGTGGTGAGAGATTCTGTGGTTTTGAAAACCGGAGATGTTTCCTGGGGCTAGTTAAAGGAGAGATGGCCTCGGGAAGTCGAGGAAGGACCAGTGCCCTTAGCAGCTGAGCCCCAGAGGCTTTTCGGATCACAAGTACTCTGCTCTCGGTGTCCCTGGCCCCTTCAGGATGCCAGGACTGCGCATGCGCACGCCCTCTGTCAACTGCACATCCCAGAGCTTGGCCTCCGCCCTTCGTCGTCTTCCAGTGTCTGCAGCGGCAGTGGGTCCCAGGAGAGGCGCAGGCATGAGAAGAAAGCGGGTTCCCGATGGTCTGTTGCTCCATTAGTGGAGACTAGGGTACATTGCAGACAGGAAGTAATGGATACCCAGGCTCGCCGCGAACTAAGCGTCACTGCTCTCACCTTTGGTCTGTGTGGCTCCGGGGGCTCCGTGGGAAATTGGCCTCCGCCGATCCTGGTGCTTGTCCTTGCTGTGTAGACATCCGAACTTGACGTGAGGCTGCTGTAATATTGCAGAGGGACCCGGGTGCCCTGTGGGTGACACTGTGTAAGGAAGACGTTGGGATTCTAAAACCCCGATCCAGGGCTGCAAGGACGGAGTCCATATCTCACATACAGCATCTCCTGAAAGTAAGGAACAGATAGCGCTTGTGTTTTTGTTACAATCGTGTGTCAGCTATGTCATTGGTCTGCTCACTTTAATAATAAGCTTTTTGTTCCTAGTCTGATG
The DNA here is from genome assembly GCF_051225735.1 of Oryctolagus cuniculus. NCBI lineage: Eukaryota > Metazoa > Chordata > Mammalia > Lagomorpha > Leporidae > Oryctolagus > Oryctolagus cuniculus. Next base: position 134,192,712 of record NC_142867.1, read on the forward strand.
TTAGATCATGGTCGTCTTGCCAGCATAGGTTAGAAGTGGATGCAAAATTTAGGCCAAAATCTTTAAAAGTGGGATCTGAGATATGCATCTCACTGCATGAAATTTATAAAAAAAGAATACATTTATAGAACTTACAGTACAGAATTTTGTATATGCTATGGTTTGTATCGTGTTTGCTACTCACCTGTTAACATCAGTGCCACATACTGCACACTGGTATGGGTGTGCATTCATGGGATTTGGGGAGCACTGTGTTTTTTGAGGATGTTGAGTCTTGTTGAATTGGAGGGCATGTGAGAATTACAGGGTGGTTGTGGGTATCTGAAGGTATGACTGTGTATTTGTTAGTGTTTTGGTGTTTTCAGGAGTTCAGGACATGTATGTTGCTATTTTTGTGTTTTTGGAGGGTTTTGGTAGGACTGTATTTTTTAAGATTTGTTTACTTGAAAGGCAGGACAACAGAGAGAAGAGTAGAGAGATCTTCAATCCACTGCTGCATTACCCAAGAATCCGTAACTGTCAAGTCTGGGACAGGTGAAACCTGGGAGCCAAAAGCTCCATCCTGGTCTCCTGCACCGGTGACAGCAGGTACATTAGCAGCAAAGCTGTTCAAAACAAAGCAGCAGGACACAGACTGACAATGCTGTGTCAGAAGCAGCTGCTGCACCACAGTGCTGGCCTCTTAGGAATCTGTTTGTATTCCTTCTTGGGTTGGTTATGTCTTTAAGAGGTTAGTGAGAATCTTATTTGTGTGCACATATGTGTGGGTGGTGTTGTTTTTGTGCATATTTGGTATAAAGGGTGGATGAGGATTTCTTTGTGAGTCTGTATTTTTTAAATATTTATTTATGTGAAAGAGTGACAGAGTGAGGGACACAGAAGGAAAGAGATCCCATCCACTGTTCGGCTCCCCAAATGGCTGCAATAGCCAGGGCTGAGCCAGGCAGGAGCCAGGAACCTGGAACTCCATCTGGGTCTTGCACATGGGTAGCAGGGGCCCAAGTTCTCGGGTCAACTTCTGCTGCTTTCCTAGGCACGTAACCACGGGAGCTTAGTGGAAGTGAAGCAGCTGGGACTGGACCTGGCAGTTTGATAGGGGACAATGTCCTTGCAGACACTTGCCCAGCCTCAAGTAGGCTTCGGCATTGGTCCTGTGAGTCTGTGTTGTTGAGTGTATTTGAGGCGTGTGAGATGCAGTGCATGTGCACTCAAGGATTGGCAGGTTGACTGTTAGTAACTTTGGATTTGTAAGAGTATTTTATCTGTTTTTCCCAAGAATATTGCAGTTTATGTGTGTGTTTGTGTATATGTGTGAAATGAGCTTGCAGGAATTATCTGCATGTACATAGCTGCTGTATAAAAAGCTTATTTGGCTGTGCAATGCAATTTGTATATTTGAGATAAAGAATCCTTTTTTTTACTGGGAGTATACTTTGCAGTTATGTGTGGGTTGATGGTGACTTTTAGTGGTTGTTTAGGCATATTGTAAGTGTGAGGGCATGCCGGCGCTGTGGCTCAATAGGCTAATCCTCCGCTTTGCGGCGCCAGCACACTGGGTTCTAGTCCTGGTCAGGGCACCGGATTCTGTCCCGGTTGCCCCTCTTCCAGGCCAGCCCTCTGCTATGGCCCGGGAGCGCAGTGGAGGATGGCCCAAGTGCTTGGGCCCTGCACCTGCATGGGAGACCAGGAGAAGCACCTTGCTCCTGCCATCGGATCAGCGCGGTGCGCCAGCCACAATGCACCAGCCGCGGTGGCCATTGGAGGGTGAACCAACGGCAAAAGGAAGACCTTTCTCTCTGTCTCTCTCTCTCACTGTCCACTCTGCCTGTCAAAATAAATAAATAAATAAATAAAAATAAAAAATAAAAGTGTGAGGGCATATTTGTAAAGATTTTTGGGAACTGATTATATACTTTGGGCTGTAAATGATTCTGTATTTAGGGAGAAGGAGGCGTTATATCCATGTGAGTACTCTGTTTTGCATGATTATGTATATGCAGGTTATTTGGGGTTGTGTGTACAGAGAATATAAAAATTCTTGGACGTGGAATTTAAAGTTTGCTTTTTTTGCAAGAACTTGCTATTTCCATTCATATAGGAGATCTTCAGAAAGTTCCTTCACATGTGCATTTTGAAAAACCTGTGCACATTGGGAAGAATTCTGGGGTGTTTCTAAATATTTTGGAAATGTTGGGGTGTGTAGTCAGGAGGCTGTATTCTGAAGACATGGCATATAGTATAGTGTGTTAAAGATATATATATTCTGTGATTGGGAGTGTGCGTGTATGCATGTATATGTTTAAATTTGTTAGTTGAGTATGTATTAGTCTGTGTTCAGGGATATTTAGTGTTTTATGTTTTTGTGTGTATGTATCTTGAGTGGTTGACACAAATTCATGAGCTTTGTTGGCAAATGTATATAAGGTGATCATATACTTTATGTTTACTATGGAGCATAACTCGAAGATTTTGGTAATGATGTTTCCATGTATCATCCTAGCATTGGCGTTGTGTTCTTATTTATCTGATACAGCTTGTTTGTGGCTCTTTATGTACTTTAGGTTATAGAACATAAGAAATATGTATTTGGGGGCATTGGATTTCAATGTGTGTGTGTGTGTGTGTGTGTGTGTGTGTTTGGAAATAGAGAAGCTATGTAGGTTATATGTGCTTTCAAGAATTGTGGTATATGCTCCATAGAATGCAACACAGCAGTAAACAAAAAAATACAAAATCCTGTCATTTGCAATAAAATGGGTGAAACTCAAAAACATCATACTTAGTGAAATAAGCTAGTCTCAGGACAAATACCATATGTTCTATTAGTAATAACTAATAGAGCATGTAAAAGACAATCTATAGAAATAAAATTGAGAGCACTGACTTTGAACAGCCCTTGTCACCACTGTTGAGGAGAAGTTTTTTTTTTTTTTCAAACTATTTGTTGAACTCTTCAATTAACATAGAGTTAATCATATCATATGTGTATAAAGTTAATTGAAAATAGATCTTAGTGAAAAATAAGAATGGGAGTAGGAGAGGGAGGAGGAAGACAGGTGGGAGTGTGGGTGAGAGTGGATATGGTGGGATGAATCACCATGTTCCTAAAGCTATAATTATGAAACATATGAAGTTTATATTCCATAAAAGGTTTCTGGAAAAAAAAGAATTGTAGTATGTGTATATTTTATAGCTGGGTATTGCATGTAGATCTTTCTGGTGTGTGGGCCCCAATTGTTTATATTCATTGACAGCCTGTATATGTAAGGTTTTCAGTGTGTGTATATGGGCATTGCCTCCTTTGTACATGTTTGCATACAGATGCATGTTTGTGTGAGTGTGTGTATATGTGTGACTGTATTTGTAGGAATGGCATGTGAGAATTCAGGGAAAGTAAGTTTTTTTCTGTAAAAATTGAGGTAGGAATGGTTACTCTGTTTCGGTGTATATGAGTATGCAGAATTTTCCTGGGGCGTACATTCTGCAGCAATGTAGTGTGGCTTTACTGAGGTAGGGGCATAGGGTCCTACTTGCAGAGCAATTGGAATGTGTGTACAGATTCATATGATGGAATACAGGTGAGCTTAATGTGGCTCATAGAAGCTTGGCGCATATCTCTGTCCAGTTCTGTGTTCATTGACATCAGGTTGGTAGCTTGAAATTAGTCATAGTGGGATATTTACACCAGATAAACGTGAAAATACAAAGCCTCTTCCATACCCGTGGAGGGAATCTTGTTAAGCATTTAAAGTGCACCACTACACACTTCACAACTGTGTGTATGTGTGTGTGTGTGTGCACATGCCTATATGTGTGTGTTTTATTTTGTTCACAGACACAAAGGGACAGTTCTGTTGTGGTGTTGCCAGAAAACTAGTCTGAAACAGCAGTTGCTCAACAGTTAGCTTCATTTTCTTGTGAAAAGTAAAGAGACAGTGGGCTGTTACAATTCCCTGAGGAACCTGCCTCTCCAAGAAGTGATTTTCTAGGGCTTTCATAGCGAGGGTTAGGGGAGTGTGCAGGATGTAAAAAACCGAGAAGAGGAGTCCCTTCTTGCTTATAATAAACAGCCAGGATATAGGATGGGGGAAGTAGGCACTTCCTATTCCACCTAAATACATCTTCATACTTTGTATGTTCAGAAATATGTCTTTCAACCTTCCTTGTTTCTGGTGGTCTGGCTTCCTGTGAGTGTAGTGTTACAAGATAATGCTTCTTCCAACATCCTCTGAAAATCAAACTGTGATTAATGAACTGCTTCAGGTTCTGCACTCTTGTTCCTGTGCCCCTTTTTGCCAAAATGCTGCTCTATTGATTACAAAATGTTCCTAAGATACTGCACTCATCTTCCTTTTTAAAACATAGTTTATTTGCCAGCACCACGGCTCACTGGGCTAATCCTCCACCTGCGGTGTCGACACCCCAGGTTCTAGTTCCGGTTGGGGCGCTGGTTCTGTCCTGGTTGCCCCTCTTCCAGTCCAGCTCTCTGCTGTGGCTCAGGAAAGCAGTGGAGGATGGGCTAAGTACTTGGGCCCTGCACCCGCATGGGAGTCCAAGAGGAGGCACCTGGCTTCTGGCTTTGGATCGGCGCAGCACACCAGCCATGGCAGCCATTTCGGGGGTGAACCAACAGAAGGAAGACCTTTCTCTCGGTCTCCCTCTTTCTCTGTCTAACTCTGCCTGTCCAAAAAAAAAAACATAGTTTATTTTGATAACATATTTTAATTAGATTATTGTCAATAACATAAAGCCTCGGCTAAATAACAAGTTAAACAGATAAAAAATAGAACGACCATAGTCCAGCAGGAAAATATGCAAAGGCTATAAGAATGATCAAATGGGAAGGTGTTCAACTTCATTCATGTAGGCTTTAAAAGTCACAGAATCATGAATACTATAGTGATATATCATTCCAATAAGTTCATTGGACAAATATTTAAACCAAAGTTTGACAAAACACTCTATATACAACAGAACTGATAGACATGGCATTTCTTTTTTAATTTTACTTCCCACATATAAAGGAGATTATAAAGTATTTGTCTTCCTGTGTCTGGCTCATTTCACTCAACATGATGTCCTCCACTTCCAATTTTAAATTTGCAAATTCATCATATTGCTTTAAAGTGTCCAAAAGATTCCTTTTAATAAATGGCCTGACTTTAGTCTAAGCCACGAAGTACCAAATCACAAGAATTGCCATTACACCCAGTTCTAGGTCTCCCAAGAGTTCTGTGTGGTCTTCCCAAGATTTGGCTGCTGGGAGCACAATCTTTTCTAAGGGATTGTACAACCCTGAAGAAGCATTTTAACATGGAGAACAAGAACAGTACCCGCATATACCTCTGTTTCTAACAAATTTCGTTAAACATTTTTTGGATCCACTTGTCCAAATTCCCTCTCATTGTATGAAGTCCCAACATCCATCCTATGTTAAATGATGTTTTCCTCTTTGATAAGAATGTATTGTAAATATAGTATGACTAAAATGCACTGCTTTCAAATATATGTGATATGAGGTCACCGTTTTCAGCATTCCTGTAGGTAACCATTGTTCAAAGTATGTACTTGCCTGTTATTTTTGTCCAAATAAAATCACATTGAACTCTCCTCAAATAATATCAAGGGGTTATACTCAAATGCCACAGTTGAACCTCATTTGTACCCCTGCAAGAGTCAGAAAGTGCTTAGAATATTCCTCTGTTCAAACAGAATTTGGGGTAGAAAACCCTTTGTGTCCTATCAACCTCAATGTCTGGAGGTGGAAGGCTCAATCTGCTCTGATGATACTGTCACATGAATCTTGTGAACAGAGGCCAAAACTAATTTTGAAGTGTATGAATTATGCTTAATGTTATTGTAGTTAGACTTTAATAAAAATACATGAAATATGTTTACTGACACCTCTGACTGTTGGTTCTGAAATTTCCACACGGCATATGTCTGATCCTTATCAGCCACATGATAGAAAAAGGCTCTGATGGAGTCAGCAAAAGAAGAGAAATGTACAGCTTTTAAAAAGCCATTTGTCTGGCTTTTCACACCTTAATAATGATGAAGTGTCTAGCTCTCAGGATGGTGACTCATGCTTCCCTAGTCCTACACCCAGTATTAAGTGACCCTTCTAGGACATAGAATATCCAGAGTGACATTTTGGTGACAGCAGTGCATAGTGAAGAGAGAGAACCCAGCTGTGTTGCATGCAAAGTGTGTTCATCTTACTGTTATCCAGTACAGTGCTCCACTATGAATTGCAAGGAAAGGATGCATTTAATTTCTAGACTTATCCCATGCAGGTCAGAGAAATTTGCTTCTTATCTTCATAGAATTAAGCCATTGGCACAATTCTTTCAGAAGAGATCAACATTGATTGATAATGTTACTCTACATTTGCAAGCCTTTAAACTAAGCAAAAAGAAAAACAGAGCCCAAGGCTCAGTTGACAAGAAATGGGCATGATGCTACAATGACAACAGGTGACCCCTGCCCTGCATCTTTGGAGGAGGCTGATGTGGGCCTTGGCCACTTAGGACCATGTCTTTATGACATGTGCCTAGGAGGACACACATGCTCATTATAGGTATGCTTTGGTGCTGAGTATCCTAAAGAGAATAAAAGCACAAAGATGGCTGGTGCATAGATGGTAAGGAAGTGCCACATTTCAGAGCACATCCTGGAATCACAAAGCATGCGGTCAAAGCCTGGAAGGGCTTGTATGACCTGAGAGAAAGCCAGTAGCTTAAATGTTTGACCACGTGGAGAGCCATTCAGGGGCCAGGGGCTAGGACGGGGCCTGTGCCCTTTGGTGCCACTGTTGACAGCCTGTCCCCTACCCTCCTCCACTACAGAGAGCTCACAGACTCCCTCCCTCAGCCCTGTCCTCACATTCTCAGCTGTTCTGACTGATGCTACCTGGCGAGCACTACACTGAGCAGTGTGATCAAGGTGAGCACTCCATGAGGGAATGAGGAGAGCCCCACCCCAGTGGGGAATTGTTTCAGGAATCTGGGGCGCTCGCACTGCATTGCGCCCTTATAGCTCAGTACTGCTCCCCCTGATAGCACTGATCCCACACCTCTTTCCCTTGCCTGCACCCCATGCCATGAGGACAGGCTGAGCAGAAGGGACCCTGGGCATCCGGGCTGTGGCTCTGCTGTCCTCCATGGGAGACCGCAGTCCTTGCAGGAAGAAAGTCCCTGCAACTGGCAGCCAGGAACTAGCCTAGGACAGATGGCAGAGGCTGGCCCGAGTGATAGCAGTGCACAAGGCTGTGTTCCTCCCAGCCCCAGCTGTGGATCCTGGACCAGGCCCTGGCGCCCTTCTCAGCCCCATGGACACCCACGAGAGGGCACATGAGCCACCCTTTGAGGAAGGGAAGGCAAATGTGGAAGAAGAGAAAGGGTATCTGCCTCCTGCCACAGACCAAGCCCCCAACAGGCTCCTGGGGCCTCAGGCCTCCACTCTAGCTCCCAGGACTGGGAAAAGGTCCAGGAACCCCATCACTGAAGGGTGTGCTGGTGCTGTCCAGGACCCAGAGGGTCCAGCGGCAGGGGCCCTGCTTATGGGAGAGCCCTGTCCTCAGGAGACAGTGCTCCCTGAGCCTGTCTCAGGATGCTCCCCACCTGCCCAGGAGTCAAAAACCACAGAGGGGCCAAGGGAGGAGCAGCCACCCAGCTCTTCAGGCCCATGTAAAGCAGCCCACCCAATCTTGGTGGGGAAAAAATGCCCAAGGCCCACCTTGGAACCACGCTGCACATATCTCTGGAGTTCAGCACCTGGCATAGAGGGCTTCACTTGCTCGGGATCCTGCCCATGCTGACACCTCTGTTCTTCCTCCTCTGAGACCCAGGTGAGTTGCATTGCTGTTGAGGGAGAGTGGGACTGATTGTCCAAGTAACAACAAGGCCTCGGGGATGGACTAGGCCCTGGGGGAGACAACAGAGCCTCTCCACCCTCCCCTTTCTCCCTGCCTGTGAAAGAGACTCCACACTCCCTGTCACAGCCCCCTAACACTTGTCAGGTCCCAGCTGCTGCTACCACTACTGGCTTTGGGAAATTCTCTACCCTGGCCTGGATCCTTCATGTCCCTGTTGCACACCCCCACACCCCACTTAACACACACGTCTCTAAGTCTTCCGTGAGTGTCTCTACTCACCCTCTTCCTCCTCCCTTTAGGTTCAGACCCATTGTAGGGATTTCTTTTTCCAAGTTAGTATCAGAAGAATAACTGGTTAATGTCAGGTTTCTTGAGGATACGCTTGGCTGAGAATGAAAGCAGAGGGAACTTCATCACGAAGGTTAGAAGCACCCTGTTTGGTAAATGTGGTTGTTGTCTGCTTCTCTTGATTTATAGGAGGGTTGGATGACGACTTAGTTACAGTTGGTTCTGATGGAACTTTAGCATGAGCGACTCCATGTTGATGTCCAGTCTTGGGTGCTTGAACCCAATCAGAAGCTTGCTCGAAACCAACATTTCCTGAAATTTTTACCAACACTATGTCGGGAAGGTCAGGGGCGAGGCGTTACAGTCAGCCTCTGGTGACAACAGTGTAAGCCAAGCTCCTCAGTTCTCAGCTGCAAGGTACTGAATTCTGCCAACAAAATCAATCAGGGAGTGAACACAGCCCTGCCCGGCATCTTGATTGCAGCCTCTCACAGAACTCAGCTGGACACTGTCTGCTCCCAACCACAGGACAGTGAGGTGATACATGGTTTGTATTGGGCTTCTAAGACTGTAGTGATATTGTTTTGCAGTAGTACGTGTCTAACACACCATGTAAGAAAAGGAAACGAGAGAAATGTTAAATAAGGCAGTGCAGGTGGTCATTTGGCTCTGATTAAGACACCAACATCCCACATCATAGTCCCGAGGTTTGAGTCCCAGCTCCAATTCCAGTTCTAGCTGTTAATGTGCACCCAGGAAGGCATCGGGTCAGGGCCCAATTACTTGAGTCCCTACCACCCACAAGAGAGATCCAAATTGAGGTCTAGGCTCCTGGTTTCAGCACACATCAGCCTCTGCTAAAGCAGGTACTTGGGACTGAAACAGCTGATGGAAGACATGTCTTTCACTTGCTTGCTCTCAGCCTTCTGAATAAATAAAAAAGAATGTAAACAAATTTGAGAACAGAAAACAGTGAATGTAAAACAAGGAGAAACAAAATAACCAGGTATTTTAGAGAAAAATCCTTATGATGTAGAATGGACTGAAGGGTCCCTGGGACAGATGAAGCCTTGCTGAGGGAGATGCTGTGCAGTGGACACCACTGACCATGGCCTCCCTACAGATTTCAGTATCAGCCCTCTGATTCTGGGGAGGAAGAGGAGAGCAATCCAGAGTGTGTGCACTGTAACCGCAGTAAGCACCAGGATGGCTTCTCAGGACCCTGAGGAAATGAGTAGTAGCTCCACAGGGCAGATAGAGGGGATGTGGAGCATGTGGGGCCTAGAGTGGCCTGTTCTAGCACTCTGTACCGACTGACAGCTGAGGCTTTCTGTCTCCTGTGCCTGGCAGCTGCTAGGCCCTGCAGCAGGAGCAGATACTTGGTGTGATGCTAGTTCCAAGGTTTGTGTCCTGGCTGCTCCTCTTCCAATCCAACTCTCTGCTTGAGGCCTGGGAAAGCAGTGGAAGACGGACCAAATTCTTGGGCCCTTGCATCTGCGTCGGAGACCCGGGAGAAACTCCTGGCTTCTGACTTCGGATCAGCTTAGGTCTGGGAGTTGCAGCAACTTGAGGAGTGAAAGAATAGATGAAGGATTTTTCTATCTCTCTCTATCTCTATCTCTGTCTCTGACACTTGAATAAATAAATAAATAATCATTTTAAAAATTGTGTCTCCTTAAAATATATGTTGAAGTGTTCAGGGAACTCAGATTGTGACCTTACTTAGAAATAGGGCCTCTGCTGATGTGATTAGATGAGATGAATTCCTACAGAGAAGAATGGGCTCTTAGAGACCCAAGATGACTGCTGTCTTGGTGAGAAAAAGAGAAGATAAGAGAAGGTCATGCAAATACTTAGCCAGAGGCTTGGGCAGGGAGAGCATCTACAAGCAGAGGAACTCCAGGGATTTAGGGAAATCAGTGAACAGCAGCAAAAGGCAAGGAAGGATTTTCCCCTAAAACCTTCAGAGAGAGCCTGGTCCCCACAACACCTTGATTTTGAGCTTGCAGCCTCCACAGCAGTGAGAAAATAATGAGTTTCTGTTGTTTCAAGCCGTCCATGTTTGCAGTAACTCTTACACAGCCATAGAAAAAATTAGATATGATGATAAAGTTTATAGAGATCCATTATTTTCACTAATCAAGAGGACTAACATTTTAAAAACAAACTATTAATTTAGGTTAACTTTATCTGACACTACTGCAACAGAAAAAGATGGTAGAATATCAAAGAATATGAATCATTTATTCTGTCAAGTTTGTATGGCAGGGCAAGGGGCCAGTGACATCAGCAGACCCTGTTTCAGGAATGGTGGGCTGGGGCCAGTGCTGTGGTATAGCGGGTAAAGCTGCCGCCTGAGGTGCCGGCATCCCATATGGGCTCTGGTTCGAGACCCAGCTGCTCCACTTCTGATCCAGCTCTCTGCTATGGCCTGGGAAAGCAGTGGAGGATGGCCCAAGTCCTTAGGCCTCTGCACCCACATGAGAAGACCTGGAGGAAGTTCCTGGCTCCTAGCTTCGGATAGGCACAACTCCATCCATTGCGGCCAATTGAGGAGTGAACCAGCAAATGGAAGACCTCCCTCTCTCTCTCTCTCTGTGTCCCCTTCTTTCTCTGTGTAACTCTGACTTTCAAATAAATAAATAAATCTAAAAAAAAAGAAATGGTGGTCATAACATCAGCAGTTGTCCAACAGACACAATTACTTCTGTAAAATTAAAGTGGCACTGGTGAGAACCTGACGATAAATAGGAGGAGCCCACTGTTAGCAGACACGAGGGCCCATTCTCTGTGGTGTCACCAAGCAGGAGTTGTTCAGAGGAACGGTTTATGGATGGTGGCAAGGAAGGGAGACTGGGAAGGCTGAGTTCCCTAAAGAAATGGCCTTTCTGAGAAGCAGTCTTCCACGGATCCTTTAGCCAGAGTGAGGGGAATGTCCAGGATGGAGAAAGGCTGGGTGACAGGAGGGCCCTTCCTGCTCAAGCCACATCCATCTCACACCCTGTAGATGTGAGACTCTGACTCAGACCAGGTGCATGAGTGGTGGGCCACCCTCTAGTCCAGTGTAGCGAGAGAGGCCTTCGAGAACATTCTCTGAGAAACAGGCTGAGGTGGGTGAACTTTCCAGATTCAGTGTCTGTTCCTGTGGCCCGCTCCTGCCCAAATCCTACACCCTTGCTTACACCTGTGGCAAACATGGTTCAAACCAAGGTTGAATTCTCAAGTTCAATCTGCCAACTGACTATGTAAAAAATGCTCTTAGACGGACCGGCACTGTGACAGCGGGTAAAGCCCCTGCCGGCAGTGCTGGCATCCCATGTGGGCACTGGTTCTAATCCCAGCTGCTCCACTTCCAATCCACCTCCCTGCTATGGCCTGGGAAGGCAGTGGAAGATGGCCCAAGTCCTTGGGTCCTGCAGCTGCTTGGAAGACCCGGAAGAAGCTCCTGGCTCCTGGCTTCAGATCAGCTCAGCTCTGGACATTGCAGCCTTCTGGGGAGTGAACCAGCAGATGGAAGACCTCTCTCCCCTCCCCCCTCCACCTCAGCCTCTTTGTAAGTCTGCCTTTCAAATTAGATAAATAAATCTTTACCCATTCCCCCTGCCTTTCACTAGGAATTGTGCAGTGCACCCTAAAGGATGGTTGACATCTTACCATGTCTTGGAAAATGTTTTCAAGTAAGTTAGCAGATTGTGTTTCTCTTTCTGACTTGGTATTTTAATGGATTTAAAATAATGTATGTTTTCCCATAAAGAACATACCTGATGCCTTCTTACCACCTGTGCTGCTTCTGGTTCCCCTGGGCACCACATACCTTCAGGAGGTATCTGCTCACTCAGGGCTCCCAAATCGTCCCCATGTGGCCACAGCTGTGACCTCCAGGGCAGTAACAAGTGGGAACCAGCCACCAGCTCCTCTAACTGTAAATAGGAAATAGGGAAACAGAACCATGAATAAACCAGAAATCAATATCAGAAAGACAGGTAAAACTGCAAACACTCAGGAAGTTAAGCAACAATCCAAATAATCCATGGATCAAGAGGTCTTAAAGAGGGATGGGTATGTGGCGCAGCACGTAAAGATGCAGTTTGAGATACCTACATCCCATACTGGATAGCCTGGGTTTGAGTCCTTGCTCTACTTCCAGCCACAGCTTCCTACTACTGCACATAGCTTAGGAGTCAGCAGGTGATGGCACGAGTATTTGTGTCTGTACCAGGCATTGTGAAGATCTGGGTGGGTGGGCTTCCAGGCTCCTGGCTTCAGCCTGCCTCAATCTTAGTATTTTCAGGCATTTTGGAAGAGGATCATTGGATCGAAGTTCTCTCTCTCTCTCTCTCTCTCCCTCCCTCTCTCCCATTCTCAATTCTCTCCTCCATCCCTTTGAAATAAAATCAAAATAATAAAATTATTTTTTGTTTCTTTTTGCATTATTTTGTTTATTTTTTAGGGTGAACAAATTTCTTTCTAAGATTTTATTTATTTGACAAGTAGAGTTACAGACAGTGAGAGAGAGAGAGAGAGAGAGAGAGGGAGGTCTTCCATCTGATGGCCACAATGGCGAGAGCTGCGCCGATCTGAAGCCAGGAGCCAGGAGCCTCCTCCTGGCCCCCACGCGGGTGCAGGGGCCCAAGCACTTGGACCATCTTCCATTGCTTTCCCAGGCCATAGCAGAGAGCTGGACTGAAAGAGGAGCAACCAGGACCAGAACAGGTGTCCATACGGGATGCTGGCACCACAGGTGGAAGATTAACCTAGTATGCCATTGCACCAGCCCCAAAGGTGATCATACAGATCATTCTGAAGGTGCAAATCATGTATTGGGTACAAATCATGTTTAAAACACAAAACTGAAAAATATCTGATTAAATAATAAATCCCTACATAAGACTAAGCATCCCTTGGCAAAATCCCAACAAGAATTTAAAAATACAAAGAGGGGCTGGCATTGTGATGTAGAGGGTAAAGCCACCACCTGCAGTGCCAGCATCCCATGTGGATGCCAGTTCAAGTCCCAGCTGCTCCTCTTCTGATCCAGCTCTCTACTACCACCTGGGAAAGCAGTGGAATATGGCCCAAGTGCTTGGGCTCCTGCACCTGCATGGGAAACCCAGAGGAAGCTCCTGGCTCCTGGCTTCGTATCAGCACAGTTCCAGCTGTTGCAGCCAATTGAGAAGTGAACCAGTGGATGGAAGACCTCTCTCTCTCTCTGTCTCTCCTTCTCTCTGTGTGTAACTCTGACTTTCAAATAAATAAATAAATCTAAATAAATCTTTAAAAAATGCAAAGTATATTTTTATCATTTTTATATTTTCTTTGATAGGCAAAAAGAGCTGTTAAAGTGACATACATTTCACAATACTGATTAGAATGTGCTGAAAAATAACATCAGATGAACAGTTTGGCACCACTAGACTACACACACTGGTGTAGAATCTGATTTGAGAATCTCAACATGGGAAAAGTGGTGCTGACAACGGTGTGGTAGTGTGGGACATCGCATGAGCCCCCGGAGGACTTGCCGTTCAGTGTCTGGAACCAAAGTAAGACTACATGTGTAAAATTAAAGTTAATTTCAGAACTAATAACCTTTACAGGAGTTAAGATATGATTTGAAACAAAATGTCTAAATCCTTCTAGAAAGTGTGTATTTAATAAATACGTAAATACAAAACCCTGCAGCTTCATTCCCAGAAAACATCTCCTATGCCTGGTGAACACAGACCCCGGTCCTCAGCCAGAAGACCTGCCAGCTCCTTGTTGTTTCTGATCATGAAACAGGGTTAAGATGTTGCACAGTCAGACTCACCAGTCTCACTTCCTGGCCTTTGGGAATTATGCACTGGAAGGCTGTCACATCTTCATTTTTTAAAGGAATTCATTTTTTTCAACCTAAATATCTTTTATAAGAAATAAGGCTTGAGGCCGGCGCCGCGGCTCACTAGGCTAATCCTCCGCCTAGTGGCGCCGGCACACTGGGTTCTAGTCCCGGTCAGGGCGCCGGATTCTGTCCCAGTTGCCCCTCTTCCAGGCCAGCTCTCTGCTGTGTCCAGGGAGTGCAGTGCAGGATGGCCCAAGTGCTTGGGCCCTGCACCCCATGGGAGACCAGGAAAAGCACCTGGCTCCTGGCTCCTGCCATCGGGTCAGCGCGGTGCGCCGGCTGCAGCGCGCTGGCCGCGGTGGCCATTGGAGGGTGAACCAACGGCAAAAAGGAAGACCTTTCTCTCTGTCTCTCTCTCTCACTGTCCACTCTGCCTGTCAAAAAATAAAAAAAAGAAATAAGGCTTGAAACAGAGATGCATATTTTTCATCTAAATTAATATGAACCATAATTTAATAACCTATTTTTTTAAAGTTTTTTTGTTTATTTGAACATCAGAGTTACACAGAGAGAGAAGGAGAAGCAGAGAGAAAGAGGTCTTCCATCTGCTGGTCCACTCCCCAGATGGCCACAACGGCTGGAGCTGAGCCGATCCGAAGCCAAGAGCCAAGAGCGTCTTCCAGGTCTCCCATGTTTGTGCAGGGGCCTTCTGGACTTGGGCCATCTTCTACTGCTGTTCTAAGCCATAGCAGAGAGCTGGATTGGAAGAGGAGCAGCCAGGACTAGAACCAGCGCCCATATGGGATGCCAGCACTTCAGACCAGAGCTTTAACCCACTGTGCCACAGCACTGGCTCCAACCTAGTTCTTACTAGCTTGAAAATCTATCTGTATTACATTTAAAACCTCACTGTGTACCAATTATTTGTATATTATGTGATCTTGATCTATCATTGAATCATGTAGCATGCTCTTAGTTACTTTATTTTTATTATGAATTTTAATAGTATAGTAAGGCTAACCCACTTTTGTAACACTTAGTTTTCATAATTTTCCTACCTATCCACACACTATTCAAGCAAATGAACTTTAGCATAAGCTTTTTTTTAAAGATTTATTTATTTTACTTGAAAGTCAGAGTTACATAGAGAGAGGAGAGGTAGAGAGAGAGAGAGAGGTCTTCCATCTGTTGGTTCACTCCCTAGTTGGCCGCATTAGCAGGAGCTGCGCCTGTCCAAAGGCAGGAGCCAGGAGCTTCTTCCGGGTCTTGCAAGTGGATGCAGGGACCCAAGGGCTTGGGCCATCTTCTACTGCTTTCCCAGGCCATAACAGAGAGCTGGATCAGAAGTGGAACAGCCAGGATTCAAATCGGCCCCCATATGGGATGCCGGCACTGCAGGCAGCGGCTTTACCTGCTACACCACAGCACCAGCCCCAGCATAAGGTTTTCAGAGTCAGGTATATAAAAACATACAAACAAATAAAACCTTGTCTTTTGTACAGAAGCATTTTAATGTGACATGATTTCATTTGTCAATTTTGAGTTTTGTTAAGACCTTGTTTCAGCCATGAACGTGCAAAAATATGATCCAGTTAACCCAAATGTGAAACTTTGAATATCTCTGCCTGTGTTTTGGGGCTCTTACTCAGAAAACCCTGCCCAGAACAGCATTGTGAAGTATGTCCAGTATTTTTTATCTTCTGCTAGTCTTCTCATTTAGGGGCTTTTCATTTAAGTCTTTAATCCATTTTCAGTTAATTGCTGTACATGAAGAGAGATTTGATTCAGCTTTATTTTTCTGCCTGTGGATACCAAGTTTTACCAAAACCATATTTTTGTACTACTTTTTTATGTTTTAATTTTAAGAACCATGTATTGGATAGACTGACGTGGCTGGGTTGAAGCTGAGAACCAGGAATCCAATCCAGGTCTCCCACACGGTTGGCAGAAACCCAGTTATGTGAACCATCACTGCCGCCTGCCAGGGTCTGTGTTGGCTGGATGCTGAGTCAGGCACTGGGAGTTGAACCAAGGCACTCTTGACTATTACGTTACACACCTGCTTCACGGGTTTATTTCTGTGTTGGCTATTCTGTTCCATTGAACAAGGTGTACATTTTATGCTAGTAATATTTTTAGTATTATTGCTTTATAGAACATTTTGAAACCAGGTAGTATGATGCTTCCAGCTTTTTTTCTTTTTGGTCAAGATTGTTTTAGCTGTTGGGAGTTTTTTTTCCCATTGCATAGGAATTTTAGAGTTTTTTCTATCTTTGTGAAGAATGCAATGATATTTTGATAGCGTTTTCAATGATTCTGTAAATCACTCTGGGTAATAAGGACATTTAACAATATTAAATCCAACTATTCATAAGCATGTAATATCTTTATATTTATTTGTATCTTTTCTAATATTCTTTATCAGTGTCTTATAATTCTCAGTGTAGTGATATTTCACCTCCTTGGTTAATTTATTTTTAAATATTTTTGGTAGATATTGTGTGTGGGATCATATACTTAGTTTTTTTTAAATATTTTGTTATTAGTATATAACACTACTAATTTCCAAATATGTAAATCGAAATCTAAATAAAATGATGAGACAAGCTTCCCTGAGAAGACTTTGAAGAACTATTGAAGAATATAATGGAACAAACTTTTCAGGTATCTAGAAAATGCTTCAACCTGAGAAAGCTGTCATAAGGCAGGGTGGTGGCAGAGGCTATCCCGAGTGGCTGCAGTAGGCATCTGGAGCCACACAAAGGATCCATGCAGTCCTCGATGTTACACAGATCCCACAGCAATGACAGCAGATCCTACAGCAAGAACAGAGAGCAGGCCAGCACGGCTGGAGAAGAACTGAGGAGGCAGAGGAGGACACATCATGGGAGGTATTGCACACCACTGCATTTCATACTTGTTCAGCATAATGCATTTGAGATTCACCCGTCGCTGCCTGCTTTTTTTTTTCTGTTTAATAAAATGTTTATTCAGGATAGTAACACAAGATAATTCATGCAAGAGCTCACTTAAAAAAAAGAATATATAGAATGGTAATTGATGCTGCCAATTAAAAAAATTATTTTTCCACCCAAAAGTGACATGAGAAACTACTTGAATCTGAGTATGAACATGGTTGTAGTACTCTTCAGGAACTGTAAATTAAAATGACAGGTAACTACCTGTGTCCCAGTCCTCAAAGAAGTAGAGTTCAATACCCAAAATAATCCTCCCATCCCAAACTTGGACCCCCCCCTGCTGCCCACGGAGTTACTCAACACCCGCGGGAGTCTCCCGCTGACTCTCAGCAGGGGAGGAGGGCAGGCACCTTTGGTGACAATTAACTGACACTCTATCTACATTTAGAACCTTATCATTTTTATAATGAAAACCATAGGACCTGCAAGTCATCCTTACCAACCTTAAATGTAGTGTTGCGATGTCCAAGGGAAGATCTCTGTGTTAGGTGGATGGATGTGGCACTATTCGTTAAGCCATTGGTGGACACTTGAGTATTATCCAGGTTTTGGCTTTTGAGAAAATAAGGATTCATTTTTCAGGCATTTTGCATTGACATATATCTTCCATTTTCTTTTGGGATTACCTAAGAGTGAGTATGATTAATGAGCCTGCATGGCTGATTTCATAAGATACTAACATTCTAGCATTCTATTTTCCCAAGTGGTCTATATCTATTTTGCCAACAATATGTGAGGTTTCCAAGATTTTTAAACCCCTGCCAGTATTATGCATGAAATATTCTCCTGATTTCTAGCACTCTACTTTGTCCAACTTCTCTTCCCACTATGAATGCACTTATTCTAAGCTTTCAAATTTTGATGTTCTCTAAAATTCTGCACTTTGTCCTTTTCTCAGTTTACATTATTTGGCCTTTCTGAGTCAGTTGATTCTCTATGGTGACTACCCTTAAGGTCTAATGTCTCCCAAATCTTGATCTTCGTTTTAGACCTCTTCTATAAAGTCACAAAACCAGCTGTGCAGTGGAACATGCATCTGTAATTCACAGATACTCTGAGTACAACATGGACCAGATGTATCTCACCGTGAGCCTCTGCCCAATCCTTTGCCTCTGTTTTTCAGTCTCAGTAGATGGCACCAGTCTCCAGAAACTGCTCATTGCAACCTCCTGGGTAGCTGCTAAGAAACTAGCATTTCCTTCTTTTCCTGTGCTTCTTCCTCTTTTCCTTTGCCTTCATACTGGTGAGATCTCTTCTGTTTTGTGTTCTTAAGCATGTCTCAACCTGCTCTGCTCTTCATCAGGAACATATGTGGATTTATGAGTTCGTGGATTTGCTTCTATTACATCTAAGTAATCCTATGGTCATCTTGTTTGAATTTTATTTCTGGCATTCCCTCAGTCTCCTCATTTTCACAAACTAGTATTGAAGTGTTGTATTTTGGGGGGATGCATAATGTTGTCTTCTTTATTCTTGATTTTTGAATTTCTGAATTTATTTTTAGGCATTTCTGGAAATACTCATTGGTTTGTTGGTTTCTTCCCATCTGATGGCTTTTATCTTTGGACTATGCCTCTGTGACTTAGTGAAGTGTCTGCTGTTTCAGTGAATACCCAGAGGTGTGTGCTGGGTGTAGCCAGGGAGCTCTGTTCAGTGCTCCAGGGTGAGGGGAGTGTCCAAGGTGACATCCACATTGGGCATGGTTAATCTCTTCTTCTTTATCAGAGGGGTGGGTTTGATCAGTTCTGTTGGCATAATCTCACATTCACCTCCTCTCCTCCAAGGAGACCAGTGCCTGGTTGCTATCCCCAGTGGGTGCAGTAGGCATCTGGAGCCACACAAAAGATCCTTGCAGTCCTCGATGTTACACAGATCCCACAGCTATGACCCTCTCCATGCCATCAATGAACCCGGAGCATATGGAACCTCCCACAGCAACTGCCCAGTGACCCGGCCACACCCTGTGCCCTCCCACAAAGCCAGTGTTTTAAAAGTCCCAACATACAAGGCTCCTACAGTCACAAGCCCCAGACCCCTGTCAGTGCTCCCAGTTAGACTCAGGTGTCTCCTGTAGGCTGGTTGCTGGGCTCATGAACACAAGCTGGTGTAGCAGTTACATATGTCCAAAATGGCGCCTGCCCTATCTCAACTAGTTACAAGTCATCATTGTCAGGTGGCTGGGGAGTGAGAAACATGCCAGTTTTTCTTCCTCTGGGTTGGCAGGTACATTTTACCCAACAGAGCTTTAAGCCAGACTCACTCCATGATCTCCCCGCAGCTTTATCACCAATGGCTTGGGCTGCTGCCGTCTGGTCTCACCTCATTCTCCAAAGCTGGTGCTGAGTCGGCTGCTGGAGTCCTGTGTTTTATCCACGTTCATGGTGTGCATCCAGACTCTACACATAAATCCACAGTATCCCTCTAACTTGCTTGGAGTTTCCACTACAGTTTTCTCCCTACCTGGTCTCTGAGATTGCACTCTCTCCACTTTTTTTAACTGTCTTCCCTAGACTAGAACAGTAAGCTCCCTTCCTATTCCACCATCTTCTGGAATCAAGAATTTTAAAGCATTCACAAATTTATTTAAGAAGAAGAGTAACTAAGAGAGAGGGAAAGAGGAAGAGAGAGAGATATCTTCCATCTGTTGCTTCCCTTCCCAAATGGGCCACCATCAGCTGCTTTCCCAGGCACAGTAGCAGAAAGCTGGATTGGAAGTGGAGCAGCCAGAACTCAAACCTGGAACTCCAATAGAGGATGTTAGTCTCACAAGCAGCAACTTAACCTGCGTAACACAATCCCACCCCAAAGTAAACATTTAATTCCATTTTTCCATGATCTCTGTGAAGTCCACTGCTGTAAATGTGTGTGGTAACCTTTGAAATTAGAAATAGCAACCATTCCAACTCTTAACACTTCCTTCAGACTTTTTTATTTTCTTGTTGTTCTTGTATTTAAATTGGTTTAATTTGCCCTTTTATCAGCTCTTTTTCTCAGTATAATGGAAGCTTAGACTATTTGAGAGTTTTCTTCATTTATTCATTTGAAGCTATAAGGCTATATATTTAACTGCAATCTCTACTTCTGATCCGTTCTGCGGATTTTCATACTTCGTGCTTTTATTTTCACATAGTTTGTGATAATTTTTTGGGATTTGTTTTTGACCTTTTGATTTTCAGAAGTTTAACTTCCAAAAACTTGCATATTTCCCAATTTTTTGGTTATAGATATTTAACTTAATTATTCTTATTCAAACAAGATACCCTGCAACTTTAACTTGATAACTTATAGAGACTTTGTTAGGGTACATTATATAATCTGACTGTTCCATTTGTTCATGAAAAGATGGAGTTTCTTTTGTTTGGGATCTAGTATTCTATAAATAAAAATTAAATTCAAGTATGGGAGTGTTATTTCTTATATCTTATGTATCATTATTATGTTCTTCTCTACTTACACTATTAATTATTGAGACAAGACTTACAGTCCAGGGGCCAGTGCTGTTGCACAACAGGTTAAAGTCCCTACCTGCAGTGCTGGCATCCCATATGGCACCAGTTCAGGTACCGGTTGCTCCACTTCTGATCCAGCTCCCTGTTGATTCACATGAGACAGCAGCAGAGGATGGCACAAGTCCTTGGATCCCTGTGCCCATGTGGTAGACCCAGAAGAGGCTCCTGGCTCTTGGCTCCAGATTGGCTCAGCTCTGGCCATTGTAGCTGTCTGAGGAGTGAACCAGCAAATGGAAAACCTCTCTGTCTGTCTTTGTCTATGTAGCTCTATCTTTCATATAAACAAAAATAAATCTTTAAAAAAAAGACTTATAGTCTGTGGGGAGCAACTCGGACTAGACTAAGTTACTGGAATTAAGACTTATTCTATGCATCTGCTCTCCCACAATATGGCGCTGGGAGAGGAGTAAACAACTTCTACACAGCTGCCTCTCGCCAGTTTGACTGATGAGCTGCAGGAGCTGATCCTGCTCCTGATTG
The DNA here is from genome assembly GCF_051225735.1 of Oryctolagus cuniculus. Taxonomy (NCBI): domain Eukaryota; kingdom Metazoa; phylum Chordata; class Mammalia; order Lagomorpha; family Leporidae; genus Oryctolagus; species Oryctolagus cuniculus. The sequence goes on from NC_142867.1 coordinate 134,213,664, forward strand.
GAGGAGAGCAGCGTGCTCGGCATGTGGGTAGCAGAGTTGGGATTGATGGAAGAGGACTATAAAGGAGGAGAGAGACAACATGCACCAGGAACATCCGGATAACATCTGAGCAGCCCCCGAGAGAGCCGGCCAGTGGTGTGCTGCTCCCCCGCGGAAGTGGGGAAAGTGGCAGGGGGAACCGCCCCTCCACGGAGGTGGAGGGGTTGCCAGCCAACCCGGGAAGGACCAGCAGCAAACCCGGGAAGGGCCGAGCAGACTAAAGAACAGCTCAGGGTCCTGTGTCATTCCTCCACGAAGAGGGGGAGCGACATAATGGTGCCGTGACTCGGATAGGAAACCTAGGAGGGATAATGGTGCCATGACTCGGATAGGAAACCTAGGAGGGAAGAAGCGGGAAGAAGCGGGAAAATATCGGAGAGAGAGACTAGGGAAGAAGAGGGAAGAATCAGGAAAATACCGGAGAGAGAGACTAGCAAAGAGCCTAGGAAAAAGCCGGATGGAAAAAGTGCCGGAAGAAATCTAGGGTTGAAAACGAAAGTGAAAGCTAGAAGAAACTTAGACTCGGATACAGACTGCAGGTTGAAAGTGAAAGTGAAAGCTAGAAAAAACTTAGACTCGGATACGGACTGTGGGGAGAAGCCAGGAGAAATGAGAGAGAAATATTGTTGGAAGAAAGTTAGGAAATATACCGGGTAGAGAAAAATATGTTAGGGAAAATGAAGCCGCAGGGGCAGGCCGAAGCAGAGACGTAAGCTAGGTTGGGATTCGTCAAGTCAGCCTGGAGAGCAAAAGACGGGAAGCCAAGCCGAAAAGCGGAGACGTAAGCGAGGTTGGAATTCGTCAAGTCAGCCTGGGGAGCAAAAGACGGGAAGCCAAGCCGAAAAGCGGAGACGTAAGCTAGGTTGGAATTCGTCAAGTCAGCCCGGGGAGCAAAAGACGGGAAGCCAAACTGAAAAGCAGAGACATAAGCTAGGCTGTGATTCACGGAAGCCGCCACGCGCAGAGAGAGTGCGCGGGGCACAAGCGGAGAGAGCGCATGGGGCGCGAGTAGATAGGAGAGCGCGGGGCTGGTGCGGAGGCTGTGGTGTGGACGCGAAGGGCGCGGAGACCGTGGAGCACGCGCGAAGCCAGGAAGCCACACAGATAAGAGAAGTGCGGGCTGAAGCTGTGCAGAGCCAGGAAGCCGCTGCGGTGCGGGGTGCTGAGAAGCCGCCGCGGGGCGGGCGCCGGGAAACCGCGGGGATAAGAGAAACAGAAGTATAGAAGTAAAATGAGAGAAATAGGAATGCTGGCAGATAGAAGTAAAATAAGAGAAATAGGAATGCCCGGAGATAGAGAAATAGAGAGAAATAAGGCCTCCCCACAACACGGCAATGAGAGGGCTTGGATTCGGTCTGCCTGATTAGTAAGACGATAAGCACCTGCGGGCGGCTAGCAGAATATCTGCTGCAGGTCACCGAAGACAGGCACATTATCAACACCAATAAGTCTCCCCACAAGACAGCAATGAGAGAGCTGGGATTTGGTTTGCCTGATTAGTAAGGCGATAAGCACTTGCATGCAGCTCGAGCAGAGCATGCACTGCAGGGCACCGAACACAGGCACACATCAGCGCCTAAAAACCTCCTCACAACATGGCGAAGAGAGGACCCGGATTCGGTTTGCCTGATTGGTAGGGCTTGTAAGCACCTGTGGGCAACTCTAGCAAGCAGAGCAGAGTGTGTGCTGCGGGGCACTGAAGACAGGTGCGTATCAACGCCAAAGAATAAAAAGAAAGGGGGAACTGTGGGGAGCAACTTGGACTAGACTAAGTTACTGGAATTAAGACTTATTCTATGCATCTGCTCTCCCACAATATGGCGCTGGGAGAGGAGTAAACAACTTTTACACAGCTGCCTCTCGCCAGTTTGACTGATGAGCTGCAGGAGCTGATCCTGCTCCTGATTGGAGGAGAGCAGCGTGCTCGGCATGTGGGTAGCAGAGTTGGGATTGGTGGAAGAGGACTATAAAGGAGGAGAGAGACAACATGCACCAGGAACATCTATCTGAAGGAACACCTGTGCAGCCCCCGAGAGAGCCAGCCAGTGGTGTGCCGCTCCCCCGTGGAAGTGGGGAAAGTGGCAGGGGGAACCGCCCCTCCACGGAGGTGGAGAGGTTGCCAGCCAACCCGGGAAGGACCAGCAGCAAACCCGGGAAGGGCCGAGCAGACAAAAGAACAGCACAGGGTCCTGTGTCGTTCCTCCACGAAGAGGGGGAGCGACAATAGTCCAAATATAATTGGGCTTTTTCTGTTCTTTTCATTATTTGCTTCATGCATTTTGGTTGCTAGATTAGGTTGCATTATTTTAAATTTGGGGACATTTGCCTAAAATTAATAATTATTATTATATTTATTATTATAATTAATAATAATTGGAAGTAGTTTGACCCTTTCAAGTTTTGCTTTTGGGATTTCTTCTGGATGTTAAAATACATGAAAAATGTGGTAATTTAAGCCACAGAATAGCAGAATCTGTTTACAATGCATAAATACAAAATATGACCAGTATCCAGAGTAAATGAAGAACCTCTGCCAATCTCTATGAAAGCAGCGAGTAGTCCTTAAAGAAATGGACAAAAAGTTTAATCAGAATTGTCCCAAAAGGGGAAAATCCAAATACTCTGTAAACATGGAAATTACTGTTTAATCTCTTTAATTCTGAAATTTGGGGGAAAAAAACTTACTTTTGAAATTGGCGGAAAGTAAGAACTCTAAAAATAGCAAGAGCTGTACTGCACCAGAGACCCTAATTCACTGGTCATTGACATGTGGACTGGTGCAACTGCTTTTGAAAATTGGGAGCACTGTGAGTGTGTAGTGAACTTAAACAAGTCAAAAACCCACCAGCAGATAAATGTAGAAATAAACTGTGGCACATTTGTTGTGTGGAAAGCTGTACATACAACAGAGAGAATAGACTAAATAAGCTCTGAGCAGAAATATGGATGGAATTCACTAATGTTGAGCAAAAAAATAAGATGATATGGCAGTGTCAAGCTCCGTATTCAGTTTAAGTGCAATTAAATTGTGCACTTTTAGAACTGCCTGTGTGGTTTGTGAAACTCTGGAGGTAGAGTGATGAGTTCGTGACATGCTCAGAAAGCGTACAGAACGTTGTGCTCCAGGAAGCACCACCAGGTTTCCCTGTTGGAGTCACTTTCAGTTTCTTGACCTGGATAAGGCTCCAGAGGTGCACACCCTGGCATCAGCTAACCTTCATAAAAGAAATCTAGAAAGTTATGAACCAAGCTGTGGAAGACATCTGTTACCAGTCAACCCCAGAAAGGTGTTTGCTTGTGTGATGGCCGAAAGATGCAGATGGCGAGTGTCTTCATACAGTTGCCCTGGGCCCTGCTGAGTGCAGGCAGCTCATCTTCATCTCGTTTTTCTTCAAAGAACCCATTACCAAAAACAGTTGAGTATGCATAATCTGGAAATCTTAAATCCAAAATGCCACAACACCTGCAACATTTGAGCATTCTACTTCTCCATGGGGATTCAGCCCGCATGTCATTCAGGTTCTTGAGATGTCTAGATTCCCGCGCAGTCTTGGCCAGCTTAGACAGTCAAAGGACCCCCAGAAACAAAGCCTGAATTTGGTGTCCTCCAGGGTCCTGATGTCCATTACACCTTTCCAAATATAAGCCCTCGCAGACCCACAGACCTCTGGGGTAGGACCTGCCTAGCTGGGACATGCAGACCAAGCTACTCATAGCACCTTATGGGGTATGGCCAAGCCTATGGGTGGACAAGCAGGAAAGCCAGCACCCCTAGGTAAGGAGAGTTGATTGGAATAGTTCTGAGGACTTCCTTGTGCCAAGCCCACCCCTCCCCAGGTATTCTGAGAGCACAGGGGTCTGACGGATGGAAACTGTCAGAGGAGACATGAAAAACATTGTTTACAAACATAGTCCCTTTGGGACAAGAGAAGACAGGGACACAGGTGCAGTTAGGTATGTAGCACTGCAGGCTTCCAGCTGTGAGCTGTCCTCTTACCACCCAAGTTAGGAAGAAGCCGCCAAATATCCTGTGGCTCTCAGTCTTAGCTGAGAGGGAAGCCCACAGTCACCCACTGACCTTTACTTCAGCCTGGAGAGCTGACTGGTGTCAGTCAGAACCCTGGAGATGCAGCCCTTCCTTTGTTTTTGTTTTTGTTTTTTGACAGGCAGAGTGGAAAGTGAGAGAGAGAGACAAAGAGAAAGGTCTTCCTTTGCCATTGGTTCACCCTCCAATGGCCGCCGTGGCCGGCACACAGCGCTGATCCGAAGCCAGGAGCCAGGTACTTATCCTGGTCTCCCATGGGGTGCAGGGTCCAAGCACTTGGGCCATCCTCCACTGCACTCACTGGCCACAGCAGAGAGCTGGCCTGGAAGAGGGGCAACTGGGAGAGAATCCGGCGCCCCAACTGGGACTAGAACCTGGGGTGCTGGTGCCGCAGGGCGGAGGATTAGCCAAGTGAGCCGCAGCGCCGGCCCCTTCCTTTGTTCTTTTCATGTCCCACATGCTCAGGTTAGAGCGTGTGTGTGTGTGTGTGTGTGTGTGTGTGTATGAACCTAGAAAGCAAGGTCCTTGGAGCCGGGAACACAGAGCCCACTCAATTCCTTAAAACCAGGTGTAGGCTGATAGGAGACATTGCTGCTCCCCGCGGGTTTCCACTGGGGACAAATGTGACCTTTACTCCTATGCCGTCCTCAAAGCAGGGACCCACCCTGTGGATTCTGATTCATTACTCCTGCCACTTGGTTGATATAAGCACATCTAGAAGCCAGAGCTTAGATGCAGAGACAGAAGGCTCCTGAGGCAGAATGGGCTTTGCATAGAAGCTCTTAAGTTCCAATTCCTGGTTCACAGTTAGGGTTCAAAATAAGGGACTCGTGGATTCTCAAGTAATACTGTTCTTCTTGAGGATAATACATGGACTGGAAGATAGATTTCTCAGTCATTTGATCTTTATCCCTTATTATCAGGTGGGAACATCAGGATTGACAAATACAAGCCCTGGCCCTGGCTGGACTCTGGGGAACCATGAGCCTTCAAGACGCGGCACAGGGTGGCACGGGATGCCCATCAACACTAATGCGAGTCCTGACTGTAAACTCGGGACCACTGATGCCTGCACACCTCTTAGCCTAATAGAGTGAAACACTCCACTGCTCCCTGGTACCATACACATTTCCCAGGCCTTATTTTGATAACTTGTTCATAAGACTGACTGCTGTGTTTTTGAAAGCAGGGCATATAGGAGCAGCTTGTTCTACAGCAGCCAGGAATGTCCTTCCTCCAACCTGCATATCATTGATTATTATTAAAAGGGGTAAAGGTACTGAGATGGTTAGGGCCAAGGGAGTAGATCACAATATGTCCTTTGGGATAATACAAATGGATTTATGTAAGAAAGAGGCCCAGAGATTAAACATGACAATAGGTCTGATCTGATTTCATCATCATTTAAAAAAAATCATCTATTATTTTTCACTTTATGTTTCTGTGTGGGAGCAAACTGTTGAAATCCTTACTTAATGTATACTAAGCTGATCTTCTGTATATTAAGATAATCGAAAATGAATCTTGATGTGAATGGAAGGGGAGAGGGAGTGGGAAAGGGGAGGGTTGTGGGTGGGAGGGACGGTATGTGGGGGAAGCCATTGTAATCCATAATTCGTACTTTGGAAATTTATATTCATTAAATATAAAAAGTTAAAAAAAAAAAAAGAAAGAGGCCCAGAGTCCAAAGGTGAGTAAATGTTTCACAAAATGTTCATTAAATGTTTTCCTGGGTGACCTTCCTCAGAAACTCCAGCAAGACATGCATTGTGACCCTTTAAACGAAAGCAGCATTTCTCAGTTCCCGTGCTTTACGACAGCAGTGTGCAAGCAAGATCAGCTATTCCGCAGAACAGCTTCAGCGAGCACTAAACCAGGTAACTTTAACTTTTCCAAAATGTTTCTGTAAGGTAGGATGGTACGTTTTGGGAAATCCAGTTTTTTCAATGTGACAAAATAGAATGGGGCTGCTTTAGGCCAGCACTGAGGCTCACTTGGCTAATCCTCCGCCTGCGGCACCAGCACCCCAGGTTCTAGTCCCTGTTGGGGTGCCGGATTCTGTCCCGGTTGCTGCTTTTCTAGTCCAGCTCTCTGCTGTGGCCCAGGACTGCAGTAGAGGATGGCCCTAGTGCTTGGGCCCTGCACCCGCATGGGAAACCAGGAGGAAGCACCTGGCTCCTGGCTTCGGATCAGAGCAGTACACCAATCATAGCGGCCATTTGGGGGGTGAACCAACGAAAAAGGAAGACCTTTCTCTCTGACTCTCTCTCTTGCTCTCACTGTCTAACTCTGTAAAAAAAAAAAAAAAAAGAATTGGGCTGCTTTCTTCAGTTTTTTGGAACAGAGGATAACTAACTTGACAGAAAGGACACAGGAGCAAGAAAGTGTCAGGTGTGTGGCATTCCTCATTCCTCACAGCCACTCCGGGGTAGATATCCATCATCCCACAGATAGGGAGTCTGACAGGAAATACTCAGTACCACACCCATGGTCCCATGGGCAGGAAGTGAGGTGACGGGGCTGATGTTGAGAGGCAGATCTTTAGAACGCTGAGTTCCCCAGCTCAGCGCCAGGAAGCCAGCAGAGCAGAAGAGAACTGATTTTGTCTTCCTGGCCACCCAAGTAACCAATGCTGAGGAGCGGTTGTAAAAGTCATTCATCTCACAAAGAGTGAGAACAAAAGAGGCCCCACATCAGCTTTTCATGGTGGACAGAAAGTCATCTTTCTGCATAAGATAGCGTGGGAGGCCGGCGCCGCGGCTCACTAGGCTAATCCTCCGCCTAGCGGCGCCGGCACACCGGGTTCTAGTCCCGGTTGGGGCGCCGGATTCTGTCCCGGTTGCCCCTCTTCCAGGCCAGCCCTCTGCTGTGGCCAGGGAGTGCAGTGGAGGATGGCCCAGGTGCTTGGGCCCTGCACCCCATGGGAGACCAGGAAAAGCACCTGGCTCCTGGCTCCTGCCATCGGATCAGCGCGGTGCGCCGGCCGCAGCGCGCCGGCCGCGGCGGCCATTGGAGGGTGAACCAACGGCAAAGGAAGACCTTTCTCTCTGTCTCTCTCTCTCACTGTCCACTCTGCCTGTCAAAAAAATAAAAAAAAAAAAAAGATAGCGTGGGAAAAAATAGGAAATTCATTTTGCTGGAAGTTCAGTTGCAAATAAAGGAAAATCCCACTCAGGGAAAAAGTGAAATGAAAGGAAGTCCATCCTGCTCATATGGACCCAGGAAAGCTGGTGGTGTGCTGCAGTGCACGTCCACATGCCTGAGGGAGTACTTAGCGTAAGTCTCAGTGCAGGGCAAGAGAAGACCGGCGCCCCAGCTCGTTCAGGCAGAGGACAAGGTGGGTGTCCCTCCTTTCCCTTTTGCTCCAGCCAGGTTCTCACGGGATTGAGTGAGGCCTACCCACACTTTGGAGAGCTAAGTGCTTTACTGAGTCCACCAATTCAATTGCCAATCTCCTTGGGAAACACCTTCTCAGACGTAGAAGTGATGTGTATTTCATATCTGGGCACCACGTGATCCAGTCAAGTTCACACAGATGCTTAAGTATCTCACCAAGTCTTTATAGGGGCATATGTACACCAGGCCACCATTCCTTAAAACATCCTTGGCAAAGGGTGGGTTTGCTTTTGTTTTCACCTCCTGCTGCCCACTGTGGACTGGTACTTGTGTGAAATTCAGTAAAAATGAATCACTGGAAAAATGACACAAAAGTAGACATAAAATACGACTTGTTAAAGTCTTTATTAAGTGGGGGATTAAGCTTGTGATTATAAAGTAAATAAAAAGTATGTCATTGTAAAAATTAAAAGAAAAATAAGATAAAGAGAAAGGAGGGGGGCCGGCGCCATGGTGCACTAGGTTAATCCTCCGCCTGCAGCACCAGCATCCCATATGAGCACTGGGTTCTGGTCCCAGTTGCTCTTCTTCCAGTCCATTTCTCTGCTGTGGCCCGGGAAAGCAGTGGAGGAAGGCCCAAGTGCTTGGGCCCCTGCACCCATGTGGGAGACCAGGAAGAGGCACCTGGCTCCTGGCTTCAGATCAGCGTAGCTCTGGCCGTGTGGCCATTTGGGGGGTGAACCATCAGATGGAAGACCTTTCTGTCTCTCTCACTGTCTGTAACTCTACCTGTCAAATAAATAAATTAATTAAATATTTTTAAAAAATAGAGAAAGGAGGGTGGGGTGGGAAGTATCATGCTCTTAAAACCATGTACATATAAATTTTATATATAAATTAAAAATAATAAATTATTTAAAAATACAATTCTCAATTTTTAAAAATCTTTGAAATTTATTACACTTCACATTTCTAAACTTTCCAACTACCATGCTGAATCAAAACTCAATAGACTGAAGTAAAAAAATATGAAAAATTGGAAAGGCTACCTGATTTCATTTTTGTGACACACTGTATAATACTAAAAATCTATTTTAATAGAGCAAAAAGAATTGCAGTTACTAAATATCATTTTCCCTCATACCACAAAAGAACTATTGGAAGAAGCTGACATTTATGAGAATCTAATTTAGTTTAGGGTTTAATTAAGCATTTCATAGGATTATATACATTAATAAGACACACCAGCAGGTCACATTTATGTCATGTTGGTGTTTACTTGTCATAAACATCAGAATCATGACTGTATGTTACAATAATTGATTCACATATAAGATGTGTCAGCCTTGTTATTGTTTGTTATATCACAATTTGTGTCTTGTTCTCTGGCAAATGTGTTTGAAGAAGATAACTGTTTTTACTAGTGGAAAGGATAATCTTGTTTTTCTTGGGTAAAACACTTTTCTTCCGTCTTCTCTACACCTTTCCTAGCATTTCCCTTGTCTTTTCCTTCAGAACAGTAGACCACAGAACCATATGAAATGTAAGGGAAATGTATTCTAAGTTTGGGGAGTAGGCACAGTGCTTTCATTGTGGATTCTATATGCACAATAGTGTGTTTACCAACTGCTCCATAGGTCTCTTTTTAAGTCATTTAACAGCCTACAATCCATTTTGTCCCTAAAACACACTTTGGGAAATACAACCTTCTCTTATAAGATTTTTTTTTCTTTTTTATCAGCAACATGGGAAAAAATGAAGAGCTAAGAATAACAAAGGTAGAGAAGGGCTGCTCCTTGTCTACCTTTGTTACCTGCTGTTTCCAACCAAGGTAAAGAACCATGGGGGAACAACCAAAAGAGACGCCCAGCAACATTGAGAGGACAATGATGATGAACTTAAGTTATCTTAATGATGGTAAAGTTTGTCTAGGAAGTATGAATGGAGAATTTGCTGAATTTGCTAAGGGTTGAAGAATATTTATGGATGTATTAGGTGGTGAAAATTAAGGCATTCTGGGGAAGCATTTATTTATTTATTTATTGACAGGCAGAGTTAGTCAGTGAGAGAGAGAGACAGAGAGAAAGGTCTTCCTTTTTCCATTGGTTCACCCCCCAAAGTGGCCACTACGGCCGACGCATTGCAGTCGGCGCTGTGCCAATCCAAAGCCAGGAGCCAGGTGTGTCTTCCTGGTCTCCCATGCTGGCGCAGGCCCAACACTTGGGCCATCCTCCACTGCCTTCCTGGGCCACAACAGAGCTGAACTGGAAGAGGAGCAATTGGGACAGAACCGGCGCCCCAGCCGGGACTAGGACCTGGAGTGCTGGTGCCACAGGCGGAGGATTAGCCTAGTGAGCCACAGCGCCGGCCAACAAAAGCTTCTAACAGCTCTCCAATTCTATACAAGCAGCCCTGAACGTATGCGTTTTGAAAATATTAGCAAATAAGGGGCCAGCATTGTGGCGAAGGTGTTTAAGCTACCACCTGCAAAGTCAGCATCCCATATGACTGCTGGTTTGAGTCCTAGCTGTTCCACTTCTGATCCAGCTCCCTGCTGATGCCCCTGGGAAAGAAGTAGAGGATGGCCCAGGTACTTGGGCCCCTACAACCACAAGGGAGACCTAGAAGAAGCTCTTGGTTCCTGGCTTTGGACCAGCTCAACTCTAGCCATTGCAACCATTTTGGGAATGAACCAGCTGATGGAAGATGAATCTCTTTGTCTCTCCTTCTGTCTCTCCACCTTGCGGTGCTGGCACACCGGGTTCTAGTCCCGGTCGGGGCACCCGATTCTGTCCCGGTTGCCCCTCTTCCAGGCCAGCTCTCTGCTGTGGCCCGGAAGTGCAGTGGAGGATGGCCCAAGTGCGTGGGCCCTGCACCCCCATGGGAGACCAGGAGGAAGCGCCTGGCTCCTGCTTTGGATCGGCGCAGTGCACCGGCAGCAGCAGCCATTTGGAGGGTGAACCAACGGAAGGAAGACCTTTCTCTCTGTCTCTCTCTCTCACCGTCTAACTCTGCCTGTCAAAAAAATTGTTTAATAAAATGAAATAAAAGTAATAAATGGCTTGCTGTAAACCATCCACCAAGCATCTGATCTTGCAGAGTATTAATAAAGTTTCCATTGTGCTGTGCTCCCTGAGTCTGAGTTTATTCTTTGAGTGGACAGGTGAGGCTGTTTCTCACAGAGGGAATGGAGAAAAGTCCTCTACGATGGATGTAAGATGTGAAAGAAGGGAGCAAGTGGACAACAGAATGGCAGGGCTGGGGCCTATGGCTGAGGGAGGAGCGTGGCACAGCCTCCTCATGTTGTCCCCTCCCCACCTTCACAAGCCCTTTGTGACTCTCCCGTGCTCTGTGATGTAGGCCTGGGACTTTGGTGGAGCCTGCACACTCTCAGAACTCAGTTGCCTCAGAGAGCCATGCAGTTCTGACAATGGAGCAGGTTCTCTTGTTTCTAAAGAGCCACGCTGAGCCCTGGCAAAGCTTCAGCTCCGTGTACTTAGATGCTGTCCCCAGCTGCATCTTTCTGATTGTGATGGGGCTGCTGCTTCTCTACCTTTGCTACCTGCTGTTACCAACCAAGGTAGGGAACCATGGGGGAACCCCCAGGAGAGATGCTTTGTTGGTGGTGCTTTCCATTTCTAGTGTCACATGTCTACAGAAATGTGGTTGGGTCAGAGATGGCTCAGAAGGGAAGTGTGAGGAAAGGACAAGACCTCGCTCTTGTAGGGGAACAGGTTGGGCAGGGACAGGGGATTAGGGAGGACTAAGGTTTCCATGTGAAGCTCTCAGAGAATCTTCATGGTGAAGTAGAGGCTGCCAGGACACAATCCCAAACACAGTGAAGCTGTGGTCCTGGCTTGGCTTGATTTGGGAGTTGGATCATCCAACAGAGAGGAGTGTATCTACACCCTACACCATGAGTTCCATTCCCAGAACAGGGGTTCCTTGACCAAGCCTTCCATCATGTTGGGTTGAGACTATTAGAGCCCACAAGCAGATGCTGGAGCCCAAGCTCTGTCCCCAGGACACAAGGTCCTCTGAAAAGTACAGGTGGGACAGCTGGCCACAGATCCTGTGCCAGCAAAGGTCGTCAGACTGTGAGAATACCTGAGGATTCCAGAGACACCATCCTTCTTTCAGTTTTACAAAAAAAAAGGAGCATTTGAAAATATTTGATCACCTTGAAAAAATAAAAAATAAGGAGGAATACCCCATTTTGATTAAAATAAGGAAGTGTAGGAGTCCTGAGAAATGAGGTGCAAATCATCCTGGAGAAAAAAGTGAGAGAATTGTGTCTCAACCCACCCACTCCCCATTATTTTGTGTTCTCAGCATCGGAGCAGAACCAAGAGGAAGAGGAAAGGTGGAACATTTACAGGTAAGGTTCTGCTCATTCGACCCAAACCCTCCAAGGATGACTCTTCCTATCCCTTCCATGAAGGTGCAGGTCCATGATCTCTGAGGATGTCAGTCACTAAATACTGTCCCTCAGCAAACAGAAATTGTCAAAGGCCCAGGGAAGGCACTGAGACCTGAAACCTCACGTTGAGAACTGTGCACCCACGAGCAGGAGGCAGAGTTGACATGGCAAATGGGTGCTGCCCAATACATGGTGACATGAGATGTTGAGGAAGGATTACTGCATGTTTGAAGCCAGAACTTCTACTTACAGCTTTGTATAAGTCCTTTAACATCCTGAGTGGTCACATTCCTCTTTGTGGTAACCACTGACACGTCTAGAGAGATTTACACATTTATTTATTTGAAGGAAGAGTGACAGGAACAGAAGGAAAAAGAAAGAGATCTTCCAATGTTAGTTCATTACACTATTGGTAGGCCAGTCTGAAGCCAGTTTAGAAGTCTATCCCAGTCTCCCCTGTCAGTGAGAGGGACTCAAGTACTTGAGCCATCAACTAGTGCCTCACATATATAGAAGGAAGCTGGATTGGAAGGGGAGCAGCCGAAACTTGAACTTGCACTCCAATATGAGATTCAGGCATTCCAAGTGCTGACGTAAGATGCTGCCCACAAAGCCTGCACCCATGTGGTGGTTCTCAGCATCACCAAGGAATGAAGCAGATTAAAAATACTTTGTTATTGGATGTAGATGCATGTATGACACTTATTAATAATTGTTGACCATTTGATTTTGTCTGTCAACTTTGGGGATTTCAGGGATTCATGACTCAAGGGGCTCCCATAAAAGAATATCCATGCGCTTCTAACTTTTTACATATAACCCACTCTCCTGGTTTCCCAGGTTGGAGATCTCACAAGAGAGAAGTAGAGGAGAGAAGGAAGCTGTCTTCCATTCTGAAAAGGTGAAGAGTCTTCCCCTTCCCTGATTCCTTTTATAGCCTGTTCTATGCATTCCAGGGGAACAGTGTAGCCTGCTCTAGGAGCAGGGAGGAGTAGATGGGGAAGGCTTGAGGAGAAGATAGAAAGTTCATTGTGAAGTCCTGGAAGTGAGGCAGTGTGCAGGGGATAGCAGCTCCCGGGTTCCTCTAACCCCCATAGGTCAGCAGGCCCTCCTTTCCTCTAGTGGTCCTGGCTACAACTTTGTATCTCCTTTCTCCTACAGTCCCCTGGGCCACCACCATGACAGCACACCCTTCCGTCACATGTTGTGTCCAGAGCCCTCCTGTGAGGTGTGTAATAGAACAACAGCAGAGATCCAGCAGCTGCTGTCCCAGGGGTCCCTGCAACATGCTGCTCTCTCTCAGTGTTTTTCACCATCCTCTGATTCTATGATCGAGTCCTCAGTAAGTCTCACCTCTGACCTCTTGGCAATAGCTCCAGGAGACCCAATTCCACCCCCTGTGCCTGAGCCTTCTCCATCTCCCTGTTCAACTCTCTCAACTAACCTGGACACCTCCTTTGAAGACTTAACTTCCTCCTCAAATCTTGGTGACTTTCTGCCTCCAGAGCCTACTCCTGGCTTGGATTTCTCATTCCCAGGGGGACATTTTCCAACACAACCGCTTGGCATTCTCCCTCCTCCACCTTGTCCAGGCCAGGAAACAGATCCTGTTCTCCAAGGAGAAGTCACAGTGACTCTGGGGGACAGCGTTTGTGGGTTGCCCACCCATGAGCCAAAAACCAAAGCCACTCAATCTCCTGACATGGCAACATCAGAAATCTGGCCTCAAGGTCATACCAAGCACTTACACATCTCAAACTGGGCACAAGGAGATGCCAAGCAGAATAATCTTGGCCTCCATTCATCCAGGCCATCCATTGAGATTGATCCTGCAGTCAACCTTCCAGGGAGTCTGTTACTTCTCAGTCCAGATACCCTGGAACTCCTAGAGAGACAAGTCAGAAAGAGGGGTGATTTCTTGATACACGAGGAAAAGGAAAAGACAGCAGGACCTTTTCCAAAACAACACAGGCCAGATGTCCCACTTCATTCTCCAGGGAAAATGCTAGAGTCAATTTCTGTCAAGCATGACTTGGCAGTCTCCCTTCCTTTTTGGAGCAGTGAGGACAAACCACAGGAGCTGCAGATGATTCAGCAGCCAGTATCTCCTAAGATGTTTGAGGTCCATCTACAGAGGAAATGTATCCAACTCACCTGGGGTCAACCAGCTCTGAACCATGACTTCCTTTACCCTGCTGGCCTTGTCTCAAGTGGTTGTTCTTCAACCCTAATCGTCTTCAGTAGTATGCAGGACAGCTCCACAGACCAGGAACCCCCAGCGTTTCCAGATCCCCCACCTCTGTCTGAGCCTGAGATCCAAGCTCAACCCCTGCTGCAAGCCATGCCCCAACCCCAGCCCCAAATTCTCACTGAAGACCAACCTCAATCCTTTCTCCTGAACCTGCCACCCTCTCCTGTACCTCAGTGTAACTCCTGTGGTGTACATTTCCTTGGACTCCCAAATGAGGCAGAGGCTCTCATGCCATCTGAAATCCAACACTTGGAACACCACTTATTGACAAAAAAGCAGGAAAGTTTGTGGGATATACCCTCAGTGGTTCTTTTGTCTCAGAAAGACTTTTGTCCCCCTGCTCCCAACCTATCCTTGACAAGCCAGTCTTCCAAGGCTTGCATTCCAATCTGCATTCTTAGTGGAGATTTTTCCCTTCACAGTGAGATTCGGGAGAAACTAGAGCACCACCTTCGGAAGAGGCTAATCCAACATCGGTGGGGCCTTCCCCGCAGGGTCCAAGAGTCTCTGTCATTGATTAACCCTCAGACAGACATTCCTGAGACATCTGAATCAATGGGCAATAAGAGACGCTCAGGAGTGTGTTTGTTTACAGGTCAGAAGAGCACAGATGCAATGGATTTGGAATTCAGAAAACCTGGAAATTTCTATGAAAGGACCTCAGAAATGCTTCCTCTAGAAAAACATGTGAGGAAGTCCCAGGGCCCTGTTTTGAAGAGTGGTTTATATGATCATCTAATTAATGATGCAAAGAAATCTTCAGATATGAGTCCGTGGTCTGTCTCTGAGAGAGAAAGTCACATGGTAAATCTTTCTGGACATAGTTCAAGAGTCTCAGGGATGAGTGTAAATCAGAAACAACTTGAAAATGCCTTGAAAGCCCATTTGAGCAAGAAAGTTATGCAAATCAATGACAGTCAGATCCCTATGAGTGTATATAATTCATGGTATTCTATCAAACAACCATTGCCTCTCCCTGAGAAGTCATATAACCAAGAGGAACACAAAGACTTGGCTCAATTGGTGAGTTTAGACAGTAATATCAATACCTCCTCTGAGATTTCCTTCCTCTGTTCCAGCAAGCTAAAGACATTGGAAGACCATATCAAAAGTTTTCGCAAAAGGATAATGTGGGGACTTCCCAAAAAAATCCTTGAATCCATAGAAATTTTTAAAACAAAAGGGAACCCATCCCAGTGCAGTTGTCATTCAAACTTTCCCTCCTCAAGTAACTTTATCTCTGAGGTTGATTCCCAAGGTAGAGTCTCCAAGCCCATCAGAAGAAGCTCCAGATCTTCACAGGGAGACAAGTTGGAAACAACAGTCTCTGGCCCCAGTCTGGATTTCACTGTCCCTGTCACCTCACCTGTATGCAAGGAAAGACTGAGGGAAATGAGACAAATACCCTGTGATATCTCTCAGGAGCCAGTAGGTAACATTCAGGGGTTTCAGGATTGCAGACAGCATTTTCTGTCTTGCACAAATGGCATCATTGACAAAGCAAAACAGAAACCTCCCAAATTAACAAATAGAAGTAGACCGATGCTGCCCACAAGGCAGGACGGGGATATACCGGAATCATATGCTAAGAAAGAGAGCTCTACAAATAGAACTGAAAGGCTTCAGAGCAAAAATATGCAGAATTCAGAACATTTTCCCACATATATCATGTACAGGGAGATATTCAAGGCAAAGGAACTCTGTTCTCCCCCATCTCCACGTAGTAAAACCTTGAAAACCAATGAGCCAAAAAGCTCCCCAGTAATAGGTGTGACTTTGGAAAAAACACAAACTACCCTGACAACTAAACATCCTCCACCAACACTATCCAAACCTGGAGATCCTGAACTGTCAGACCTTAAAAATCGTATGCTTTGTGAGTTAAAGTTGAAGTTGGCTAACAGAGATTGTAGCCAGGTCCATAGCCATCCCACTGACATGCCTCTGGCCTCAGAGAACTTGAAACCCAAGCCTGTTCTGACACATACCCAAGGCATCTACCCTGGACACACAGCCCCTTCCCAGGTGCTGCATGTCCATATCGACAACACAAGGATAAGGAGGGAGCAGATGCAGGAGCCCTGTGTCCCTGTGTGTGCCTTTTGGAAGGACCAGGATAAGAATCTCCCAGCAGCTTCCAAGACAGTAAGCCCTCCAGAACCCAAACCAGAAGAGCTTGGTGGAGGAGATGCAGGCTTAGGGCCATCCCAACCCAGAAGGAGGATCCATGCTGCTCAGGGTAGGACATTAAAGGACACGCTTGAGAGCAAATATTCCCCATCCCAGCCACTGAAGGGGCAGCCCCCTGCTGAAAGCCATTTCAGAAAACGGATGAAGCACTTTCTGCAGTGGATTTGGCCTAGCAGAAGATGTGAAAGGCAAAATCGTTTCCTGGAACAGGGACGTTCCCTGTCATCTGAGCAGAGCATGGGCCCAGGTAAAAATCAAGCCACCTGCATCGGGAACACTGAGGTTCAATCAGTGAAGCCAGCTAGTGGGAAGGTTCCAGGGAAGAAGCTGGGGCATGATCACGGAACAGGTAAGACCTGCCACCAAGTGCCCCTTTCGACCCAGGTCAAGTTTAGCAAAACTGAGCAGCAGGCAGAATTGCAGATGGGGGCAGCACCTGTCCAGGGCCATCCCTTCAATCACAGGGTCACTTCCTGTAAAGGGACAAGTACCAAGTCCTGCCGCCAAGAAGCTGCATTTGCTGGCCAGAGTTATCCTGCAAGGAATACACACATGAAACACAGAGACAGAGAGCCCAAGAAAGTTGTGCCATTCAGGGACCAGCTATGGTGTCAGAGGTACCCCTCAGCTGTGTCCCAGAGGGAACCTGTGCCACATCCAAGCCCGACCTGCAGGTGTCAGGTTGGCCAAGTGCCGTGAGTTGCCCTTGCCACTGCTGAAGCCTCTTTTAAATAGAAAATGCTTCTCCAGCATTTCCAGGGAGGAAAACTGCCCTGCTAAAATCATTAAATCCTTTTTGAAAATACTGATTTTTCCCAATAAATATTCACAAAGAATGCTGTCTTCTCTGTGTACTGTGTTGGGGGTGTGGGTTTTGGTCATCACAGGGCCTCTGCTTAGAGAAAGGAAGGAGTCAGATAAGCTCTCAGTGTCTGCCTCTGTTGGTGTCTGAAGGGTGACCAGTCCCTTGGAGCTCTATCATGGATGTGTATTTAAGTGCCCTTCCCTCCAAACAAAGTTGGAGAAGACCTCTATTTTTTTTTTATTTGATGGATAGAGTTAGACAGTGGGAGAGAGACAGAGAGAAAGGTGTTCCTTCGCTTGGTTCACTCCCCAGATGGCTGCAACAGCCAGAGCTGCACCAATCCAAAGCCAAGAGCCAGGTACCTCCCCCTGGTCTCCCATGTGGGTGCAGAGGCCCAAGCACTTGGGCCATCCTCCACTGCCCTCCTGGGCCACAGCAGAGAGCTGGACTGGAAGAGGAGCAACCGGGACTAGAACCCGGCGCCCATATGGGATGCCGGTGCCGCAGGTGGAGGATTAACCAAGTGAGCCATGGCACCAGCCCCGAGAAGAGCTCTTTTTACCACTCTCTTAGTTTAATGACATTGTATGGCCACCTGCACCTCTCCCCTCACTGGCTATTTCACATCCCTTAGCGCAGTAAATAAGACGGTTCTTCCAAAAAGCGAGTCAAAAACTGATGTATTTTTTCAGAATACAGTGGCTGATTTATTTTTAGAGTCTGTTATCAGTGACCAGAGGGTCACACCAGTGGGTGTGTCTTGAGTAAGGAGTTCGAGGGAGTATTTCTGCCGGACACTGGGCTGGTTGTGGTGGGGTATGGAATCAGTGGAGATGATCCTTACGATTCTGTAGTGCAGGGCATGATACTCTGTTGGGGAAGCAGTCCTTGTTCTCACCACTGAAGTTTGGAAAATCACCTTTGGGAAGTGACTCTGTACCCTGGGCATTTCCTTGTGCTTCTTGGATAATGAGGATTTTTTTTTTTTAATTTTTATCATTCCAGTTCAAAAGGATCAGTGGTCAGTAGAGAAAAGATGCCTTGAGCAAGTAAGCAAGAAAAGGGGTGTAAAAGATGATCTTCCTGGAGGAACAAAGGTTTATGCCCCTTCATCCCCATATCATGGCCCTTCCTTACCCCCCCCAATCTGACCCAGAACCATTTCCTTGATGGGCAGCACAAAGCTTACAAGGGCCACATTGTCAGAATTGTACATGAGGCTGTTCTTTGATCACTAAAACCATCTACAGGACTGTTATCAGGTACGGCATCCTCTCTTTTTTATATTATTTCAAGATTTATTTATTTACATATTAATTTATTTCAATTTTAGTGAGTTTTTGACAGCTTCAGTGTACTTTATTGATACAATTCTAAGAACGTGGGGTCGGCGCCGTGGCTCACTTAGTTAATCCTCTGCCTGTGGCACCAGCATCCCATCTGTCAAAAAAAAAAAAAATTCTAGAACATAATGATCCTCCCGTCCTCCCTCCCTACCCCTCTCTCCTCCCTCCTTCCTTCTCCCTTTTTTAAAAATTTTTATAACATTTTTAATCTTCATTATAGTAAAAAGGCATAATACTTTTTTAATTTATTTATTTGACAGGTAGAGTTACAGTCAGTGAGAGAGAGAGACAGAAAGGTCTTCCTTCCGTTGGTTCACTCCCCAAATGGCCGCCATGGCTGGTGCTGAGCCGATCCGAAGCCAGGAGCCAGGCGCTTCTTCCTGGTCTCCCATGTGGGTGCAGGGGCCCAATCACTTGGGCTATCCTCCACTGCCCTCCTGGGCCACAGCAGAGAGCTGGACTGGAAGAGGAGCAACCGGGACTAGAACCCGGCACCCATATGGGATGCCGACCAAGTGAGGATTAACCAAGTGAGCCACGGCACCAGCCCCCCGAATAAGAAGTTTAACAAGTAAAAAGCAAAAATACCCTAAATTATGGCACCCTCTTGTTAAGGATCACACCAGGCGATCCAGGTGCCTGCCTGCCTGCCTTCCATCCATGCCACATGAGAACTTGCAAGACTTCACCCTAGTGTCTCAATTTCACCTGTAAGGGTGGATCTTCCAGCTTTGATCTTCATGGGTTTCTGAAGCATGGTAGATCTGCCCCAGGCAGCTCAGGATCCAGATGGCAGTCCTGGACTCCGCACCAGGGTTAGACTTTTGAGAATGCACAATGACCTTCACAGAATGTTTTTTAGCCAAAATTGTGCATAAACTTACCCTGAAAATAGAGACCATGAGGGAAGACAACAATTACTTATACTAATGGGGTCTAAAAAAATGAGGTGACCCCTCTACAGGTCAATTGAGACATTTGACTGTTTTTTTAAAGTACAGATAATATCAAAATAAAAAAAAATGTTCACTCCAGCCCTCTCCCTTTATCATACTTCTAGCATCCTGTCCTGAGTTACACCAATGATACTGCAGTGTGTGAAGCATGGGGTTGCTAAAGAATGGAGATTCTAGTGGTTGTGATGTGGCCAAATTGTGGAGAATGAAAGTGAACACTATAGTAGAGGTGATTATGACTCTATCAATAACAACATCATATAAAAACAAAGAGTTGGGGCCAGCCCTGTGGCATAGTAGGTTAAGCCTCTGCCTGCAGTGCCAGTATCCTATATGGGCACCAGTTCAAGACCCAGCTGCTCCACTTCCAATCCAGCTCTCTGCTTACGGCCTGGGAAATCAGTGGAATGTGTGCTTGGGCCCCTGAACCCATGTGGGAGACCCAGAAGAAGCTCCTGGCTCCCAGCTCCAGTCGTTGTGAGCATTTGGGGAATGAACAAGCAGATGGAAGACCTCTCTCCCTCCCTCTCTTCCTCTCTCTCTCTGTAACTCTGCCTCTCAAATAAGTCTTTAACAATAACATAAAGAGGGCCAGCGCCACTGCTCACTAGGCTAATCCTCCACCTTGCGGCGCGGTCACACCGGGTTCTAGTCCCAGTCGGGGCACCGGATTCTGTCCCGGTTGCCCCTCTTCCAGGCCTGCTCTCTGCTGTGGCCAGGGAGTGCAGTGGAGGATGGCCCAAGCCCTTGGGCCCTGCACCCCATGGGAGACCAGGATATGTACCTGGCTCCTGCTGGCCGCAGCGCGCCGGCCGCGGCAGCCATTGGAGGGTGAACCAACAGCAAAAGGAAGACCTTTCTCTCTGTGTCTCTCTCTCACTGTCCACTCTGCCTGTCAAAAAAAAAAAAAAAAAGAGTCTATATTTTCTGTCACTGACATAGCTAATTACCATAATTCCAGTGGCTGGATAGAGCACACATTTGTCATTTCCCAGGTCCTTCCACCAGGAGTCTGGTGCAGGTCTCACCTGGATAAACCAAGGTCAAGGCTGCATTCCTTTCTGGGGGCAAGAACATGTGGTCCCTTGCTCATTTATTTTTTGGCAGAATTCAGGCTCTTGCAGTGGAGAGACTGAGGTCTCGTTGGCATTGTCTGTGAGCCCAGGACTCATACAGCCTCTGAGTCTAGAAACCGCCTGGGTGCCTGAGCTCAGAGTCCCCTTCCTCCACCTGCAACACCTGCAGCAGAAGGAGAACCTGTCACACCTGGACTCTCTTCTGCCTCTGCTTCTGGCTGGCAATTTCTCTGACTCCTGCATTTGAGGGCTGTTATGTTTAGATGAGACCTATGTGGAGAAACCAGAAGCTTCCCGTTTAAAGTCGGCTGGTAAACATCCTTAATTCCACCCTACACCTGGTGACCTGGTGCCAAGGAAAGGAACACTCACAGGTTCCAGGGACTAGGGCATGGATATCTATGGGGTCTTTTTTATGTGCGCCTGCGCCATGGTGTAACGGCGCACTAAACAACAACTGCCACTCTCGATTAAGAATCATCATCCACCTATAAATGCCCATGAGAAATCTGCTTTAAATATAAATCGATGTGTTCGATGGAAAAGAACAGCAGAAGACAAACCGTGCTAATCACAAGAAAGCTGAACAGAGGAGAGTGAAGTTTGCAAAAGGGCAGACGACGGAACTCGGAAAAAACGGTCAGAATCCGCATCAGGAGCGCCGTGGGACACAGCCACGGGGTTACAACATACACACACTTGACCAGGAGCAGAACGCCGAAACTCTGCACAGAGCGCAGCGGCTCAAGCTCGCCCTCGACGCGTCCACTGCCCCGAGCACGGGGCGTCTTGGCGCTATGGTGCTCCCCGGGGAACACGGCCCGCCTTGTCCCGAGGCGTCCAGTTTGCGTGTCTGGACCCGTGTGAGAGTTCCCTGAGGGGCAGAGCAAGGGGCTCGCCCTCGTTTCTCCTAGCTGCGCCCTGTGTCCTGCAGAGAAGCAGCGGCACGGGCGCAGGAGAGGCAGTGCGCAGCCGGGCTGCCCGAGGGCTCCACGCAAGCCGCCGGCGTCGCGGCTCCCCCGGCGGTGGCGCTTCCACCCCGGCCTCGGTGCTCTCAGGAGCGGGATCGCGAAGCCGGCTCCAGGGCTCAGCGCCCTCGCTGGCAGCCCCACAAGCGCACGCGGATCCCCGGCGCTGCGCTCGCCCTGGTCCCCACTTCCCAGAAGGAGGCGGCGGCGGCATGAGAAGCAGCTGCGCCGACAGGCACGCGTTAGGGCCGCGACGCGGACCCTGGACGACTAGGACCGAGCTTCCACGGAGAGCGCGAGGACCAAGCACTGCTGGGAGGAGCGGGCAGCACGCCGACCGCGGGCTGTCCAGGAGCAGGAAAGGGGCGCAGGGAGAGCCCGGCGGTGCTGCATGGGAGACGTCAGCGGAATAGAGTCCCAGGACAGCGACGCTAGGGCTGGGCTTGTTTGAGAACCCGACCAGAAGCCAGGCGCGCACTCCTTGTATGCGCCCTGAACAGTCTTGGATGAGGTGGAGCACTGGGGAGAGCCGGTTGACATAGGTCCGGGGGCAATACGGACACGAGCCCAGGTCTCCGCCGACATAAATCTGGTCGTTTCCAACCAGTGGGGACCGCCACGCCCTGCTCCTTGCTGGGAACTTCCGCCCACACCTCTTGAGAGACAGAGTTGGGGCAAAGGCTCCCTCCACGTGCGACCCCACAGGGAGAGGGACCCTCACTTTGTCACATTTGAATGACACGTGCAAGCTGTGAGGTTGCTGTGTAGGGTTTTCAGGCTATTTGCATTGTTTTTCCAATGCTTGCTTCTCACTCTTCCCGTTATTCTTCCTTTCATACATAAATAAATTTGGAAAATAGTTATAATAAGCCAAAGTCATGTGAAAAATTTTCAGATGCCTTAATAGTATCTCCCACTGTCCCTTTCACTTATTTTTTTTTCCCTTCAAAGCATTTTCTCAGCTTCTTGCCCGTTTGACATCAGTCTCTGGTTTATTTCATCATTCCAAATTAATTATATATTTTCTCCCTCACTTGTTTTCTCATTCACAGGCATAACATTCAGCAAAGCCTACTGTAGTTGGAGTGAATTACAAATATTCCTAATATTACAGAAACTCAACCACCCCAAACCTTGTTTCACAAGAAAATAATTTTAATTCACCAGCTGCGGATTTGGGCTACTTCTGTGTGGTCCAGTACCTATTTGGACAAAGGACCTAATTTGCCATTTTCAGGACTGTCTCAAAACATTTCTCGGAGTTTCCACAAGAGGGAATATGTCACTATCTACCAGATATGGCTATTTCCTCAGCAATTCAATTGAAGTTCTTCCCAAGGTATACTTCTGCACAGTTGGCAGCTTTTAGGGAAATATCAGTAGCAAAATGCATGTTATGAGTTCATCTTACCATGAAAACCAAATTCACAGACTCTATTTAGAGAACTCACTTGCCAATTCCCTTTATCTAATCTGTCTTTACGCAGAACACCTGAGAACCATACATAGCCCTCAGTGTGTATTGCTCTATAGTATAGTATTGTGATTTAGTGCCACCTTTTCAGCTACACGTGCGTCTACAGTAACCACAGCACTGGAGTCTCACCTTCCATGACAGGCAGTGGGAACTGCCTCAGAGTCAAGTCAGATGGCTTCCTTGCTGCTCAGCTGCTACAGATTTAAGACTGTTAGAGCCCTAGGGGCCCTGCTGCGGCATAGTGGGCTAAGCCTCTGCTTACCCACCGGCCTCCCATACGCACCACAGTTTGAGTCTTGGCTGGTCCACTACCGATCCAACTCCCTGCTGATGGCCTGGGAAAGCAATAGAAGATGGCTCAAGTGCGTGTGCCCCGGCACTCATGTGGGAGACTCAGAATAAACTACTGGCTGCTGGCTTTGGATCTGCTCAACTCCAGCCATTACGGCCAATGGGGGAGTGATCTAACACACGAAGACCTTTCTCTCTGTCTCTCCTCTCTCTGTCTGTAACTCTACCTCTCAAATAAATAAAAAAAAATTTAAAAAGACTCTTAGGGCTCATCAGAAGGTCTCACTTTTTCTAGATTGTCACATAATTACCTCCTTGGGTCATGGAACATGTCTTAACTCAGAATCTTTTGTCTTATACTTGTCCTTTTACTCACTTAAAATCAGAGGTCTCTTGTCTGAGACGCCTGCATGTCCCCATCCAGGTCACAAATGAGAGTGAGGGGAAAGCTTTGAGTAAGACCGTGGTGGGGAGGGGTGGATTTTTCCACATGGTCTTTAACCTTCTGTAATTATCGTAGCTGGCGATTATGAAGTAGCAAGTGAGTATAGTTAAACATTTGTTCTGGGGTAGGTGTTTTTGTGCTGCGGCTGAAGCCACCACTCACATCTTGTATCAGAATGACAGTTTGAATCCTACATACTCCACTTCATATCCACCTGCTTAGCATCCTGGGAGGCAGCAGATGATGGCTCAAGTGCTTCAGCCCCTAACACCCAAATGGAGTTCTCAGATCCTGACTTCAACCTGGCCCAGTCCTAAGTGTTGCAGGTATTTGGAGAGTGAACCAGTAGATGGAAGATAATCTCTCCTCCATGGAGTCTTTCAAGTCAATTTTAAAAAATGCATAAACACTAAAATAAAATAATTTGTTCTACAAATTGTTACCTTTCAAAAATATAACAATAAGTGTCAGTGTTGTGACGTAGTGGGTAAAAAACCACTGCCTGCAATGCCAGCATTGCATATGGGCATTGTGAGATTTGTGTCTCGGTTGTTCCACTCCCAAATACAGCTCCCCACTAATGGCCTTGGGAAAACAGCAGAAGATGGCCTTAGTGTTTGGGCCTCTGCTGCCCATTGGGAGACTCAGATGAAGTTCCTGGTTCCTGGTTTCAACCTGGCCCAGTCCTGGCTGTGGCAGGGAATCAGTGGATGGAAGATTCTCTCTCTCTCTCTCTCTCTCTCTCTCTCCCTCTCCCTCTCCCTCTTCCTGTCCCTCTCCCTCTATCTCTGTAACTCTGATTTTCAAATAAGTAAATCTCTTTTATTTGATTTTATTTTTTTAACTTTTATTTAGTAAATATAAATTTCCAAAGTACAGTTTATGGATTACAATGGCTTCCCCCCATAACTTCCCTCCCACTCACACCCCTCCCATCTCCTGCTCCTTCTCCAATTCCATTCACATCAAGATTCATTTTTAATTATCTTTATATACAGAAGATCGATTTAGTATATATTAAGTAAATATTTCATCAGTTTGCACCTAAGTCAACAACAGGAGTCACTGTGTACTTATTCCTCATGTGGGATCTGTCTTTAATGTGTTGTCCAATGTGAAGTAATGCTATAACTAGTACTCAAACAGTATTTTACACTCTGTGTTTCTGTATGGGTGTAAATCGTTTTTTTAAGTGGACAGTGAGAGAGAGAGAGAGAAAGGTCTTCCTTTTCCATTGGTTCACCCCCCAATGGCCGCTGCAGCCACCGCGCTGATCCGAAGGCAGGAGCCAGGTGCTTCTCCTGGTCTCCCATGCAGGTGCAGGGCCCAAGCACTTGGGCCATTCTCCACTGCACTCCCGGGCCAAAGCAGAGAGCTGGCCTGGAAGAGGAGCAAGAGGACAGAATCCGGGGTGCCGGCACCGCAGGCAGAGGATTAGCCTATTGAGCCGTGGTGCCGGCCAAAATAAGTCAATCTTTAATACATATATATAAAACAACAGAAAACCATTACAATAAGGAAAATTGGTGCATTTCAAAATGAAATCTTGTGCTACCCACACATGCTGCTGAACTAATAAATATTAGCTCAAAATCCATCCCTAGGAATGCTTAAGGCAGAAAAATGATTAATCAGTTGTACAGTGTGATCCGACATGATATTCCAGAAGTTTTACATTTTTCTTTGTGCAGAGTTTATGTATTTTGTGTGTTTTTCTAAAAAGGAAGCTTTGTTAATACCTAGAATTGAAATTTCCTAACAATCATCAAGGGACTAAGTTTTTTTTCTCAGTAACCCCTGAAATTTCTTTAAATCATATAGTTAAGACAACAGAGAACATGGATTCTTATTGTATGTAAGACTGCTTCCACTTATGATCATATCATAATTACTTGGGAAATTCATCATGTGTGTGATATTATTTGAGGTTATAATGTGAGTTTATGAACTGTTGGACTGTGAATTTGACATGTAAAATACATAGAAAATTAAACAATTGTCTCTTAAAAGGTAGCCTATAAATGAACAACCCACTTCCACCTGAGGCAAACATTAACAGTAAAGGAAGACAATTCACACACAAAACACTTAGCCTGTTCCTCCATATATTCAAGAAACTAAAAACTCACACACATGCACACAGGAAGACAGATACTCACAAGATACCCAAGACCACCCCAAATTTCCTTCTGCTTCTGACCGTTTTGTTCAGAATTAACAGGAAGTGAAGGCTAATGTAGACCTGGAAAACCTCAGAGACACAAGGCCAATCTGCAAATACCTAGGATATTCTCTCCTTTCTTTTCTTTTTGCCATCCTCTTCCCCTTTCTTTGTCTCCAGGCTTTTTTTTTTTTTTTTTTTTGACAGGCAGAGTGGACAGTGAGAGAGAGAGACAGAGAGAAAGGTCTTCCTTTGCCGTTGGTTCACCCTCCAATGGCTGCCGCAGCCGGCGCGCTGCGGCCGGCGCACCGCGCTGATCCAATGGCAGGAGCCAGGAGCCAGGTGCTTTTCCTGGTCTCCCATGGGGTGCAGGGCCCAAGCACCTGGGCCATCCTCCACTGCACTCCCTGGCCACAGCAGAGGGCTGGCCTGTCTCCAGGCTTTTAAGATAAACCATTAGTAGACCAGTAAGATAAAAGGACAGAAACTTCAGAGATAGGACAAAAATATGCAGGCTTTGAAAAATTAGTTTAGAACAAAATTGACTATGTGATGGGTCCATATATCTTAGAATATGTTAGAAGTCATGGAGTAGTGTACTTCCAATAGGAGAACAGTGTGGTATGTGAATTATGTCTCAATAAGGCTCTGAAAAGTCATTAAACAAGCAAAAACTCTACTACCTGGAGAATAACAAATCCTGGAGAGAAGGAGCAATCTGATTTCCAAATACTACACTGTAATCCACAAAATCAAATTCTCAGTTTAAAAAAAAAAACAAGACATGCAAAGAAACAAAAAAGTGTAGTCCATTCACACACACAAACAATTTAAAAGAAAATCTCTAGGAGGTACGGACATTGGATATATTGGAAAAAAACTTAATAATCAACTGTCTTAAATATATTCAAAAAGCTAAAGGAAAACATGGACAAAAAACTTAGAGAAATCAGGAAAACAACATATCATCAATTATAGAAAATCACAAAAGAGACAACAATTATAAAAAGAAACCACATAGAAATTTTGAAGCTGGAACTACAATAAATGAAATAAAACCTGACTGTTAGGGATAAACAGTGGATTTCGGCATGGAGAAGAACCAGTGAACTTGGAGAGCATGGAGCAAGCGTTTGGTTGCCTGGTTTGGGTCATAGCAACTCTGCTTCCCATCTAGCTTCTGCTAATGTACACATGGGAGGCAACAACTGATGGCTAAGCTGGATTCCTGACGCAGGTAGAAAATCTGGATTGAGTGGTGGGCTCCTGGATTCAGCCTTGCCCAATTCTGGCTATTATGGGCATTTGGGGATCGAACCAGCAGAGTGAAGATATCTATTCTCTCTCTCTCTCTCTCTCTCTCTCTCTCTCTCTCTCTCTCTTCTCACCTCTCTCCTCTCTCTTCCCTTTCTCTCTCTTTCTGCCTTTCAAATGAAATGAAAAAAAAAATACATTGTGAAAAACAGAAAATTATGAAATTAACCAATCTGAGGAGAAGAAAGTAAAAAAGAGAGCTGTAGTATCCATCAACATCAAAGCAAACTTCATAGAAAAAAAGTATTATATAAGAGAAGAATATGGGGCCGGCGCCATGGCTCACTTGGTTAATCCTCCACCTGCAGCACGGGCATCCCATATGAGCACTGGGTTCTAATCCCAGTTGCTTCTTTTCCAGCCCAGCTCTCTGTTGTGGCTCGGGAAGGCAGTGGAGGATGGCCCAAGTGCTTGGGCGCCTGCACCCATGTGGGAGACCAGAAAGAAGCACCTGGCTCCTGGCTTCAGATTGGCGTAGCTCTGGCCGTAGCGGCCATTTGGGGGGTGAATCAATGGAAGGAAGACCTTTCTCTCTCTCTCACTGTCTAGCTCTATCTGTCAAATAAAAAAAAGGGAGAAGGATCCATTTTATACAGATGAAGGTATTGGCGATGGTGTTGTGGTGTAGGGGTAAAGCCACTGCCTACAACACCAACATCCCATGTGGGCACCAATTCGAGTCCCAGCTGCTCTACTACTGATCCAACTCTCTGCTAATGCACCTGGGAAAGCAGTGTAGGATGGCCCAAGTGCTCAGGCTCCTGCACCACGTGGGAGACCTGAAAGAAGCTCTTGGGTACTGGCTTCCACCAGCTATTTGGGGAGTAAACCAGCAGATGGAAGACCTCTCTCCCTATCTCTGTAACTCTTTCAAGTGAATAAATAAATATTTTTTGAAAAAAAGATGAATGTGTTGATGAATTAATCAAATATAAGAACCCTAAATATTGCTGCACTGAGAAGAGCTCCAGAGTGAATGAGGGAAAGCAACATCCCCACGAGAAGCAAATGAACAGTGACGTATTTGGTAGTGCCCTCCTTCTTAGTAATTGCCAGAAAAATAAAACTATGAACATGTAATGGCATAGTATACTTGAAAATACTATCATTCAATTAGACGTGATGAGCCTTTATAGAAAACTCCACAAGAAACAGAGAATATAGAAGTGCACACACATGATTTACCAAGACAGAATGTATCTTTAGGGCTGATTCTGAGGCCAGAGTGCTATTTAGGACATCCGCCATTCTATGAGTCTGCTGAGTATCTCACTTCCCATGTTGGATCACTCTCCCCTTTATTTATTCTATCGGTTAGTGTTAGCAGGTACTAGACTTGTTTATGTGCTCCCTTTGACTCTTAGTCCTTTCATTATGATCAATTGTGAACTGAAATTGATCACTTGGAGTAGTGAGATGGCATTGGCACATGCCACCTTGATGGGATTGAATTGGAATCCCCTGGTATGTTTCCAACTCTACCAATTGGGGCAAGTCAGCCCAAGCATGCCCCAAATTATACATCTCTTCCCTCTCTTATTCCCACTCTTATGTTTAACAGGGATCACATTTCAGTTAATTTTCAACACTTAAGAATAACTGTGTGATAATTACAGAATTAAACCAGTCATATTAAGTAGAACAGACAAAAAAAAAAAATACTACGAGGGATAATGTATTAAGTTGTCCATTAACAGTCAGGGCTATGCTGATCAAGTCACCATTTCTCATAGTGTCCATTTCACTTCAGGAGGTTTCCTTTTTGGTGTTCAGTCAGTTGTCACCGATCAGGGAGAACATATGGTATTTGTCCCTTTGGGACTGGCTTACTTCACTCAGCATGATGTGTTCCAGATTCGGATCTGGCTGAAAAGCCCATGAGAGTATTTCAGGCATGGAAAGCCAAGACACTCTGGCAAAAAGATCTCTGTGAGTGAGATCCCAGTGGAAAGAATAGGTCTTCAAAGAGGGAGGTGCCTTTCTCTGAAGGGAGGAGAGAACCTCCACTTTGACTATGACCGTGTCTAAACAAGATAAGAGTCGGAGAACTCAAGGGGCTTCCATAGCCTTGGAAACTCATGACTGGTGCATAGGGAGATTACTGATGCCATAAACAGGAGTGTCAATTTGTAAAGTCAACAACAGGAGTCACTGTGCACTTACTCCTCATGTAGGATCTCTGTCCTTAATGTGCTGTACATTGAGGCTTAATGCTATAACGAGTACTCAAACAGTATATTTCACTTTGTGTTTCTATGGGGGTGCAAACTGTTGAAATCTTTACTTAATGTACACTAAACTGACCTTCTGTAAAAAAAAAAAAAAGAAAAAAAAAAGAAATTATCAATTCCCAACTTGACTCTCACTGGGATTAAACATGACAATAGGTCTGATCTGATTTCATCATCATTTAAAAAAAAATCATCTATTATTTTTCACTTTATGTTTCTGTGTGGGAGCAAACTGTTGAAATCCTTACTTAAGGTATACTAAGCTGATCTTCTGTATATTAAGATAATCGAAAATGAATCTTGATGTGAATGGAAGGGGAGAGGGAGTGGGAAAGGGGAGGGTTGTGGGTGGGAGGGACGGTATGGGGGGGGAAGCCATTGTAACCCATGAGTCGTACTTTGGAAATTTATATTCATTAAATAAAAGATTAAAAAAATAAAAAAATAAAAAAAGAATGTATCTTTAGTTATAAAAATAAATCTCAAAAAATATTCAATTTAGACAAAATATATTTTCCTACTAGGAAGGAATTTTATTAATATACCAGATAAGTCTCCAAGAGGAAAAACAAAACAAAATAAAACACAGCATACTGAAACTTCTGAGAAGCAGCTAAAGCCCTGCTTAGAAATAAATTGCTAATGCTAGATGCCTCTATTAGAAAAGAAATTTCTCAGATCAATGACCTTACCTTCTACCTGAAGCAATTACAAACCAGTTACCTAAATTCACAGTAAAAAAATAATAAAGTAAAAAAAGAAATCATTAATATATGAAACAATAAGACCAATGAAAGCAATAGGTAAGCCTCTGAAAATATCAGTAAAATTGATAAACCTCTCTTGTAGGCAGCCTTTGGACAAATCAAGGTCAGTCTTGGCTTGTGGAGTTCTTGGGATAAGAAAGTCACATACTCCCATCCTGAAGGAGGATGATAATCAAGAACGCTCTGTTAAAATTATCTGTGCCACCAGAGGCCCCAATAAGTTGCTTACGTATGTTGTTATCTTTTGTGCTTCTTTGTTCTGCAGCTGGTTATGTATAAATACCACCGAGACATTGGAATAAATGAGCCTTGATCAGCCTTGTTTCATTGGCTCCATTCTCTGTGATCACTTGTCTCTCTTTTAGGTTCCTCTCCCTCCCTTAGGTTCCGTTCAACTGGTGCAGCTGGCCCGCAGACTCTCTCCAGACTGGCCAGGAAAGAACTAAAGAACTAAATTACTTATATCAAGAATTATAAAGGCAACATCCTTAAAAATACTAATGAATAGTGAAATTTAATGAACAAGTCATCACTAATAAATTTGAAAACAGAGTACAGACACAGATTTCTTTTTTAAAGAAGATTTATTTTATTTATTTGAAAGGCAGCATGACAGAGAAAGGGAGAGACAGAGAGAAAGAGATCTTCCATCTGCTGTTTCACTCCTCAAATAATTAAGAGCCTGGAACTCCATCCAGGTCTCCCATCTGAGTGGCAGGGTCATCTTCCACTGTTTTCCAGTATGCATTAACAGGAAGCTAGATCACAAGTGGAGCAACCAGAACTCGAACCAGTGCCAACATGGGATCCTGGCATTGCAGATGGCAGTTTAACCTGTTACACCACAATGCCAGACCCCAAAAAGTTTTAATTAAAAAAAGCAGGGACTGCCACTGAAGGATAGAAGGTTAAGTATCTGTCTGCATCGCTGGCATCCCATATGGACGCCGGTTCGAGACCTGGCTGCTCAGCTTCTGATCCAGCTCCTTGCTGATAGCCTGGAAAAGCAGTAGAAGATGGTGCAAGTGCTTGGCTGCAGATCAGCCCAGCTTTTCCCTTGCAGCTATCTGGGGAGTGAACCAGTGGATGGAAGACCTCTCTCTCTGTGTCTCCCTCTCTTTGTCTGTAATTCTGCCTCTCAAGTAGATAAATAAAATCATTTTAAAAAACTCAGCAGAGGATATGGATATGTTATCTTGATTTTGATAACTTAATATGCATATATACAAATCCATCCAATTTTACACTTTAAATATATGCAGTCTTTTTCATGGTAATTAAACCTCAACAAAATGGGAGAATGTTGCAGCATTTCTCTTTTTGAATAATTTAATCTCATAACCATTAGGTAAAACAAGTTAATTAGGCATCAACATTTAAAAGGGAAGTGATGGGGACACTTAGGGAGCTGTAGTGGTGTCCCAGAGTGGAAGGTCACAGTCCGGGGATGGTGGAATGGAAGTGTTACCTGGTTCAAGGTGTTGGATACACATTGGGTTCAGAAGGGTGGCTGCCTAACACAGTGCCAGGTGCATAGATGCATGAGCCCAAGTGGGAGGAAGAAGACATCAGACACAGATGTGACAAAGACAGATGGTAGCCAAGAGAGATTGCTTACAGACAGGGGGGGTGGATTGAGCAAGCAAACAGGTTAAAGATAATAGGGAGCAGATTTTTCACTGTTCAAGAAAGAAGTAACTAACACAGAAAGGAAAACACAAGAATGAAGCCTGCGGTACTGGATTGCAACTGGAGGTATTTGTGTGGACTCGTGATTTTCAACATTTAATATAGAGAGACAGATCAAGATTTGAATGTACCAGTACACACACAAACACACACACTCTATAGCTCTGTCCACTGAGAGGACCAAGAAATAGTAACAGGCTAATAATTATGAGCACAAGTAGCACAGTGGCCTTGACTACGAAATGCATTCTCCATTAAAGGAAGCAAAATTATACAAAGAAATGGCTAGACTCAGAACACAAATCAGGAAAGGACAAAATGAGCCAGAAGCATCATTTTGAAAGGAATAAATAATAGAGATATTAATAGAGAATAGTATTAATAGAGAATAGTATTAATAGAGAATTAATAGTATAAATAGATAATTAATAGTATTAATAGAGATGGTGTTAATAGAAAATAATAGAGAAAAAGAAGTCAGTGGCTACATTGATGTAAGCAGCTACATTTGTACCAGGTCAGGCACCAAAATCAATATTGACATTACCAGACTAATGTAATCGGGTAAGAAAGAGTTTGTATCAATATAAATAGTAAGGAACGAAGGAAATAGAAAAATTGACATGGAATGGGATATGCGTTTTTGTTGCTGAATGAGATATTTAACTTTTAAAGAATGTCTTAATTTAGAATCAGAATGTGAACATGTACTGTTACCATACTTAAACTTGCTTTCAAAAGCACATTCATGACCTGAAGGACCTTGAAGTCAAGTTAGGGGAATGCAGTGTGCATGAGAACTTCAAGATTCTCTCTCCAGCACACATGTCCATATCATCCTGGTAGTCATGGGGAAAATAGAAAGAGTATAGCATGGCTCCTCTGCTTCACGCTTGATGTCCCCATGCTAACAGCTGTTACCGGAAACAAAAGAGGAAAAAAAATGTAGTGACAGAGGAAGATGCTACATTGAGGGTGATTAGCAAGCTATGTCTTAACCTTCAAACAGAGAGCATCAAGTTTCGAAATTGCTAAGCCCATGAGTGGATAACTCATCTATAGGAGCCAAAGTAAAAGTAGTAAGACAAGGGCAGGATCCTGAGTTAGGCAGAAACCAAACATTTAGAGAAAATTTTATGTTGTTTGGGGTAGTACAGTTTATAATCAAGTACAATATGAACAAATAGTCAAAATAGGAGATACTTTTAATGGAGCCAGCTTGGTGGCACAGTCAAGCCACTGCTTGTGACAGCACCATCCCATATTGGAGCTCTGGTTCATGTTGTGGCTTCTTTGCTTTCAATTCATCTTCCTGCTAGTGCACCTGGGAAGGCAGTAGATGATGACCCAACTACTTGAACCCATGCCACCCTTGTGGGATACCAGGATGATGTTCCTGGCTCCTGGCTCCTGGCTCATAGCCTGGCCCAGCCCCAGCTGTCTCTCTTTCCCTGCCTTTCAAATAAATGAATTTTTTAATTAGAATTTTTTTATTTATTTGACAGGTAGAGTTATAGACAGTGAGAGAGAGAGACAGAGAGAAAGGTCTTCCTTCCATTGGTTCACCCCCCAAATGGCCGCTACAGCCGGCTCTGTGCCGATCTGAAGCCAGGAGACAGGTGCTTCTTCCTGGTCTCCTATGTGGGTGCAGGGGCACAAGCACCTGGGCCATCCTGCACTGCCTTCCAGGGCCACAGCAGAGAGCTGGACTGGAAGAGGAGCAACCGGGACTAGAACCAGGTGCCCATATGGGATGCCAGCACCTCAGGCAGAGGATTAACCAATTGAGCCACGGCACCGGCCCCTAATTAGAATTTTTTTAATTTTTAAATTTAATTTTTAATTAATTAATACCACTTACTAGAACATTACAAAAAGCATTCGTAGAGGGTCCAGCCTTGTGGGATAGTAGGTAAAGCCACTGCCTGTGATGCTGACATCCCATAAGGGCATCAGTTCATGTCTCATCTGTTCCACTTCCCATCTAGCTTCCTGGCCTCCCAGGTAAATAGTCTTGGAAAAGTAGTGGAAGATGGCCCAAATGTTCGGGCTTCTGCCACCCATGTCAGAGACCTGGATGAAGCTCCTGCCTCATGGCTTTGGCCTGGCTCAGTCCTGGCTGTTGTGGCCATCTGGGGAGTGAATCAGTGGACAGAAGACTCTGTGTGTGTGTGTGTGTGTGTGTGTGTCCCTCTCTGCAATTCTGGCTTTCAAATAAATAAATATTTTAAGAATGTTCATAGAATAAATGTGTATTATAGTGTGCTTTTTTAAAAAGATTTATTTATTTGAAAGTCAGAGTTACACAGAGAGAGGAGAGGCAGAGAGAGAGAGAGAGAGAGAGAGCGAGGTCTTCCATCCAATGGTCCACTCCTCAATTGGCTGCAACGGCCAGAGCTGTGCTGATCCGAAGCCAGGAGCCAGGAGCTCCCTCCAGGTCTCCCACGCTGGTGCAGGGCCCAAGGACTTGAACCACCTTCCACTGGTTTCCCAGGCCCAGCAGAGAGCTGGATCAGAAGTGGAGCAGCCGGGTCTCGAACAGGCACCCATATGGGATGCCGGAGCTTCAGGCCAGGGCGTTAACCCACTGTGCCACAGTGCCGGCTCCTATAGTGTGCTTTTTAAAAGTTTTTGAGACAGAGAGAGAAACAAAGGGCTTCTCATCTACTGTTTCACATCCCAAATGCCAGAGCCAACACCAGCTGATGGCAAAGCTGAGAACCAGGAACTCAATCCAGCTCTTCATGTGGGTGGCAGAGACCCCGTCACTTAAACCATCACATGGTGCCTCCCAGGGTGAGCATTAGCTGAAATCAGAAGAGGAGCCCGGACTTGAACTCAAACACTCAAATACTCCAACAATAGGTGATGAAGGCATTCCAAGCAACGTGGTAACCTCTGCTAAGGGTGTCAGCTCGCGATTTTCCTTTAGAATACATAGTTAAACAATGAAAAATATTCATAGCAAAATATATAAACATCAAACTATTAAGGGTAATGATTTTAGGCCAGCGCCGCGGCTCAATAGGCTAATCCTACGCCTGCGGCACCGGCACACCGGGTTCTAGTCCTGGTCGGGACGCCGGATTCTGTCCCAGTTGCCTCTCTTCCAGGCCAGCTCTCTGCTGTGGCCCGGGAGTGCAGTGGAGGATGGCCCAAGTGCTTGGGCCCTGCACCCCATGGGAGACCAGGAGAAGCACCTGGCTCCTGCCATCGGATCAGCACGGTGCACCGGCCGCAGCGTGCTGGCCTCGGCAGCCATTGGAGAGTGAACCAACAGCAAAAGGAAGACCTTTCTCTCTGTCTCTCTCTCACTGTCCACTCTGCCTGTCAAAAAAAAAAAAGAGTAATGATTTTAAAGATAAGAATCTGTGGGGTTCTTCCTTTTACTTTTCCATGTCCTTTGAATTTGCTAGACACTATTTTTAAAAGAAAACAGTCACAAATGCATTCCCTCCCATATCTTATGAATATAAATATATAGCTCCTATCTAATAGGGAGCACAAGCACATAGTAGATCCCAGTAAACATGTGACTATAATGACACATGTAAAATCAAAAGTAGTTGACCGCAGAGCACCTGGTATTGCTATCCTACATCTCAAGGGGCCTAACTAGAGGTTCTGATTCCACAATTTCCACAACCAAGAATAGACTTCATTTCTGGCTTCTAGAACAGTGCTCTGATAAGCCTTTACCCTGATTCCCATCAACTGTTATTACTAAATTCACTGCTGTGTACACTGGGGAAGGGGAAAAAGCACATGTTGACTCCTCTGAGAGTGAGTGGCTAGTGAGCATTCTTCCAGTTACAACTGATCCTGCAGAGAACTAGGGAGGATGCTTCCTTACTATGGTGTCTGCGTTGGCATTTGATGGCTTACACTGTCTTCTGTCCAGTGTGGGCATTTCCAAGACACTGGGCTCTCTGAGGACTGGCACAGCCCAAACAGTAACCATGTCAGGGCCCTCAGCCCATTCCTCAACTTTGGCCCTTGAGTGGACAAACCTCTTCACTGTCCTTTCCAGTTCTCAGGGTCATCCCAATTAGTGGGTATTAGTATCCCTCAACATTAACAGATGAAATTCATGACTTAGGATAGATTCCATGTGCAAGAGCATGCAACCAGTGCAAAATGAAGCCTCAATAGTCATCTAATTAGTGCTATTCTGGGTGCTATAATCCTCACTATCAAATTCCATTAGCTGTTCAGAGCAGGTGCAGCCCAGTGCCCATGCTTTAGAGCAGTTTGGGCGGCAGAGGCATCACCAGGATTCAGCATCTCCTGTGAGAAGCCATTTCAAAGGTAGGAGCATAACAGCATCAGTCATTCCTTGAGCAAACAGAGGTGCTAAACACAGGCAATGCAATGTTTCACGGCACCCCTCAAGCCGACTTGCTTGAAGTTTAGTCATCTCAACAAACATCACTTTGTCCTTTTATTGATCGTACTGTATCCTAGAGTATTTCCACACAAAATTGATCCCTTCAACCAACCCATCTTTTCACCCTATTCTCAAAGTATTGGAACCATTGCTATCCTTAGTCAATTCTCCCTCTTAAACCAGGCATCTGTGTCACCCTCCCAGCTTCTGCCATCTAGGAAAACCCAGTCAAATTACTCTCCCAAATGAGAGTCTCTCGCATGCTCCAAAGCTTCTGTTTGTGTTGAGAAAACAATAAAGTTATTAACAATGCTGAGACCAAAAACCCGGAATTTTCTGGACAACAGAAGTGGAAAATCAATTCTGATTGTTTCTGACATCATTATTGACGTGGAGCAGAAATGGAAACAAATAGGTTGGTAAATGATCCTGCCACCAATGCAGAAGGCGTAATACTGGCTGAATAAGTAGAGCTCAGGTACCACAGGGGAAACTGCCCCCTCATTCATGTCAGCACAGCCCCTCCCACAGGGCAGTGCTGGGAAATGTGCTTCATAACCAAGTGGGATCACTTGCTGTGCCGCACTGTCATTGGGTCACTGTGTGCTCTGTGAGTGAAAATACTGTCTCACTGCCTCAACCAATGCTTCTCTGATGGAAGCAAGCACATGGGCACCAGGTACGACTTGTTCTATGACCCTTTGGCCAGTAATTCGGCCTCTTTATGCCACCAAATATACCTTGGTTAGAATTTCAGGCCATAGGTACATGGAAAACATTCCCGCATGGAAGTTGCATGCTCTGAGTTGCTTCCGAATATATTTTTTCACCAGCGAGTTGACTCATCCTCTGGGATGTTCAAGCTCTGAGAATCAAAGTTGAAGTGAGGGCTATGCTGTATTGAATATATTCACAAGAGCAGAAATTAAATCTTGAATGCTATGGACTGGTTTTCTCTATCAGCCTGGCTTTCCCAGCAGTAGCTGAAGGTTGTTTCCTTCTGTCTGGGAGTGAAGTCCCAGGAGAGAGACTCGGGTGAGCACGAGCCACGTTGCCCCTAGTTCCTCTTCCCCTCCAGGTCTGACTCAGGCAGTGCTAGGCCAGGTGGTTCCAGGGCTCCTGTGTCTTGACCATTCATGATGGCCCCGCACCCACATTTACCTTAACACCAATTTTTGGTCCTTCAGACACTCCAAGCTCTGGGGCTTTCTTTCCATCCACCCCTTTACTCAACTGTCACCTTGAAGACATGGTTATGGATGAGGACAGAGATCCATTTGATGCCTTTGGCAGTGCTGGCTTCAGCGAGCTCACTGTGGTATCCAAGAAGTGTTCTGGTGACTTCTCAGATGGCTCCACTAACCCTGCATCTGGACACTCACACATGGTAATTTTCCATCCTCCTGTCATCAAGACTTATTAATTTGCTCCTAATAAGAGGAATAATGAAGATATTATGGGATATTACTTATAACTGTGGTTCACAAAAGATTTATAGCTTCTGTCATGCTTGGAATCTTTCTCTTTTCCCATCTTTGATGAAACTGCAACATGGGAGAGTCCCACAGGGCCCAGAATGGAGGGTGACCTCCAGGTAATTCCAGCCAGGAGCCTGCAAGGAACTTAAGCCCTCAGTCCAACAGGCCTTGAGAAGTGTAATCCTGCCCACGGACACACAAAAAAATGAACAGGCACATTTATCCCTTCCCAGATAAACCTCCAGAGACCCTGGCCACAGCCGACATCTTTATTGCAGCACTGGGGAGAGACCCAGAAGCAGAGAACCCAAGTGGGTCATGTCTGGATTCCTCACCCAGAAAATTGTGAATCAAAAATTTGGGGAGGGCATTCAATTTTAAGGTACCAATGATAACAATAGAAAACACACACAACTGCAAATCAGTGTGATTTTGTAGCATGTAAGATATAGCATGATTGGAAGGCAGAGACCAAGTTTACCTTCCCCAAACAGGAAGATATGGTCTTCAGTAACATATCTGCAGTTTCCCCATGATCAAACAGCATCCTCACCTTCTTACATGGAAATGCACTCATTGTGCTCCAGAAAGCCCTTACAAGGGGCCAGCGCTGTGGCATAGAAGGTTAAGCCACTGCCTGCAGCGCCAGCATCCCATATGGATGCTGGTTCAAGTCTGGATGCTCCACTTCTGATCCAGCTCCCTGCTAATGAGCCTGGGAAAGCAGCAGAGGATGGCCCAGGTCCTTGGGCTCCTGCACCCTCATGGGACCCAGAAGAAGCTCCTGGCTCCTGGCTTCAACCTAACCCAGCCTCCAGCTGTTGCAGACATTTGGGGAGTGAAGCAGCTCACGTGCACTCTCTCTCTTCTCTTCTCTGCCATTTGAATAAATAAACAAACCTGGAGGGAGGTAGGCAGGCAGGCAGGCTTTCTGCCCTTATGAGCCTGAAGAGGTGAGGCCTTGGAAAGGTAGTAGCAAGTGGAGGGAACAGCCAGGATGGGGTCATGTCTGGATGATGGGCTCTATCTTTCCTCTCCTCCTTGTTGTATTCCTTGTCCCATCACTCTATCATTACACCTTCCTCTTTCCTAAATTCAAGTTAGCTGTCTAATGTCCATTCCTACAAGAGAATGCCAGGTGACCTCTTGATCTCAGCCAGGCAACCTGAAGAGGTCCCCTGGGGTGGGCTCCTCCCTTGCCTTATGTTCCCCCAACAAGCAAGCACCCCTCGTTCTCCAGCTCCAAGTGTGCTTCTCAGACAGACAAACTTTCAGATTTGTCAGCAGCACCCACCCAGTTCCTGGACCCCACCCCAGCTGACACAGTGTCCACAAGAGAAAAATCCATCTATACATGCCCCACTCCGTGACCACTGCCTTTGAGACATGCTAGAATCAGCCATCATTTTAATGACAACAAGCACTCATCTCAGGAAATTATTCCTATTCGTTGCCCCATTCAAAGCTGCATTTTCTGTCCTCTATACTGCTTCAAAAAATGTAGATAGAAGGGACTTGGTGAACCACTCCCCATTTTATGTGCTCACAAAGGAAGGGAACATGACCCATCGATGCACATTTCGTGAGGGAGAGAGGGCTGGGTCTGTGGGGCAGGAAGCATTTATCCATCACCAAGAAACCCAGGAGGGGGACTTCTCCCTACCACAGACCTTAGTTTCTACAGGTTCCCGTGCCTCCACTTCCCAGACTTCCTGGTACAGCAAGAGGGATTTGCGGCTCTATTATTCCAGAATGTTCTCCTCCACAGCTGTGAATCATTTAGGAGACTGGGGAAGCAGTTAAATTATTGGTTTCAGACCTTTGATTTTCTAACTTTGAAAAGACTAGAAGGTTTTACAGTACATTATGCACATTTTATGAAAAATAAAGCGTTTAAAATTTAAAACATCAGAAAATGACCAAAACAGAGGCCTCAGGATAAGACAGAGGCAGCCATTGACAGACTCTTGGGTACAGGATGGATCATCTTTAGAAGCCAAAAAGGAAACCACACAATAACAAGAGCCAAGCTAACTCCTTCCTTTCCCTAAGTACAAGTTCAGATTCACAAATCCCATGCTCCCAGTGCAGGACACAGAGAACAGGCTGTCTGTTAAAAGAAATGTTTAATGGGGAGATAGCCATTCTCTGTTATGCTAAGGGGAGAGACTGTTCTCAGGTGAGGATGTACTGTCATCTCTGCAGCTCTTCCAACAAGACCTGGGTTAATTTTGGAGAATTCTGCCTTCCCACAAGTGCTGTGCAAGCTTTTTTCCTGTTTGCATAGAAGAGTGAAATCTCTCAACCAGGTGCCCTCAGCAGGCATGAGGGCAGCAGGAAGCCTTGGCGTCCTTGCATGTGAGTGAGGCTTGAAAAGGTCACCAGTTCTCCGCAGGCTGGGAACAGGGGTGACTACAGAATAATTGCCGGTCCTTGAAAGCCACAACTTTCTGGGGACACCTGATCCTGTCTGATGTCTGTCGAGCTCTTGTAGGACAACTTGAGCCATGATAGCCGGCTTCCTGGTTGTTAAAGTGAGGACATGGCCTTTCTCCCCACCACAGGTCAGAGGGCACTCTACAGTGGGAGAGCTGTCTCCTACAGGGTTCTGCCTGGGCCTGCAGGTCCTCCTTCTGCTGATTTAACTGCAAGGCCTCGAGTCCCCGCTTGCAGGCCAGAGTGTCCTCTAGAATTTTTCCAAGGGCTGCCATGAGCTCATAGGCTTCAGGAGGTCCACAGCTCATAAAGAGAGCTCTGTCTTTCTCAGGGATTTCCTGCCCTGGGCTATTTCTCTTGGGACTGAGCCACTGAAAAAACTGTCTCATCTTTCTTCTGAAGTAGCTTTCAGGAGGATGTGGTTCCCTCTGTGACAGGGTCTCAAACGTCCCCTCTAACTTCCCGTCCTCAGCAAGATGGCGCCTCCTTACAGCTCTAGATGTCCCCAGTCCTGTGTCCTCACATCTGCGCTCTCCTGCCGTGAGTCCCTTAGGGCACAGTCTCCTCTCCGCTGGTGGGGTGTTCTTACGCAGGCACCCCCTTAGGATATGATCATGGTCCCAGAGCTCCTGATGTGGCACCAGGCCCGACCCTTTGCTCTTCCAGTGGAAATGCAGCACCTGGGAGTCTGCCATCTCACTACTGGAAACACTGTAGGAATCAGACAGTGAGGAATCAGAAGTCACACTGTCTGGAAAAATGGATGCATCACTGGGACAGTCTTGACTCTGGCTCTGATCCCCACTCTGAAATTTAAGCTTCAGCTCCCTAAGCAGCTGTTCCTTACAGGAATGTAGTGCAGGCTCTTCAGGGCCTGGGATTCCTGGTGGGGAGTGTTCACTGGTGCTGGGAATGTCCGCCGCACTTGGAGTCACAGTTTTCCTCTGGGCATTGGTGATGGTTAAGCTGTCACCAGCTTGTAGTGGAAACAGGGGTAAGTCACGGGCCTTGAACATTTCCCTGTGCATGTTGGATGTGGAAAAGTGTTCGGAATCCTCATCCTGCATCTTCTTTTCCTGACGCACGTCTACGCGCTCACTGTGATCACTGAATCTCACTTTCCCACATCGTGATTCACAGCCAGCTTCAGCTTGCACTGCGGGCTGCTCTGGGCCCTCGCGTTTCACTGTTACAGCCTGTTTCTGACTTGCTTTGTCAAAGATGCGGTGAGAGAGGGGCCCAGAAGCCCCTCTGCCATCTCCGACTGTCTCATCCTTCCCTGAAAGCACACAGCTGGCGTCAGCAGGTGATTGTCTCAGGTACTCCTGCCCTTCCTTTCCCACAGGGGAGGTGGCAGGAAGAGAAAAATTCAACCCGGGAGCTGGGCTTTTTGTTTCTACCTTGTCTCCATGCAAAGATTTGGAGCTTTTGTCAAGGGATTTAGAGCCATTAGCCTTGGTAGCCATCCCAGGAATATGGGTGGCAGACAAGCGAACGCCTAATTGTGGAAGCGCCCATGTTTTTGCTTCTCTCGTTGTAAAGAGTTTTATGGATTCGAGAACCTTCAAGGGTAGGCCCCACTTCTGGTTTAGCTGAAACCTTATAATATGAGCTTCTAGTACCTGTTGGGTTTTGGGATCAAGAAAGGAAAGCACAAAAGTGGTAATCTGGTAGCAGGTCCTATGCACCACGGGTGCCAAATGTCCATTTTGCATACTGACATGATAACTCTGAGGAAGAGGTAATGAATCATCACCAGCCAGCCACGAGCAACACACTAGTAAAGGAATCCTACCCTCAGATATCTGCCAAAACTTCCTTTTCAAATGTAACCTGAGGATGCTTTTCATCTGATTCTCATATAAGGCCCTCCTTGAGACCCTTCGTAATTCATTCGTTGAGTCGTCTCTCATCAAGTCATTTTTTGTCTCAGACACAACCTGCTGAGTCTTCACTGGGTAGCATTCAGACACTGTTGCTGGGTTGTCTAATGAATACCTTCCCAGGATATTTCCAAGATTCTTTGCCATGTCCTTCCTCAGCTGAAAACTTGTGTGGACTCTCTCGTGGAAACTTCCTGGGATTGGCAATTCCATGTTACCTGCATCCTTGCTTCTGTGGCACTGAAGCTCAGAGAGTTGAGGGTGAGCATGTCTGAAATTCTGCTGAACTGTTCCTGTTGAGTTGCACTGAGGTTCGGTCAGTGCTGGAAATTCTTGACTCCTGTGGACATGGGCACAACAGCATGGGGTTAGCCTCTTTGG
Source organism: Oryctolagus cuniculus (assembly GCF_051225735.1). Classification (NCBI taxonomy): domain Eukaryota; kingdom Metazoa; phylum Chordata; class Mammalia; order Lagomorpha; family Leporidae; genus Oryctolagus; species Oryctolagus cuniculus. Next base: position 134,256,036 of record NC_142867.1, read on the forward strand.
AACACGAAGCTCCAGTCTCTCCTGATGTCCACTGTCGATATGAAAATGGTCAGGAAAAACGGATACTGGAGTCTGGGAGGGCTGCCTGAGCAATGGAAAGTTGGAATCTGGAGAACTAGGGAGTTCTTGGCATTTTTGGAGCCCAGGAACTAAATCCCATAAACTTTCTTGTTTCTGAAACCCATGCCATTCCAGCTGCTGATTTTCATTTGAGATGAAAGAATCAGCTCCTCTGTGTAGTCTATGGAAAGATACTCTGTGGCCCTCGATCTGGGGTGAGGATGACGGCAGTAGAGTGAAAGGGCACTGAACTTGGGCATGGGAATGGACATGAGCTGGGGATAGAATCTGTGGTTGGAGCTTGCTTTGAGGAAAATGTTGGTGATGTGGGTTAGTGAGGGGAAGGGTGTGGACATGAGGAAGATGCGGAAGGTTTTGCTCCTGTATTTGGAGTGCGAAAGCATTACAGCTTCCATTGAATAAGACAAAGTGATGTTCAAATGAAGAACTGCTCCTAGAGACCAGGACAGTGGCCACCAGGGACTCACTGTGCAGAGAAGGAAGACCCCAGAAGAGCTGGCTGTACTTCTGCTTCAAGTGTTCCCCCAAGTTCTTGACATACAGGAGCTGCTGACAGAGGCACAGTGGCGCTGGGTTGCCTTCGGTGCCCAAGCCGCTTTTGGTGGCTGTGGCATCCTGCTCTTGCACAAGAGGCAGCAAAGAGTCGCCTGAAGAAGTCAGATGGTGTTCTGACCCCATTTGGCTTGAAAGTGTTTCTTTCATATTTTCTTTCTTTTCCAAAGTCCCAAAAGCCATTCCCTTTCCTGTTTGTGTCTCTGAGAGTGACTTTATGTTAAGGCCAAGGAGAAAAAGGCTACTGACATCCATGTTCGTAGTATCAAAGTCTCTACAGAAACAGGTCCTGGGCGGAGGGTGGGAAACATGCGCTTGCTGGAAGTCTCCGTGTTGTAATCCGGGGAATATTACATTCCTGGTAGGAGCCTGCCACTGAGATAATCCTGACATAGCCAGACTTGAAGCGTCAGTGCTGCTGGTGGTGGGGATGTAGGTGGATGACTCGCCAGGGTGACTCACCATGGACAAAGCAGCCTCTGCGTGAACAATAGAAACCGTTCTCTTATCACCATGTGATTGAGGGCCAGGAATGGCAAGTGGTTGGGATGAGAAATGGTCCTCTGGCGACTTGAAATTCAAGGGAGAAATAGGCTCTGGTGGCACAGAGTCACCCAGTGGTGAGAGTGAAAGAAAGTCAGATAAGGGGGTGGCTGGCTTAGGTGAGATGATGGAGGGGGTGCCTGGAGAGGGCCCAGATAAAGTGTCTGGTACTGCGTCTCCTGAGGGGACTGCAGAGACAGTGGAGGTCACAGGAAACGATGGCTCAATCACAGAAGATGTGGAAGACGAAGACGCAGCAGAGGAAGCATCATCCAGGCACTCCGGAAGCAGCAGACGATGGACCATAGCACTTGCTCTATTACACACCTCACAGAGGGGGTCTGGACATAGCAGGTGACGAAAGTGAATGATGGCGTGATGCTGGCCCAGGTGGCTGCAAAAGACAGGAAGTGCAAAACTCTATCCAGCACCAGAACAGGGAAAGGACAGCTTGCTGGGCTCTTTGGGGTGAGATGAGCTGACTGCTGCTACCCCCTGCACATTATCTCACACCCATGTCTTCACAATAACTTCACAGACTCTCCCCCAAGGCTTTCATCACATACCTGTTCCAGAACCACTTCTGCCCATGACTAAAGCAGGCTGAACTGATTCCCTGGAATGCAGAGAACCTGCTACATAACAGAGCCAGGAAAGACAGGGAAATACTCATCACCTTTCCAGCATAGAAAGCAACTTCCTTCTCTCTTCTGCTTCTCTCTGGCATGTTCTCCAACCTGGGGAACCAGGAGAGTGGATTACTATACGAAATAAATGTAAATGCATTGCGATCATACAGGCGTTCCCTTACAGGAGCCCCTTGGATTAGAAAACTCTGAAGACTCCAAAATGGGTATACAAAATCAAATGGTCAACAATAATATTTAAAAAGTTCATTTGTGTATGTATATTCATTAATAAAGCATTTTCACATACATCAAGAATTGTGGAGCTCAAAACCGATACATCAAGCACAGATGTCAGTGGTGACTTCAAAAAGTAATCTGAGCATCCAGGATGTCAAAGGACTTACACAAAACTGGAAACCGAAGTCCTGATTCCCAAACTAGCTGTCTTTCCATAACATCTTACATCACCAGGTATTGGGCAGTAGCCGCTGCTCAGGTCCATCTCTGATTCCTGCACATGGATGGGTGCAGCAGGGACTCTGAGGAGGGTCTCAGCTCCGCCTGCCCTCCTTGAGCCTCCGAGGTTTCTGCTTGCTAACGGACAGCATTAAGTGACTACATCCACCTGGGCATTCATGGAAGGGACAATGAAGGGTCATCCTCGGAAAGCTCAGGTCAAATAGAGAGAACCTTACCTCTGTATGTTCCACCTTTCCTCCTCCTCTTGACTCTGCCCCGACACTGAGGGCGTAAAGAAAATGATGAGAGGCTAGGGCTCACTTCTCTCCCTCCTTTCATTATCCAAGAATCATTTTCCTCCCAATTATAAATAATAGAACATTTTCACTTCTTCTCATTTGTTTTTACTGGTGATCAAATATTTTCCATTTTTCCTTCTTTCAAAATTGCTAAGGAGAATGGTATCTGTTGGATCCACCCCTGCGGTTCTCAATGTGATGTTGTCTGAATAAAGAAGGGACAAAACCCAAGGCCAGCAGTCACATCTCTGCTTTTCAGAGGACCTCACATCCCAAGGTCAGCCTCTGCCCCAGCCTCTGCTCAGAGACTCTAAAGGGCTCAGCACTGTGGTCTTGCTCAGCCCTGCAGGGAGGAAGGCTTGCAAGGGACACCTGATAAGGGAGTAGGACTCATGATTAAGAGTTAGGAGAAACTCTTCTCTTTCAGAGAATGCAAACTCCCCAGCAAAGTCAGTTCAGGAACGTGGATGGCATCACTGTGCCTAGAATTTTATCCTGGCATCCTCCACCTCATCAGATACGTAGTCTGAGAGCTTCAGGTGGAAATAATCATTCTCTGGTGAGAGATTTCTGCTTCCAGCTCTGACATTTAAAAGCTTGAAAGTCACACTCCAATCTCTAGAAGAAGCAAGACACTGAAGTATCTGAAATTGACTTTTTTGGAACCATCAGGTAATTGAGATCAGAGAGAATCACTCCTAAAAATCTTCAGAAAAAGTGAATGAAGAGAATCATAGTTGACATCAGCCTACTTCAAACAGAAGTCCCTGGAGCCAGAAATGGTAGGAACACTTCCTTAGATGTTTGGTGAATTGCTGGATGAGGAGCATGGGTTAACATGAGAGTGAAAGCTCCTGAGATTGCAGTTTTAGGGAGACTCCGGTTTGCCTGGGTTTTCCCATCTATGACCCCCTTCAAGTTCTCATAATAAAGAACCAGCAGAAAACCATCATATTTATGACAGGTTAGAGGAGAGGTAAAATTTTTTAATATATTCTGAATGTTCTGCTTAAGACACCTACTAAGCAAGGGAAAAGTCTACCAAGAGCCTTGTCCCACATGGGAGAAGTCAGGGTACTCAACTCTATCCCTCTCTAGTCTTTATATCTCATCAAAAAGTGCGAGAAAAGCTTAGAAACACTTGTGAACACCACAGCCACAGCCCAGGGACACGGGACCACAGAAAGACTTAGATTTAATGTCTCCTCCTGCACACCTTACCACCACATTCATAGGGCTCTAATATGGTGTCAGGGCATAGTACCTGAAAGAACAGCAAAGTGTAGACTCTGCCCAAGGAAGTGATCAAAGGAAAGCCTAAGGGATGAAGGGAGTCAAAGATGTGAACATTACAGGAAACTGAAGCCTGTGTTTGTTGAAGCTACAGTAAACTGACCAGATTAATATAAATTCCAGCATGTAAGGCCTATTTACCTCAAATCCTATTATCCAATTCATCATGTCTTAAAGACTCACATGGCAGGCAAACAGTCAGAAAAAAAAAAAAAAAACCTGAGTAGACAAAGCGAGCATCAGACCATACTCAGATATTGTACCAATTTTGGAATTATCATACATGGAAACTAAATGTTTATGATCAGTATGTTAAGGGCTCTAATGGAGAAAGTAGGAAACATAGAAGAATAGGTGAAAATGTTAATATAGTAACCAAAAGGAAATGTTTTGGAGAAAAAAAATATCATCACGAAAATGAAGAATGCCTCTATGGGTTCATCAATTCACCACATGTGGCCAAGCAAGGAATGAATGAGTTTGAATATATGCAAGTAGAATCTTCCTGAGCTGAAACACAAGTGGAAAGCAGTCAAAAATCTTTTAAAACCCAGATTCTCTGAATTTTGAGAACTATGAGACAGTCTCAAAATTTCTAAATATGTATAATTGTAGTAACTGAAAGTAGAAGAGACAGGAAATGAAGTAGAAGAAAGAATAAATATTTAAAGAAATAATGACTGAGATTTTTTAATTAGTGACAAATTAACCATTGATCATGCAATCTCAGACAAAACTACACCCAACAAATACAAAACAATCTATACTTAGGCATATCATATTCAAACTGCAGGAGATACAAAAAAAAAACAAAAACAAAAACAAAAACAAATCTTCCAGGGGCTGAGAAATAACACCATCCTACAGAGGAACAAGAATAAAAATTATAGACTTCTCATCATAAATAGTGAATCAGGAAAAGTGGAGTGAAATAGTTACAGTGTTGAAAGAAAACAAAAAATGCACCAAAAACTACACTTCTATATCAAGGAAAATTTTTTTCTTTTTCTCTTTATTTCTCTGTCTCTTTTAATTCTTTTTTATTAATATAAAGAGAATAGAGGCCAGCGCTGCAGCTCAATAGGCTAATCCTCCGCCTAGCGGCACCGGCACAGTGGGTTCTAGTACCAGTCGGGGCGCCGGATTCTATCCCGGTTGCCCCTCTTCTAGGCCAGCTCTCTGCTATGGCCCAAGTGCAGTGGAGGATGGCCCAAGTGCTTGGGCCCTGCACCCCATGGGAGACCAGGAGAAGCACCTGGCTCCTGCCTTCAGATCAGTGCAGTGCCCCGGCCGCGCCGGCCACCAGAGGGTGAACCAACAGCAAAAGGAAGACCTTTCTCTCTGTCTCTCTCTCTCACTGTCCACTCTGCCTGTCAAAAAGAGAGAGAGAGAGAGAGAGAGAGAGAGAGAGAGAATAGATTGTATGCATTCCATAGATACAGTTCCAAGAAGATATCCACACTTCCCCTACTCCCTGCCTCAAACTCATCCCCCTCGCTCTCTCTCCTCTCATAAGTTTTTGCAAAGATATAATTGTAAGCCATCCTATATTCACAGGCTTAATTCACAGCTAATCATAATTTTGAGCAAGTAGAAAGTAGGGAGACCAGAGTTTCAAAGGAGAATAAACAGGAACTAAAAACAAAAATCATATTACAAAATGTCCTTTTCATCCCTATATATTTTTGTATTCTATATTAACTACCACGTATCAGAGAAAATATATATTTGTATTTTGGGGACTGGCTTACTTCATTAAGCATAATGATCTCCAGCTGCATCCATTTCGTTGCAATAGACAGAATTTTACTCTTTTTACAGCTAAGTAGTATTCTATAGTGTATATATGCCACATTTTCTTTATCAGTCATCAGTGGGTGGATATCAAGGTTGATTTCCATATCTTAGCTATTGTGAATTGAGCTGCAATAAACATGGGGTACAAATAACTCTTTCATATGCTGATTTCAATTCATTTGGGTAAAATCCCAACAAGCTAGGTTATATGATAGATTTATTTTCAGATTTCTGAAGAATCTCTATACTGTCTTCCATAAAGATTGCAGTAGTTTACATTTCCACTAGCAGTGGATTAGGGTGTCTTTGACCCTACATCAGCAGCAGCATTTTTTTTAATTTTTGGATGATGGCCATGCTAACTGGCATTTTCCTGATGGTTAGTGATCCTGAGCATCTTTTTATGTGTCTGTTGGCCATTTGAATTTCATCCTTTGAAAAATGCCTATTCATGTCCTTTGCCAATTTCTTAACTGGATTGTTTGTTTTGATGTTTTTTAGTTTCTTGGGTTCTTTATAGATCCTGGATATTAATCCTGTATCAGCTGCATAGTTTGCAAATATTTTCTCCCATTCTGATTGCCTTTTTCCTTGAGTGTTTACTTTGCAGGCATAAGCTTCTTAGCTTGAATAATCCCATTTGTCTATTTTTTCAGTTATTGAGTGTGTTTCTGGGTTTTTTCACAAGGAGTCAGTGTCTATGCCATGTTGCAGAGGTTCCTTGATGTTTTCCTCTAGTACTTTGAGGGAATTAGGCTGTAGATTTAGATCCATGATTCATTTTGAGTTGATTTTTACATAAGGTGTAGGGTAGGGGTCTTGTTTCATACTTCTGCATGCATAGATCCAGTTTTCCCAGCACCATTTTGAAGAAACTATCCTTCCTCCAGAGATTGACTTTAGCACATTTATCAAAGGTTAACTGGTTGGATTAATTTCTGAGGTTTCTATTCTGTTCCACTGGTCAACATGTCTATTTTTTATGTTTTTATTATAACTGCCCTGCAGTCTGCTTTGAAATCGGGTATTGTGATCCCTCAAGATTCTTTTTATTGTTTAAGATTACTTTAGCTCTTTGGGTTTCTTATGTTTCTAAATTAATGTTAGCATCATTTTTACTATATCTGAAAACAATTGACTTGGGTATTTTAATTGGGATCACATTGATTCTATAAATTGCTTTGCATAGTAGGGACATTTTGATTATATTAATTCTTCTAATTACAAGACCAAGGAAGATTTTTCCATTTTTGTACATTCTCAAATATCTTTAATGTTTTGTAACTTTCATTGTAGAGATCTTTCATGTCCTTGGTTAAATTTGTTCCAAGGTATTTAATTTTCTGTAGTTATTGTGAATAGTACTGATCTTACAAGTTCTTCTTCAGCCATGCCATTGTCTGTGTATAGAAAGGGTATTGATTTTTGTGTGTTAATTTTGTATCCTGCAACTTTACAAAATTCTCTGATGAGTTCCAATTGTCTTTTAGCTGAGTATTTAGATCCCCCCGTGCGTAAGATCATGTCATCTGGAAACAGTGATAATTCGACTTTCTCCTTTCCAATTTGTAACCCCTTGATTTCTTTTCCTTGCCTGATGGCTCTGGCTAAAACTTCCAAGATTATACTGAACAGCAATGGTGAAGATGGGTGTCATTGTTTTGTTCTGGATTTTAATGGAAATACTTCCAACTTTTCTCCATTCAAGATGATGCAGACTGATGATTTGTCATATATTGCTTTGATTGTGTTGAGCAATGTTCCTTCTATAACCAATTTGTTTAAGGTTTTTATCAAAAAAGTATATTGTCAAATGCTTTCCCTGATCTGTTGAGATAATCATGGTTTTTACTCCTCAATTTGTTAATGTGATGTATCACATTCATTGATTTGCCTATGTTGCACCATCCCTTCATACTAGGGGTAAATCCCACTTGGTCTGGGTGAATGATAGTTCTGATGTGTTGTTGGATTTGATTAGGTAATATTTTGTTGAGGATTTTTTCATCCATGTTCATCAGGGATGTTGGTCTATAGCTCTGTTTCTTTGTTGCATTATTTTTCTGGTTTTGCAATTAAAGTGATACTGGCCTCATAGTAGGAGTTTAGAAGGGCTGTCTCCCTTTCAATTATGTTAAACAGCTTTGAAAGAACTGTAATTAGTTCCTCTTTAAAGATTTGGCAGAATTTAGCAGTGAAGCCATCTAGTCCTGGGATCCTATTTGTTGGGAGGGTCTTTATTTCTGATACAAGCTCTGTCTTGGTTATTGGTCTGTTTAGGTTTTCAATGTCTTCATGACTCAGTTTTGGTAGATTGTATGTGTCCAGGAATCTATCCATTTCTTCTAGATTTTTCTATTTTGTTGGCATATGTCTGTTTCTACTAATCCCTGATGATTATTTTTATTTCTACAAATCTTTTGCAACATTTTCATTTTCATCTCTGATTTTACTAATTTGGGTCCTCTCCTTTTGGGAGGTTAGTTAGGTTAATGGTGTATCAATTTTGTTTATTTCTTCAAAAAACCAGCTCTTCACTGATGTTTTTTGTATTATTTTTGGTTTTAAATTTGTTTATTTCTTCTCTAATTTTAATTCTATTTTTATTTCCTATTACTAATTTGGGGTTTTTTCTCATTTTTCTAGGCACTAATTAATATAAACTTCCCTCTTAACCCTGCTTTTGCTGTATCCCATAAGTTTTGATATGTTGTGTTATCATCTTCTTTCTAGAATTTTTTTTTATTTCAGTGAAGATGCATGATAGTCAAACTTTCAACAGTAAAACATAAAGAAAAGAGTCTAAAATGTACATGAGAGAAATGCCAGATTATTTTCAGAGGACCCTCAATTATACTAACAGCTGATTTCTCATCAGATGCCCTATATGCTAGAAGAGCATGGAGAGATATAGCACAATTCCTAAAAGAAAAAAAATTGTCAACCCAGAATGCTATACTCTGCAAAACTCATTTATAAATGAAAGTAAAATAAAGACTTTCCAACAAATAGAAATTAAAAGAATTTGTCACCACTCATCCAGTGATGTGCTACACATAGAGAGAATCATAGTCATCATTATGACAGACTGTGAAAGCAGAAAATCTCCTCTTAAAAGCGCAAAAGAAATCCAAAGCGAACAATGGGAATATTTATCTAAAAACAGCAAGATCATGTAATATTTCACCAATAATAACCTTGAATATAAATGACTTAAATTCTCCAATTAAAAGATATAGACTGGCTGACTAGATTAAAAAAAAAAAAGACCCATCTATTTGCTGCCTGTAAGAAACACACTCACCAACAAAGATACACACAGACCAAATCTGAAAGGATAGAAAAAGATATTCCGTGTTAATGAAAAGCAAAAATGAGGTGTAGCCATTATATATGCACCAATGCCAGGGTGCATGGCTATTTAAAATAAACATTAATAGGTATAAAGGGAGACATAGACGCCAAAACAATAATAATGGGGAACTTCAACACCCCAATTTCATCAATGGACAGATCAACTAGAAAGAAAACAAACAAACAACAGAGCTAATCTACACTATGGACCAAATTGATATTTACATGATATTTTATCCACAGTTGCAGAATAAACATTTTTTCATCAGCACATGGAACTTTCTCTAGGATAGACCATATTCCAAGCAATAAAGCAAGTCTCAACAAATTTTAAAAACTTAAAATAATGCTATATGTCTTTTCTGACCACATGGAATGAAGCTGGAAATTAACAATTTATCAGTCTCCAGAAAGTATGCTAACACATGGAAGCTGAACAACATGCTTCTGAATGAACAATGGGCCACAGAATAAATTAAAATGGAAAATATCTTTCAAAAGTGAAAAATTAGTAACTTTCTCATACAGCTAAAACCAGAGGAAATCCATCACCAGCAGGCCTGTTCTTGTGAGAAATGTTAAAAGAAGCTCCATCAGGAGAAGGAACTGATCACACAGACCTATATGAAGAAAGAAAGGACTCCAGCAACGGAATAAAGGAAAGTAAAATAAAACTGTTTTTCTTATTCTTAATAAAAAATAATAGCAATAGCAACAACATCAAATTCTGAGATCACAGTATATGTGTAAGTGAAATGATTGACAGCAATATTATAAGGGACAGGAGACAAGGATTTGGAAAGTTTCATTTTTAGGAACCTGGACTATCTGTGAAACAGTCTAGGGTTGTTTGAGATTGTACTTTGAATGGCTGTAAATTTGTATTACAAACTCTAGAGAAAATATTAAATTTTAAAAGAAATACAATTGGTAAGCTAGGAGAGGAAAGAAAATTGAATCCAATAAAAAGTTTGTTTGACAATATTGAGAAGGATGAAGAAACAACAAAACAGAAACAACAGTATAGAAATAGTAAGTCTTTACATATCAATAATTTTAAATATAAAAGAATTAAAATTTCCACCAAAAGACAGAATAACTGAATGATTTTAAAACAATACAAGATCCAACTATATGCTGTCTCTAAGAGACACACTTCGGGGGCTGACATTGTGGCACACTGGTTAGGTTACTGCTTGAGACACCAGCATCCCATATCAGAATGCCAGTTGGAGTCCCAGTTGCTCTACTTCCAATCCATCTTCCTGTTAGTGTGCCCAGGAAGGCAGCAGTTGACAGCTCAACACTTGGGTTCCTGCCACCCTTGTGGGAGGCCAGGACAGAGCTCCTGGTTCCTGACTTTGGCCTGACCCAGCCTTGGCTATTATAGCCATTTGGGTGGTTAACAAGTAGATGCAAAATCTCTCTCTCTCTCTCTCTCTCTCTCTCTCTCTCTCTCTCCCCTAACATTCTCTTTCACTCTTCTTTTATGTTTATTTGAAAGAGTTAGAGAGAGAGGTGGAGACAGAGAAACAGAGTTGAGTGGGAGGTGTCTTCCATCTGCTGATTCACTCCCCAAATAGCCAGAACTGAGCCAATCCAAAGCCAGGAGCTTCTTCTGGGTCTCCCATGTGAGTTCAAGGGCCCAAGGACTTGGGAAATTCTCTGCTGCTTTCCCAGGCACATTAGTAAGGAGCTGGATTGGAAGTGGAGCAGCCAGGACTCAAACCAGCACCCATATGGGATGCTAGCACTGAAGGCCAGGGCTTTAGCCCACTGCACCACAGTGCTGGCCTCCACACTTCTTTTCAAATAAATAGATCTGTTCATAAATATATAGAGACACACACATGATGTTTAAGGGTACACATAGACTAAAAGAGAAGGGATGAAAAAAACATTCCATGTAAATGATAACTCAAAGAAAGCAGAGGTAGCTAAACGTATCAGACAAAACAGATTTTGTATATACACAAGGGCAGTGAAATCAGCACCTCAGAGCAAAGTCAGCAATCATATGTCCATTAAAGCATGATTCACAATAACCAAGGGATGCCTGGGGAAAATGGCTATATTGAGATTCAGAAAAGAGCTCTGCCATCTGCCATAGCATGGATGAAAGAAGAAGACATTATGCTAAGTGAAATAACCCAATAGTGTGTTATCTCACACGTGGAAGCTTGCTTAAAAAGTTGAAAACAGTGAGACCGGCACTGTGGTACAGAGGGTAAAGCCGCCACCTGCAGTGCCAGCATCTCATATGGGCACCAGTTCAAGTCCTGGCTACTTCACTTCCGATCCAGCTCTCTGCTATGGCCTGGGAAAGCAGTGGACTATGGCCCAGGTGTTAGGCCCTTGCACCTGCATTGGAGACCTGCAAGAAGCTCCTGGCTGCTGGCTTCGGATCAGCCCAGCTCTGGCTGTTGCAGCCATTTGGGGAGAGAACCACAGATTCTCTCTCTCTCTCTCTCTCTCTCTCTCTCTCCCTCTGCCTCTCTGTAACTCTGCCTTTCAAATAAATAAATAAATCTTTAAAAATAAAGTTGAAAACATACGGAGTAGAACCCTTTTTATCTGAGGAGAGGGAGTAAAAGAAGGAAATGAGAAAGTGAGTCAGTTACTTAAACATACACAATTTGTCATATACCATAAATACATACAATTAAAATCATATAAAATATTATCCAAATAAAAGTATACTAAATAAAATAAAGTTAATTCTTCTTTAAAACTATAAACAGAAGGAAAAAGGGGAAGACAGAAAGTACAGGTTCGGTGAGTTACATTTACAGAAAAGGCAGCTGTTAACCCAACCATATTAAAAATGATTTTAAATATGAATGATCCAAATTCACAAATAAAGGGCAAACTCTGAGTGATTTAAAAAGTCAAGACTAATCTGTATGCTGCCTACAATATTTGAATATAAAGAGACACATGGTGCAGATGTTTGACATGTCTCAGCAGGAGGAAAATCAGTAAGTATGCCTGAATAGCACCATCAATCAACTTGATCAAATTGACATGTATCTAAAACTTCATTCAAGAATAGCAGAATACACATTCTTCTCAAGCACACTAAGAAAGACAATGTTCTGGGCTTTTAAACACATTTTAAAACATACACACACATACACAAAGACACTGTTATGATATGTTGGGTTATTGTTACTGTTTATTTATACTGTCTTACCCAAAGATTATATGGCAATAATAACTTAAGCAGAGAAACCTATAAAGAATAATTCTATGATAGATTCAGGAATGCTGCTTAGTGAATAAATCCTTAAGACTTTAGCATTAAAAAAAACAGAAATCATACAAAATGTTTTAAATTTCCCAGCAGAATTAAACTATACATCAACAAAAATAAACAGATACAAATCCAGATATACTTGCAGATTATAAAAAATATTAAGGGGCCAACGCCATGGCTCACTTGGTTAATCCTCCACCTTCAGCGCTGGCATCCTATATGAGCACCAGGTTCTAGTCCCGGTTGCTCCTCTTCCAGTCCAGCTCTCTGCTGTGGCCCGGGAGTGCAGTGGAGGATGGCCCAAGTGTTTGGGCCCCTGCACCCACATGGGAGACCAGGAGGAGGAGGCACGTGGCTCCTGGCTTCGGATTGGCACAGCGCCGGCCATGGCGGCCATTTGGGGAGTGAACCAACTGAAGGAAGACCTTTCTCTCTGTCTCTCTCTAATCTCTCTCTACAACTCTACCTGTCAACTATATATATATATATATATATATATATATATATATATATATATAGGGGCTGGCAACACTGGCATCTCATATGAGTCCTGGCTCAAGTCCTGGCTGCTGCACTTCCAATCCAGCTCCCTGCGAATGTGCCTGGAAAAGCAGAAAATGATCCAAGTACTCGGGCCTCTGCTACCCACGTGAGAGATCCAGATGAAGCTCCCAGTTCCTGACCTCAGCCTGGCCCAGCCCCCGCCATTGCAGCCATTTGGACAGTGAACCAGTAGATTAAAAGACCATTCTCCCTCTCTCTCTACAACTCTGCCTCTGCCTTTTAAATAAGCAAAATAATTTTTTTTTTTTGACAGGCAGAGTGGACAGTGAGAGAGAGAGACAGAGAGAAAGGTCTTCCTTTTTGCCATTGGTTTACTCTCCAATGGCTGTCGCGGCTGGCGTGCTGCGGCTGGCGCACCGCACTGATCCGATGGCAGGAGCCAAGTACTTATCCTGGTCTCCCATGGGGTGCAGGGCCCAAGCACTTGGGCCATCCTCCCCTGCACTCCTGGGCCACAGCAGAGGGCTGGCCTGGAAGAGGGGCAATCGGTACAGAATCCGGCGCCCCGACCGGGACTAGAACCCGGTGTGCCGGTGCCGCAAGGCAGAGGATTAGCCTAGTGAGCCACGGCGCCGGCCACAAAATAATTTTTTTTTAAAAATACCAACTCATTGGTCAAAGAAGTATCAAGACAAATTTAAAATATTTTAAACTAAATTAAAATGTAAAAACAATTTATCCAAATGTGTGAGATTCATCAGAAGCCATTCTCAGAGGGGAAGTGAGAGCTTGAAATCCATATGATTAAATAAGAAGAAAGGTCTAGAATCCCTGAGCAGCTCTGGTTCACCTACCTGATTGATGTCTCTCTGTTTCCAAAATAGTGGGAAACACAGACTCGTCATCAGGTAGCACAGGGACAGAAAGAAGATCCCGAGCCCACACAGGAAGTCGGGGATTGGAAGACCCAGGAGGTCAAACTGGAGCTCAGCCATGGTGCAGGAAGGCCCCTCGGACGAGGAGGGTGGTCCCCGCTCGGAGAAGCTGGGCACTGCAGTGCACATTCTAGACCAGAGTTCCAGGCCCACATCACAGAGCTTTCAGCACACTAGCAGGGGTTCTTGAGGGCGGGGGAGGGGGCAGCATTGGGCCATGAACCCACAGTCGTCCCCCACCCTCTGGGCCAGCAGAACTGTCCATCTCCCTGGGGCCCTTTAAGTCTTCCTCCCTACCCCTGATCCTGACCTGTGCTCTATAAGGTGTTTTGGCCTTAGTGACATTTCCCGTTTACTCTACCTGTAGCCTAGCTACTGCCTAAGACCCGTTCCCAGCTTGGCGAGCCCCTCTGAGCACCACAAAATCTCACAGTGTCAGACAGGCCCAGGGAGTTGCACCCTCCGGTTCTACTCTGTCCCCACACACTCAGTGTTGTTAATAATCTGCATAAAAATAAAGAAAAAGAGGCCACCGAACAGAAACTGACCCCATTCCCCATTTCTTCAGAAGCATCTCCATTTACCAGCAACCATTAGAGAACAGAGTAGCCTGAGCCAAAGCCAAAAAGCATGGGGGAAAGGGAGACAGGAGCAACCTGCCCATGGTAAGATAGTTATAATCCCTCAGTAATTCTTTTTCTCAGAACCCCTTTGGGGTTATTCTGCCCCTAAGGGGTCTCAAAGTTAGTGCCCTGCACCCATGCTGTGCACTCTCTGGTGCTCCCTCATTCTTCCCTCTTCCAAACCCTGTCTCCTTCCCAACATTTAAAATTCTGCTTCAGCTTCACAGAGATTGTCCTGGGCTACAACCTGCACAGCCAAGCCCATCTTCCTTCAAGGAGCAGTCTTCTCTTTAGCAACCTGTGACCCCTGATGAGCACATGTGAACTTACACTTAGCGATGCTTTCACACAATGGTCACTTGCTCCATGGCAGGTTTTATATGAGTTCTTCCCATCTTCGTGGTAACTTTTCACCAAAATTCCAATAGTCTCCTCTGTACAAAATGTATGGAGGTTTTAACCATGATGTGATTTTAGTTGATGGTGTATCTGAATTTGTTTTATCCCATGTTAGGTATTTTTTAACTGTTATAACTCTTACAGTGTTATTATTTAAATGATAAATTGCTGAAATTAATCTCCAGGTCATTTTCTTTTTTTTTTTTTTTTTTTTTTTGACAGGCAGAGTGGACAGTGAGAGAGAGACAGAGAGAGAAAGGTCTTCCTTTGCCGTTGGTTCACCCTCCAATGGCCACCGCTGCAGCCGGCGCACCACGCTGATCCGATGTCAGGAGCCAGGATCCAGGTGCTTTTCCTGGTCTCCCATGGGGTGCAGGGCCCAAGCACCTGGGCCATCCTCCACTGCACTCCCTGGCCATAGCAGAGAGCTGGCCTGGAAGAGGGGCAACCGGGACAGAATCCAGCGCCCTGACCGGGACTAGAACCCGGTGTGCCGGCGCCGCAAGGTGGAGGATTAGCCTATTGAGCCACGGCGCCGGCCCTCCAGGTCATTTTCTTATATTGCTTGCCTACATTCCTTCCTGAATCCAATGAATCTGCCTTACTCTGTCACTTAATCCTTTCCTTCTCATATGATAAAGATCTACCAGTAATGGTAGTGCTCTCTGCTCATAAAATCCTTCCATGTAGCATTGCTTCTCTCACACTTTTTGTTGTTGTTTGTTTGAAGCAAGTACAATCTTGGCAGACCCCTTAGGTCTCTGGGACTCACAAATGCAAAAACATGCTTAGAAATCAGAGCAAGATAAATTTCATTAAAAAATCCAGGTGAGAA
Organism: Oryctolagus cuniculus; assembly: GCF_051225735.1. Taxonomy (NCBI): domain Eukaryota; kingdom Metazoa; phylum Chordata; class Mammalia; order Lagomorpha; family Leporidae; genus Oryctolagus; species Oryctolagus cuniculus. The sequence goes on from NC_142867.1 coordinate 134,271,595, forward strand.
GGGGTTATAAAATGGCCCATTGAATTTTTTCTTTCAAAATAATCATGTCACTAAAAATAAAAAGTTGAGAAATTGTTCCAGATTAACAGAAACTAAAGACACATAAAACTAAACATAGCACATGATTGTAGACTGAATCCTGCAGTGCTGATACTTTTTAAAAAGGCACATAGGGTGGATATTGTTGGCCCAGCAGCTCAAGCTACTGCTTGGGATGCCCACATGCCATACCAGAGTGCCAGATCCAACTTCCTGCTAATGCATCCTGGAGGACAGCAGACAATGGTTCAAGCATGTGGGCCCCTTTCATCCATGTGAGAGACCTGTATTGAGTCCCTGACTCCCGGCTTTGGCCTGGCCCAGCCCTGACTGTGGTAGGTATTTAGACAGTGAGTCAACAGATGGAATAGCTCGCTCGCTCGCTCTCTCTCTCTCTCTAACTCTGCCTTGCAAGTAGACTAAAAATCAATACATAAGCATTCTTTGAAAGGCATAAAGTATACTACTGGATAAATTGCCGAAAATATGAATGGGAGATGAACTGAAAGTGGTACAGCAATATTAAATTTCTAATGGGTATAACTGAGTGCACAAGAAAATTGTCTTAATAAATACCATGAAATGTTTAGAGAGAAAATAAATGATACATAAAATGTATTTTCATATATTTCAAGTGTATGCATATTGTTCTGGCCCATATGTCTGTGTGTGTGAAACACAGACAAAGACAGATGAGAGTCCCCCAACAAATCAAGTTTACACTAGGTAAATCTGAACATAGAGTATGATGCTTGTCACCCATGCAACATTTCTTCCAGTTTAATGACCTTCAAAAAACACATTTTAATAACAAATCATCGCCTCTGTTATTCTGAGTTTCACCTGACCATTGAGACACTCGGCTTTAGTTCCTGGACTTGCCACCACCACACTCAGCCCCCAGCAAACAGATGTCGCAGTTTCTGTCCCAGGCAACAACCTGGGGCACTCTTTCCACATTTGAAGCAACTATCATTTCAGCAGGGTTTTACACATTGCTGGAAAAGATCACCAAAGATGTTTTTAGTGATACACAATGTCAAAAAAAAAAAAAAGAGAGAGAGAGACAGAGAGACAGAGAGAAAAGAAAGAAATTCAGGGAACCATGTTTTCAGCTTGAAATCCATTTCTTTCTTATTCAGTGCCACCCATGCCTCATGTTCCTTTTTTTTTTTTTTTTTTTTTTTTTTTTTTTTTTTTTTGACAGGCAGAGTGGACAGTGAGAGAGACAGAGAGAAACATCTTACTTTTGCCGTTGGTTCACCCTCCAATGGCCTCTGCGGCCTGCGCATCACGCTGATCCAAAGCCAGGAGCCAGGTGCTCCTCCTGGTCTCCCATGGGGTGCAGGGCCCAAACACCTGTCATCCTCCACTGCACTCCCGGGCCACAGCAGAGAGCTGGCCTGGAAGAGGGGCAACCGGGGCAGAATCCGGCACCCCGACCGGGACTAGAACCCGGTGTGCCGGCGCTGCAAGGCAGAGGATTAGCCTAGTGAGCCACGGCGCCAGCCTGGCCTCTGCTGTTCTCTCCTCTTACCAAACTCAAGAACTTAGCCTTTTCAAACCCATTACGTTTCTGACAGTTTTATTGAAATATAGTTCACATACAGGCCAAGTCATGCATTTGAAGTGTATAACCCTGGAGTATTTTGTATATTCAGCTTTGTGTGCCCTCCACCAGAATCCAGTTTCAAACATTTTATGACTTCAGGAAGAAACTCCATACCCTTTAGCTTTACTCGTCACCCCTGACAGCCTAGCAATGAAAAACCCACCCATCCAGCCGGCACCGCGCTCACTAAGCTAATCCTCCACCTGCGGCGCCAGCAACCCCGGGTTCTAGTCTCAGTTGGGGCGCCAGATTCTGTCCCGATTGCTCCTCTTCCAGTCCAGCTCTCTGCTGTGGCCCGGGAGGGTGGTGGAGGATGGCCCAAGTGCTTGGGCCCTGTATCCGCATGGGAGACCAGGAGGAAGCACCCGGCTCCTGGCTTCGGATCGGCACAGCGCGCCAGCCGTAGCAGCCATTTGGGGGGTGAACCAATGGAAGGAAGACCTTTCTCTCTGTCTGTCTCTCTTTCTCTCTCTCTCTCTCTCACACTATCTAACTCGGCCTGTCAAAAAAAAAAAAAAAAAAACCATCCACATTCTGCCTCCACAGATTTCCCATTTCTAGAAATTCCATAAGAATAGAAACATATAATATGTGGTTACTTCTGACTCATTCCGTCTCTCAGCATAATGTTTTCAAGATTCATCCTTGTTGAAGCCTGCATCAATTCTTTACTCCTTCCTATGACTGGAGAATGTCCCATTGTACAGATATACCACACTTGTTTCTCCATTGGTCAGTTGACGGACATTTGTGTTTTTCCAACATTTTGGCTATTATTAATAATGTTGTTGTGAACATTTGTGTACAAGCCTGTGTGTAAATGTGTATTTTAATTCCCCTTGGCATATACCGAAGATGGGAATTGCTAAGTCATGTGGAAACTCTGTTTAACATTTTGAGGTACGGTTGGATGATGCTGTGGAACAAACACTTTTCATTTTTCTACAGTCTCTACGAGGCTATTTATCTGATGGTTTTTTTTTAATCTTTTATTTAATGAATATAAATTTCCAAAGTACGACTCATGTGTTACAATGGCTTCCCCCCCATACCGTCCCTCCCACCCACAACCCTCCCCTTTCCCACTCCCTCTCCCCTTCCATTCACATCAAGATTCATTTTCGATTATCTTAATATACAGAAGATCAGCTTAGTATACCTTAAGTAAGTATTTCAACAGTTTGCTCCCACACAGAAACATAAAGTGAAAAATAATAGATGATTTTTTTTAAATGATGATGAAATCCGTGTCTAAACAAGATAAGAGTCGGAGAACTCAAGGGGCTTCCATAGCCTTGGAAACTCATAACTGGTGCATAGGGAGATTACTGATGCCATAAACAGGAGTGTCAATTGGTAAAGTCAACAACAGGAGTCACTGTGCACTTACTCCTCATGTAGGATCTCTGTCCTTAACGTGCTGTACACTGAGGCTTAATGCTATAACGAGTACTCAAACAGTATATTTCACTTTGTGTTTCTATGGGGGTGCAAACGACTGAAATCTTTACTTAATGTACACTAAACTGATCTTCTGTAAAAAAAAAAAAAAAAAAAAGAAAGAAAGAAATTATCAATTCCCAACTTGACTATCTGATGGTTTTGATTCATGCCAACCTACTGGGTGTGTGCCATGGTATCTCATAATTGTTTTAACTTGCATTTCCCTAAAGAGTAATGATATTAAGCACCTTTTGAATAATCTTATTTTGGAAATGAAAAGAAATGTCTATTTGAAGCCCCTGTACACAGGGGGATTCAAAAAGTCCATGGAAAGTGGATGTGCATTTTCAAAGAAGTTTTAGAACCCCTTTCATATTTATTATCTAGAAACACAAAATCTCATTTTGAATGTGGGACAGGAAAAGTAATTTTCTTCTAAACATTTGAAAAAGGGAATCTTAGCTTTCTATCCACACATAGTTTTCTATTTGTACACTATTTTCATGTTGCAGTTACTGTGTGATTAATCAACTGGAATATTATGTACTGAATTTGCCTTGAATATCACTCCCATGACGTAGGATAGGGATTCACTTAAAAGACTCCTCAGGGTAGACTAAAAGGCAGAGCAGAGCCGGATTCTGTCCTGGTTGCCCCTCTTCCAGGCCAGCTCTCTGCTGTGGCCAGGGAGTACAGTGGAGGATGGCCCAAGTGCTTGGGCCCTGCATCCCATGGGAGACCAGGAAAAGCACCTGGCTCCTGCCATCGGATCAGCGCGGTGTGCTGGCTGAAGCGCGCCGGCCCCGGCAGCCACTGGAGGGTGAACCAACGACAAAGGAAGACCTTTCTCTCTGTCTCTCTCTCTCACTGTCCACTCTGCCTGTCAAAAAAAAAAAGGCAGAGCAGAACTGATGAACAATGGCTATAAAGTTCAACCATTTTTATTCAGCAATGCTGTAGACATGTATTATGAATATGTTACTCATGAGATAAATATCTAAGAAATTGGAGGGCACTGATATAGGATTCATAGTATATATTCTAATATGTGAATGACAAGCTATTTAAATGGGCACTTGTACTTCAGTCATAGTATAAAAGTGAACTGTATTGCATATGTCAAATAAAACACTGCAAGTTTGGTGATGAGCACTAGAGTAGTTTTATTGCCATATTTGCTCTTGTGTGTGTAAACATGTTTTAATGAAATTCTTTTTTTAAAGATTTATTTATTTATTTATTTATTTGAAAAGCAGAGTTAGAGAGACAGAGGCAGAGAGAGATAGGCAGAGGCAGAGAGAGAGAGAGAGGTCTTCCATCCGCTGGTTCACTCCCCAACTGGCCGCAATGTCTGGAGCTGCACTGATCCAAAGCCAGGAGCCAGGAGCTTCTTCCAGGTCTCCCACATTGCTGCAGGGGCCCAAGGACTTGGGCCACCTTCTACTGTTTTCCCAGACCATAGCGAAAGCTGGATCGGAAGTGGAACAACCAGGAATTGAACTGGCACCCGTGTGGGATGCCAACACTGCAGGTGGCAGCTTTACCTGCTAAGCCAAAGTGCCAGCCCCCTGAAATTCTTTTTAGAAAACAAACATTGTTATCCATGAAAAGATGGAGGTAGCAACTAAGGACAGCTGGCAGGGGTGGGTCAGTAATTTAACTTAAACTCAATAGGACATTTGATGAAGGGTAATTCCTCTGAGGTTGGGGACCTCGGTTCCAGTCCCAGTCGGAGTGCCAGGTACAAGTCCCGGTTGATCCTCTTCCAGCCCAGCTCTCTGCTGTGGCCCGGGAGGACAGCGGAGGATGGCCCAAGTGCTTGGGCCCCTGCACCTGCATGGGAGACTAGGAGGAAGCATCTGGCTCCTGGCTTCGGATCGGCACAGCACCTGCTGTAGCAGCCATTAGGGGAGTAAACCAATGGAAGGAAAACCTCTCTCTCTGTCTCTCTCTGTCTATAACTCTCTCTCTGTGTCTCTCTCTCTCTCTCACTGTCTAACTCTGCCTGGCAAAAAAAATAAAAAATAAAAAGAGAGGGTGCCATGGTTGACACAATCCCTGCAGATAAAGCGTTAGTGATTAAGGAACAGTCCCATGTACACTTCTTCAATGTGACTTTAGTAAGCTCTGCAGTGCCTTGCTCAGCATCAGGGAAATGGTACCTGGGTTGAAAAGATCAGGGTGGGAAGGGGTGAGCAGGAAATGCCATGATGTGAGAAGTATGAGGCATATGCCTTTCTTCTTCCCCCAAGATCATCCTTCCCCTTCTTCACTTTTGCCTTAGTTACCACGTGATCTAAGGCATTTCTTCCTTACACGCCGTTTTATTTTGCCCTGGGAGGAGGGTGTCTCCTGATGCACATTCCTACCCCTGACAGCCGTGTGATCTTTTTGTACTGAAAAAAGATTTAATTAACCCAAGAGCATGAAAAAATCCCCAAAATGAGGGATCACTTACAAAAGGTGATTTTCCAAACCTCAATGGTAAGGACAAAGTATGTTTACCCAACATATTATCATGCCCTGCATTACAGAATCACCTATCCTGATCCTAGACCTCACAACAAGTAACCCAGTACCCACAAGCAATACTCTGCAGACACTCCCAACTCAAGAGACACCCAATGATGTGACTCTGGGGTCACTGGAAACATTCCCCAAAAATAACTAAGCCATTATATTCTAGAAAATGCATCAGTCCTTGACAATCTTTTTGGATATGAAAAACCTATCTTGTTTACTATACTAAAGGATTTGAAATAGTCAGTGAGGAGAGAGGTGCAGGCTTCCATACAATGTCATTAAAGCTAAACGAAGAGGTAGGAAACAGAGCTCATCTCCTCAAACTTCATTGAGATGGAAAGGCACTTAAACATACATTCTCAATGGAGCTCTGAGAGACTGGTCACCTTTCAAACACTAACAGAGGTGAACAGTAAGAGCTTATCTGACCCCTTCCTTGACCAAACCCACACCTCCAACATAGTACACAGACAAGATAGCATTCTCATTTGAGAATATTTATTGGGAAGAATCAGTATTTTCAAAAAGGATTTAATGATTTTAGCAGAGTAATTTTGCTACATGCAAAAGCTGGAGAAGCATTCTCTGTTTAAGAGCCGCCAGTAGTGGCAACGGCAGCCCAAGGCCTCTGGCCAAACTGACACCTACAAGCAGGGTTTGGATGTGGCACAGGCTCTCTCTGGATACCTCTGACACCATAGCTGGTCCCTGAATGGCACAACTTTCTTGGGCTCTCTGTCTCTGTGTTTCATGTGTGTATTCCTTGCAGGATAACTCTGGCCAGCAAATGCAGCTTCTTGGCGGCAGGACTTGGTACTTGTCCCTTTACAGGAAGTGACCCTGTGATTGAAGGGATGGCCCTGGACAGGTGCTGCCCCCATCTGCAATTCTGCCTGCCGCTGAGTTTTGCTAAACTTGACCTGGGTCGAAAGGGGCACTTGGTGGCAGGTCTTACCTGTTCCGTGATCATGCCCCAGCTTCTTCCCTGGAACCTTCCCACTAGCTGGCTTCACTGATTGAACCTCAGTGTTCCCGATGCACGTGGCTTGATTTTTACCTGGGCCCATGCTCTGCTCAGATGACAGGGAACGTCCCTGTTCCAGGAAACGATTTTGCCTTTCACATCTTCTGCTAGGCCAAATCCACTGCAGAAAGTGCTTCATCCGTTTTCTGAAATGGCTTTCAGCAGGGGGCTGCCCCTTCAGTGGCTGGGTTGGGGAATATTTGCTCTCAAGCGTGTCCTTTAATGTCCCACCCTGAGCAGCACGGATCCTTCTTCTAGGCTGGGATGGCCCTAAGCCTGCATCTCCTCCACCAAGCTCTTCTGGTTTGGGTTCTGGAGGGCTTACTGTCTTGGAAGCTGCTGGGAGATTCTTACCCTGGTTCTTCCTTAAAACACACACAGGGACACAGGGCTCCTGCATCTGCTCCCTGCTGATCCCTGTATTTTCCCCATGGACATGCCACACCTGAGAATCTGCTGTGTGCCTAGTGTGGGTGCCTCGGGTGTAAGTCAAGGCAGGCCTACATTTTAAGTTCCCTGAGGCAAGGGACGGATCAGTGGAATGGTCATGAGTCTGTCTATCATCTGTGTTATCCAAGTTTAACTTTAACTCACAAAGCAACTTAGTATTAATGCCTGATAATTTAGAATTTCTGGGTTCAGATATTTTTGGTGGAGGATGTTTAGAGGTCAACATAGTTCGTTTTTCACCCAAAGTCATTCCTATCACTGGGGAGCTTTTTGGCTCATTGGTTGTGAAGGTTTTACTCCATGGAGATGGAAGAGCACAGCGTTCCCTTGCCCTGAATATCTCCACGGACTTCTTATCTGTGGGGAAATGTTCTAGGTTTTTCAAGTGTTTTCCCTGAAGCCTTTCTGTTCTATTTCTTGAGATTCCTGTATTATCACTTGGTTCAGGCCCTGCCATAATTTGCCTTCTAGGTAGCGTTGGACTGCATCTATTGGCTAATGCAGGTGGTTTCTGTCTTGCTTTGTCTATGGCATCATCTGTGCAAGGCAGAAAGTGCTTCCTGCAATCATTAAGTCTCTGAATGTCATCTATTCGCTCATAGGTAATATCACAGGATGTTTTCCTTAAGACCCCCTGCCTTTTCTTGCACACAGGTGATGTGACAGAGGAATGATGATCCATACTTATGGCACAGATTCTTGCCCCCACCTTGTCTCCATGCAAAGCTGTAAAGTCTCCTCTACAGGGCTTGCTCACAGGTGAAGGGTGAGGGAAGAGACGATCCAGACCAGAGACAGAAAGTCTTGTCCCCACCTTGTCTCCATGCAAAGATATCGCAGTTCCTCTACAGGGCTTGCATACAGGTGAAGGGGAAGGAAAGGGACGATCCAGACCAGGGATAGAAAGTCTTGTCCCCACCTTGTCTCCTTGCAAAGATATTGAGCTTCCTCTATAGGGCTTGCATACAGGTGAAGGGGAAGGAAAGGGACGATCCAGACCAGGGATAGAAAGTCTTGTCCCCACCTTGTCTCCTTGCAAAGATTTCGCGGTTCCTCTACAGGGCTTGCATACAGGTGAAGGGGAAGGAAAGGGACGATCCAGACCAGGGATGGAAAGTCTTGTCCCCACCTTGTCTCCATGCAAAGATATAGAGCTTCCTCTATAGGGCTTGCATACAGGTGAAGGGGGAGGGAAGGGACGATCCAGACCAGGCATAGAAAGTCTTGTCCCCACCTTGTCTCCATGCAAAGATATAGAGCTTCCTCTATAGGGCTTGCATACAGGTGAAGGGGGAGGGAAGGGACGATCCAGACCAGGCATAGAAAGTCTTGTCCCCACCTTGTCTCCATGCAAAGATATTGAGCTTCCTCTATAGGACCTGCATACAGGTGAGGTGACAGGGAAAAGACCATCTGGATCAGGGTTAGAGATTCTTGTCCCCACCTTGTCTCCATGCAAAGATATTGAGCTTCCTCTATAGGGCCTGCATACAGGTGAGGTGACAGGGAAAAGATCATCTGGATCAGGGTTAGAGATTCTTGTCCCCACCTTGTCTCCATGCAAAGATATTGAGCTTCCTCTGTAACATCTGCACACAGTTGAGGTGGCAGGGAAATGATGATCCACATTGGAAACTGACATTCTTTTCCCTATCATGTTTCCAAGAAAAGACATAGAGCTTCCTCTATAGGGCTTACACACAGGTGAGGTGGCAGGGAAATCATGATCCAGTCCAGGAGCAGAGATCCTTATTCCCACTTTGTCTCCATGAAAAGATATGGAGCTTCCTCTACAGGGCATGCACACAGGTGAGGTGGCAGGGGAAGGACGATCCAGACTGGAATCAGAGACTCTTGTTCCCACCTTGTCTCCATGCAAAGCTATAGAGCTTCCTCTATAGGGCTTGTACATGTGTGAGGTGAGAGGAAAGGGATGGTCCAGATCAGAAAAGGAGATTTTTATTCCCAGCTTGTCTCCATGCAAAGATATGCAGCTTCCTCTGTAGGGCTGGGATACAGGTGAAGTGACAGGAAAATGATGATCCAGACTGGAGGAAGAGATTCTTCTTCCCATCTCTCCTCCATGCAAAGATATGGAGCTTCCTCTGCAGGGCACAGACTCAAGTGAGGTGGCAGCAGGACGACATAGACTGGAATCAGAGACTCTCGTTCTCACTTTGTCTCCATGCAGAGATATACAGCTCACGCTATAGGGCTCATTCACAGGTGAGGGAGCACGAGAAGGACGATCTGGATCAGAAACAGAGATCCGTATTCCCACCTTGTCTCCATGCAAAAATATGGGGCTTCCTCTAAGGGGCCTGCACACAGGTGATGTGGGAGGGGAAGAGCGATCCAGTCTGGAATCTGTGACTCTTCTTCCCGTCCTGTCTCCAAGCAAAGCTACGGAGTTTGCTCTATGGGGCCTGCACACATGTGACGTGGGAGGGGAAGGACGATCCAGTCTGGGATCAGAGACTCTTCTTCCCGTCCTGTCTCCAAGAAAAGCTATGGAGTTTGCTCTGTGGGGTTTGCACACAGGTGAGGTGGCAGGGGACGTATGATCTAGTCCAGGAACAGAGATTCTTCTTCCTATCTTGTCTCCAAGAAAAGCTACAGAGTTTCCCCTACAGGGTTTGCACACAGGTGAAGTTACAGGGAAAGGATGATCCAGATTGGAGAGAGAGACTCTCCTTCCCACTTTGTGTCCTTGCAACACTACCGAGCTTTTACTATTGGGCTTGCACACAGTTGAGATGGCAGGGAATGGATGATCCCGATCAGAAACACAGACTCTTGTTCCTACCTTGTCTCCATGCAGTGATATGGAGCTTCCTCTAAAGGGCTCTCTCACAGGTGAAGTGGCAGGGGAAGAATGATCCAGACTAGAGACAGAGACTCTTCTTCCCAGTTTGTGTCCATGCAAAGCTACAGAGTTTTTTCTACTAGGCTTGCACACAGGTGAGGTGGCAGGAAATGGACAATCCAGACTGGAATCAGAGACTCTTGTTCCCACTTTGCCTCCATGCAAAGATATAGAGCTTCCTCTATAAGGCTTGCACACAGGTGAGGTGGTGGGGAAAGACCTATCCAGACTGGAATCAGAGACTCTTGTTCCCACCTTGTTTCCATGCAAAGATATAGAGCTTCCTCTACAGGGCTTGTGCACAGCTGTGGTGGCAGGGAACTGATGATCCAAATCGGAATCACAGATTCTTGTTCCCACCTTGTCTTCAAGCAAAGATATGGAGTCTGTAAAGGACTGGGAGACACTAAGTTGGGAATCCACTTCTGATATAAGATTGGCTGAGGAGGGAAAGTTATAGTGGTCAGTGCACTGCGCTAGCTCCTCTTTCATTTTAAAGACTTCAATGGAATCAAGGACCTTTTTCGGAAGGCCCCATATCATCCTCAGACGAAAACTTTTGATATGGTATTCCAACATCTTTTTGTTGCTGGAACAAAGGAAAGAAATTTCATTGGAGGTATTGACATTGCTGGTTCTACTAACCAATGGGACCGAATCTTTTTGTTTCCCTCGTCTACAGGATTTCTCAGAAAGAGGCAATGTCTTCTTGATAGAATGCTGTGAACCAGGAAGAGTCCTACGGATTGGACTCTCCTTTATTTCCTTCCCTTTCTTGCTCAAATTTGCTTTCAGATCATTTTCAAGTTGTTTCTCATTTAGGCTCATACAGGAGGCCCTTGAATTATTTCCTGACAAATTCAACACTTGACATTCCAGGTCTTCCTCAGAATCAGACCATAGATCCATATCTGAGGACTTCCTTGAGTCACTCATCAAGTGATCACTTAAACCGCTCTCCTGAGTAGGTCTCCGGGACTTCCTCACATCTTCTAGAGGAAGAATTTCCAAGGTCCTCTTATAGAAGCTTCCAGGTTGGCTCAAGCCCAAATCCACTACATCCTTACTGATCTGACCTTTAAATAAACAAACCCCTGAGAGATCCTGATTGCTCTTTGACTCAGATGTATCAGAACCATCTCTCTGAGGGTTAATCAAGAACAAAGACTCAAGGACCTTACAAGGCAGGCCCCACCGATTTTGGATAAGCCTCTTTAGAAGGTGGTGCTCTAGTTTCTCCCGAAGCTCACTGTTTAGGACAAAATCTCCAGGAAGGATGGAAATTGAAATGTGAGGCTTGGAGGACTGGCTCACCAATGAAAGGTTGGGAGTTGGAGGACAAAAGTCTTTCTGAGATTTACAGACAACAGAGGGTAAACCCCACAAATTTTCCTGCTTTTTCTTCAGCAAGTGATGTTCCAAGTGTTGAGTTTCAGAAGGCAGGAGAGCCTCTGCCTCATTCAAGAGTTCATGGAGACCCACTCCACTGGTGCTAATCTGAGGTAGAGAATAAGGTGGCAAGATTGGGACAGAGGATTGAGGTTGATTCTCAGTGGGAACTTGAGACTGAGGTTGGCGCATATCTTGAGGCAAGGGTTGACTTTGGATTTCAGGCTCCAACAGAGGTTGGGGATCAGGAAGCTCTGGGGATTCCTGGGCTTGGGGATCAGGAACTGTTGAGGATTCCTGGGCCTGGGGATCAGGACGATCTGGGGAATTCTGGGCCTGGGGATCAGGCAGTTCTGGGGATTCCTGGGCCTGGGGATCAGGAACCACTGGGGAATCCTGGGCCTGGGGATCAGGCAGTTCTGGGGAATCCTGGGCCTGGGGATCAGGCAGTTCTGGGGATTCCTGGGTCTGGGGATCAGGCAGTTCTGGGGAATCCTGGGCCTGGGGATCAGGCAGTTCTGGGGATTCCTGGGCCTGGGGATCAGGAACCGCTGGGGGTTCCTGTGCTGTGGAGGTATCATACACACTACTGAAGACGACAAGGGTTGATGAACAACGACCTGAGACAAGGCCAGCAGGGTAAAGGAAGTCATGGTTCAGAGCTGGGCGATCCCAGGGAAGCTGGATACATTTTTTCTGAAGATGGTCCTCAAAGGTCTTAGAATACAGGGACTGCTGATCCAAGTGCATCTCCTGTGGTTTGCCTTTGCTGCTCCAATGAGGAAGGGACACTGCTGAGTCATGCTTGACAGAAACTGACTCTAGCATTTTCCCTGGAGAATGAAGTGGGACATCTGGCCTGTGTTGTTTTGGAAAAGGTCCTGCTGTCTTTTCCCTTTCCCTGTGTATCAGAAAGTCACCCCTCTTTCTGACTTGTCTCTCTAGGAGTGCCAGGGCATCTGGACTGAGAAATAAGAGATTACCTAGAAGGCTGGCTTCACGGTCAACCCCAATGGGTGCCTTGGATGAACTGAGGGCAAGAATATTCTGCTTGGCATCTCCTTGTGCCCAGTTTGAGATGGGTAAGTGCTTGGTACGACCTTGAGGCCAGATTTCTGATGTTGCCATGTCAGGAGATTGAGTGGCTTTGGTTTTTGGCTCATGGGTGGGCAACCCACAAACGCTGTCCCCCAGAGTCACTGTGACTTCTCCTTGGAGAACAGGATCTGTTCCCTGGCCTGGACAAGGTGGAGGAGGAAGAATGCGAAGCGGTTGTGTTGGAAAATGTCCCCCTGGGAATGAGAAATCCAAGCCAGGAGTAGGCTTTGGGGGCAAATTTGAGGGGGAAATTAAGTCTTCAAAGGAAGTATCCAGGTTAGTTGAGAGAGTTGAACAGGGAGATGGAGAAGGCTCAGGCACAGGGGGTGGTATTGGGTCTCCTGGAGCTATTGCCAAGAGGTCAGAGGTGAGACTTACTGAGGACTCGATCATAGAATCAGAGGATGGTGAAAAATACTGAGAGAGTGCAGCATGTTGCAGGGACCCCTGGGACAGCAGCTGCTGGATCTCTGCTGTTGTTCTATTACACACCTCACAGGAGGGCTCTGGACACAACATGTGACGGAAGGGTGTGCTGTCATGGTGGTGGCCCAGGGGACTGCAGAAGAAAAGAAGTACAAAACTGTAGCCAGGACCACAAAAAGGAAAGGAGGGCCCACTAGCCTAACGGGATTGGGGAAACCCCAAGCCCATTTCCTGCTTCATGTTTCCCACGTCCATGACTTTATAAACCACTTGATAAGTCCTCCCCAAGCCTTAATCCCATACCCTCCCCTATGACTATGGCAGGCTCTGTTAATTCTTGCCATGCATAGGGAAGGCTATAAAAGGAAACAGGAAAAGAAAATACGTCACCTTTTAAGAATGGAAAGCAGCTTCCTTGTCTCCTCTGTTTTTCTCCTATGAGATCTCCAACCTGGAAAACCAGGAGATGGGTTATATGTAAAAAAATAGAAGTACAAGAATCATAAAGATGTTCTTTTCTGGAAACATTTGGGTCATGAAACTCTGAAATCCCAAAATGGTAGACAAGGTCAAATGGCCAACAATATTAACAAGATTCTGATGTGCATGTGCCTTCAGTAAGAAAGTATTTCCACATATATCCTCTGTCGTGATAATAAAAACCAACATACAAAACATAGATGTCAGTGGTGACTTCAAAGAGGAAAAGTGATAATTCAGGATGTCAAATGACTTACACAAGTTGTGTACAAAAATTTTTATCCCAAACCAACCAACCAATAGTACTTCTTCCACATCTCACATCATGTTTTGGGAAGTACCCATTGCTCATGTCCATGCTTCCCGACCATGGATGGAAAGAGCAGGGACTATGAGAAGGGCCTCAGTTCTCAATGCCTTCCCTTGCACCTCTGTTTGCAGAGGTACTGCCTTTGGTGACTGACAGCTTCAGAGATCATGACTTGGGACTCAATAGAAGGAACATGAAAGTTCTTCAGAAAGCTCAGGGCAAATACAGAGAACCATACCTCTGAATGTTCCACCTTTCTGCCTCCTCTTGGCTCTACCCGGATGCTGGAAACAGAAAGAAAACAATGCAGACCTGGGACCCACATCTCTCGTTCTTCTCTAGGAGGATCTGACACTCATTTTTCAGGAACTGTATGCTTCTCTATTTTAATTAACAAATATATGTTCCTTTTTATTATTAATTTTTCAAAGTGACCAAATATTATCAATTTTCCTTCTTTGTAAAACATTACCCAGTGTTCTTAGTCTGATGTCCTCTGCTCAAGCAAGGCATAGGATCTGTGGCATCAATTCCATCTGTGTTCTCAGAGGATGCTCTGTCCTGGGTACAGAGCTCAGGCTACAGCCTCTGCTCAAAGGCCTGAGAGGTTCAGCATTGCTGTCCTGCTCAGTCCTACAGGAAGGAAGGCTTGGTCGAGGAACCCCTGTTCTGGGAATAGGACTCATGGCATAGGATGAAGAGACACACTTCTCCATCAGAGAACCTCTAATGAAACCAGACAGGACCACAGCATCACTGTGTTTGGGATTGTATGTCCTGACAGCCTCTACTGCACAAGATAGGTACTCTGTAAGCTACAGATAGAAACCATAATACTCTCTGAACCCCTGTCTCTACCCAACCTGTTCCCCTACAAGAGCGAGGTCTTGTCCTTTCCTCACACTTCCCTTCTGAGCCATCTCTGACCCAACCACATTTCTGTAGACATGTGACACTAGAAATGGGAAGCACCAACAACAAAGCATCTCTCCTGGGGGTTCCCCCATGGTTCCCTACCTTGGTTGGTAACAGCAGGTAGCAAAGGTAGAGAAGCAGCAGCCCCACCACAATCAGAAAGATGCAGCTGGGGACAGTATCTAAGTACACGGAGCTGAAGCTTTGCCAGGGCTCAGCGTGGCTCTTTAGAAACAAGAGAACCTGCTCCATTGTCGGAACTGCATGGCTCCCTGAGGCAACTGAGTTCTGAGAGTGTGCAGGCTCCACCAAAGTCCCAGGCCTACATCACAGAGCACGGGAGAGTCACAAAGGGCTTGTGAAGGTTGAGAAAGAACAAGGAGAGGAGGCTGTGGTCACAGCCCCTCCCCCACATGCAGCCCCCAGATCCCTTTGTCCAGCACAGCCACTCCATTCCGCCAAGGAGAATTCTTCTGTCCCTTCTATAACCCAGATGTGAACTGAGACCCCTTCCATGTCTGCAGCCCCTGACTTGGGCCCCACCAATTCCATGGCTTTGAAAGTCTGAATCACTGCCTGGGGTTTTTGCTGGTACACAGACATCTACACTCAGAGGACCACATACATCCTCAAGTCCATCTGACCTACACTAACCCAGATGTAAATCTAACACTCTTTTATACTTATTTATTCTTGTAAATGTTGAACAGTTCAATTCCAGTCAGCATTTGCTGACATTAAAACTACTAACAGTTCTTTATTCAAAAATCACAAAAATAATGAGAATGGGATAAATTTCTATAAATGTCATAAATAGGAATGTCATAAATAAGTTTATACCACTTATTTTTCTGATGTTAATGAACTTTGGACTGCACACTTTTGGAACATACTTGATACATATCAAATTCACTTATGTATGCACATGCACATACATGTAATTTGACAGATCCATATTTTCAAATGTAAGGGTCAATCTTTTCCTCCTTTTATTTCGATCTTCTCTTCCATATTATCATTTCACTTTTTCTAATGTGGCCTAAATTACAGACAGTCCCTGGCTTCCATATCAACATCACCACAGGTGTCTTGTAACTGCACCAAATACATCATTATTTTCTTTTTCTTATTCTGATTAACAAAGGCTTGCTGCTGTGTTTGGGACTAATTAGAGTGTCCGTACAAACGCATAAATAATGCTTGCTGTAATTCCAGAAATCAGCCTTAGGAAAACCAATTGAAGTTGCAAAGTAATCTGGTCCTTCCCAGTCAACACGACCAGAGGACTGAATGTATTTTAACAGTATGTAAAGGAGTACGAATAACCAAGGTCACAATAAATATAGACTTAAGGTTGAGTGCACTTCATCCTAATTAATGAAACAAAAGAATATATTTAAAATTTTTTATTTATTTATTCGAGAAGAATGGGGGGGGGGGTCTTCCATCCATTGGTTCACTTCCCAAATGGCGACAATGGTTAGAGCCAAGATGATCTAAAACCAGGAGCCAGGAGCCAGGAGCTTCTTCCGATCTCCCACACAGGTGCAGGGGCATAAGCACTTGGGCCATCTTCCACAACTTTCCCAGGCCACAAGCAGAAAGCTGGATCGGAAGAGAAGAGGCCAGGACAGGAACTGGTGCCAAATATGGGGTGCCAGAACTGCAAGCAGAGGCTTAGCCTACTACACCACCGCGCCAGCCCCCACAAGGGAATCTCTTGATACAATGCTTCGCCTCATTCAGATGCCAGTCAAATAACATTTTGTAATGGTTTAGTTGTACAAAAAATCTTGCTACTCCCTCTTCATCATAAAGGAAAGTCATCAAACAAGTTTCTCAAGGAACCACATTGACATTCAAGATTGATAAAATACTGTTATGAGACTCACAACCAGCCTTGGGACCTGATTATCTACTACTGACTTGCCATTAGTCACCTCCTCAGCATCCCAACCCTCCTTTTGCACTCCTTAAAAGCCTCAGACCTCCCACACTGATTAGTTCTTGAGACCTCAGTCTCCTACCATCCTCATTCACCAGTGAATTAAACTTTCTCTTTCCTTTACCCTCAAACCTTGTCTTCATTATTCTGATTCAGCACTGTTGACAAGGATTAGACTTTCAGTATTAATAAGACTCCTCAGGGCCGGCACTGTGGCTCACTTGGTTAATCCTCCACCTTCGGCGCTGACATCCCATATGGGCACCAGGTTCTAGTCCCGGTTGCTCCTCTTCCAGGCCAGCTCTCTGCTGTGGCCTGGGAGTGCAGTGGAGGATGGCCCAAGTGCTTGGGCCCTGCACCCCATGGGAGACCAGGAGAAGCACCTGGCTCCTAGCTTCAGATTGGTGTAGCTCCGGCTGTAGCGGCCATTTGGGGGGTGAACCAACGGAAAGAAGACCTTTCTCTCTGTCTCTCTCTCACTGTCTAATTCTATCTGTCAAATAAATAAATAAATGACTCTTTCAAACAGGTACAGGTTACAGTGTGCTAAGGTGCTAATTCCTCAGAGTCCTGGGTGGCAGGGTGCATCCTAGGAGGATCAGAGTCTTGGGCAGAATCTGGTCTGAAGCAGCTTCATGAGATTTCCTTTGTGGGCCATGGAAATGCAAACATTTCCATAGAGTGCCTTGCCATGGGAAAGGAACGGGAAGATCTGCAAGAATCTAGAAATCAACTCCCCTACACACTTTGCTCAGGCTCCTTGTCAGGTTTATGTCATCACAACATCCCTCCTCCACTCTGTCTACACCTGCTTGTCTAAACTCTACTGCCATGACAGCTGTCCCCTGACCTGTCACCTATCCCCATGATTTTCTTGAACATGAAGCCCTTTGCATTCTGCCTGTGACACGGCACTGTTTCCTGATCTCTGCTGAGGAGTAGGACAAGCTCCCTGTCTGGCAGTCTCTTCTCAATTATTCAGGAACAGATCTCTTACTTGGAAGTGAAAATGGGCCAACAGGTACCATCTCCTCTTTTGTTTGATATGCAGCCTCAGCCAAGTATGCATTTAATAAATACTTACTGCAAGAAACTGGGAGATGCATGCATCTATAAGTCATTGGCCTGTCGTTTGGACCAAATGGTGTGGTCACAGGTGAAATTCCCACCCAGCTCAAGAGCTATATAAATGCAGAGAGCTCCTGGCCCCCAGTTTTATTGTCAGTCATCTCTGGACTAGATCAGAGACTGTGAGTCATAAGGACTCCAACACAACCTGCTACTCAGCCCGGCATCCCTCCTTGACTACCCTTCCAGATTTTCTGATGCTAATTAAAGTTTCCTTGAGAAGATGGCCAAAGAACAGCATTCTCTTTTAAAATGACAATCTCTGATAGCCTTCCATAATAAATGTAACAAGGTTTACATACAGCATAAAAGACATTTCAGCCAAAAAGCTTTTCTCCGGATGCTAAGATTCCTTTTAATAACTTTGCACAAGCTTCTTCAAAACTTAAAGGAACAAGAGACTAAAAATACAACTTTTTTGGTACCAACAAAAATAACCACTGATATTGAATGGCTTAGATTCATAGCTCTCACACCTTCTATTAATGTCAGCTGTACATCATACAAATGCCCTGGGATTAAGATTAAAGCAGTTTGTGTTGGTGTCTGTGATGTGGAACAGTTGGTTTGGCCTTTTCTTGTGATGCCAGCATCTCAAATAGGACTGCTGGTTTGAGTCTTGGCTATTTGGTCACCTATCCAGCTAATGAGCCTGAGAAGGCAGCAGAAGATAATCCAAGTACTTGGGCCCCTGCCATTCACGTGGGAGACCACAACAGACTTCCCAGCTCCAACATTTCACCTGGCCTAGATCTGGCTGTTGTGGCCATTTAGGGAGTGGTTACTCCCCAAGATCTCTCTCCAGGTCGATCTCTGTCTGTCTGTCTCTCTCTCTCTCTCTCTCTCTCCTTCTGTCTTTGATGCTTTGCCTTCCAATATATAAACTTTTTTTTTTTAATTAACTGTATGGTTAAGAATATCCGCTTTGTCCAGCAAATGCTGAAATATGTGAAATAAAGAAAAGCTCTTATGGTATCCTTGTCACCTCTTAAGAAACTTTCTCCTCCCACTATTAACATGAGTGTCTGAATATTTCTTCTCTATCACACTCTCAATATCTGCTTCCAAGGACTATCCATATGACTGCCAATAAGGTATACATGAGTCAACAATTAAAACACTACATATCAAAACCTGAAAAAGCAGTATTAGGAAGGAAGTTTATAGCAATAAGTGCTTAATTTAAAAAGAAATGTCTATAGGGTCTGTGCTGTGAAATAGTGGATAAAGCCACCGCCTGCAGTGTCGGCATCCCATATGGGCACTGGTTCGAATCCCGGCTGCTCCACTTCCCATCCAGCTCTCTACTATGGCCTGGGAAAGCAGTAGATGAAAGCCCGAGTGATTGGGCCCCTGCACCCACATGGGAGACCTGGAAGAAGCTCCTGGCTCCTGGCTTTGGATCGGCACAGCTCCGGCCGATGCGGCCAGCTGGGGAGTGAACCAGCAGATGGAAGACCTCTCTCTCTTGCTCTCGCTCGCTCTCTCTGCCTCTTCTTCTCTCTGTGTGTGTAACTCTGACTTTCAAATAAAATATATAAATTTTTTTAAAAGAAATCTAATACAAATGGTCTGATTATGCATCTCAAGGACTCTTCTTTTGAAGAACAAACCAAAACCCATATTACTAGAAGGTGAACCACCATAAAGAAGCAGAGCAGAAATAAATGGAATTGAAAAAATACAAAAATTTGACAAAATAAAAGATTACCTATGTGAAAAGATAAACAAAATGGACAAACCATTAGCAAGACTAACAGAGAAAAAGAAAAAAGAAATAAAATTAGAGGTTAAAAGGGAGAGATTACAATACTACAGAAATATAAATGATCATAAGAAACTTCTGTGAACAACTATATACTAACAAATTGGAAAACCTTGAAGAAATGGGTAAATTCTAGATTCTGATCTCTAGCCTAGTTATTAATATAAAATATAAGAAGAAGACAGTAGCTTATTGGCTAACGACATTCTTTTAATGTGAGTTATAATGATGTAGGTAGGGATAAAAAGGAGCTTTTCTCCCCCCCCTACTCCCCCCCACCACCACTAGCATTATCAAAAAAGCCCTACAAGTTAAGTATTTGTTTTGGGTATAGAATAATGCAGGAAAGTTATGTAACATTCAATACTAGACAGGAAACAGATCATTCTCAGCAATACAAGGAAAGGCTGGCCATGCAGTGACGGAATGGAGGAGCTGCCGATCCCTGTCCATGGGATTCATATCATCAACAAGAAGCATGCTTTTCACCTTGGCCCTTAATTTCTTTCTTTTTTTATTTTTTTTTTATTTATTTATTTTTTTGACAGCCAGAGTGGACAGTGAGAAAGTGAGACAGAGAGAAAGGTCTTCCTTCCATTGGTTCACCCCCCAGTGGCCGCTGAGGCCAGCGCACTACACTGATCCGAAGCCTGGAGCCAGGTGTTTCTCTTGGTCTCCCATGGGGTGCAGGGCCCAAGCACTTGGGCCATCCTCCACTGCAACTCCAGGGCCACAGCAGAGAGCTGGACTGGAAGAGGGGCAACCGGGACTAGAACCCGGCGCACCAACTGGGACTTGAACGCGGTGTGCCAGCGCTTCAGGCGGAGGATTAGCCTAGTGAGCCGTGGTGCCGGCACCTTAATTTTTTTCTTCCTGCAATTTCTATCACTACTTTCAGCCTCTTCCTTCCTTTAGCCTTATAGTTGTTTTTTGGCTTTTTGGTTTTTTTGTTTTGTTTTCTTTTTGTTTTGTTTTGTTTTTGTTTTGTTTTGTGTTTTTGCAGAACTACATACATTTATATGACAAATCAACAGCCAATATTGAACTGAATAAGGAAAGAGAATTTCCCTTCACATCTGGCACAAGACAAGGATGTCCACTTTCACCACTGTTGTTCAATGCAGTTTTGGAAGTATTAGCAGGAACAATTAGGGAGGACAGAAATAAATGGCATCAAAATTGGAAAGGAGAAGTCAAAATACCCATGTTGCAAATGACTTTATGTTGTAAATGGAAAACCCTAAACACTCCATCAACAATCTATTAGAATTGATAAACAAATTCAGTAAATTTGCAGGTCACAAAGTAAACAAATAAACAAAAATAGGATTTTATGATCAAAAATGAAGTTACCAAAAGAGAAATCAAGAGATAAACGGCATTCAAAATAGCCACAAAAAATATATTTAGTCATAATTTGACCAAAGCAGTGAGAGATCTACACAAAGAAAATTATAAAACATTCATGAAAGAAATCATCAAGAATACAAAAAAAAATATGAAAAGATATTCCTTGTTCACAGATTGGCAGAATTAACATCATTAAACGTCTACAGATTCAGTATAATCCCTATCAAAATACCAGTGTCATTTTTACAGAGTTAGAAAAAAAACACTAAAATTCAAATGGAATCATAAAAGGCCCAGAATAGGAAAAATGAACTTGAGCACAGAAACAAAACCAAGCTGGAAACATCACAATATCTGATTTTAATGCATACTTCAAAACTACAGTAATTAAAACAATATGGTACTGGCATAAAAACCAGAGTAAGATCAGTGGAACAGAATAGAGATCCAAGAAGTTAATCCATGTAATAAAGCCAATTGATTTTTGGCAAGAATGCCCAGATTATACATTTGAGAAAGGACAGTCTTTTCAATAAATGGTGCTGGCAAAACAGGATGTATAAATGTAGAAGAATGAAATTAGATCCCTAACTTTTACTACATATAAAAATCAACTCAAGATTAATCAAAGCCTTAAATTTAAGACCTGAGACTATGAAATTACTAGAATAAAATGTAAGAGAAATGCTACAAGAAATTGGTGTAGGTGACGACTTCTTGGATAAGACCCCAAAGTGCAGGCAACAAAAACAATACTAGACAAATGGGATTATATCACTCAGAAGCTTCTGCACAGCAAAAGCAAACAATCAATAGAATGGAAAGATGTAGATGCAACAGAATGGGAGAAAATGTTTGCAAGCTACTTATCCTGCAAAGGATTTATATATATATATATATATATATATATATATATATATATAATCATCAACTCAAAAAACTCAACCAGAACACCATCACAAAAAAATTTGGTTAAGAAATGGGCAAAGGACCTTAACATAGAGTTCTCAAAAGAAAGATACAGTCAATAAATACATGAAAAGATGCTCAATATCACTAGCCATCAGAAAAAATGCAAAGCAAAACCACAACAAGAAAATCATCTTTCAGAATGGCTATTATCAAAAAGAGAGTAATAAATGTTGGCAAGATGTGGAGAAAGGGGGAATTTGAATTAGTGCAGCCACTGTAGAAAACAATATACAGATTTCCTTAAAAACTAAAAATATGATCCAGCAATCCCATTACTAGGTATATATACCCAAAAGACATAGTTCATTGTATCAAAGAGATACTATGTTTATAGCATCATTGCTCACAGTAGGCAAAATATGAAATCATCCAACGTGTCCATCATCAGATGAATGGATAAAGAGATATGATACACAAACACACACACACATACTCACACACATAATGGAATATTATTCAGCTATAAAAAAGAATTAAATTCTAGCATTTGCAGCAAAATGGCTGGAATTGGATGACATCATGCTAAGTGAAGTAAGACAGATACAGACAGACATGCCCATGTGTATCAGTTTTACTGCAAATACAATGTTTTGTCAAACTCTGCTTTAAATCTTTGTCAAATTGATAGGAATTATATGCTACTACAGTTTATCTGATTCTGTGACTATTTTAAAATTGAACATATTTTCATTTGATTATTGTTATAGCTCTTGCCTATTTTCCTGATGGACTATGGTCTTTTTACTTTTTATTTGTTAAATTCTTTATTTTTACTTTTTTAAAAAAAATTATGGAAATACAATTTATATACTAAGAAATACATGTAGGGGCCAGTGCCATACAGCAGTAGATTAATGCTCCACCTGCGGTGCCGGCATCCCATATGGGCGCCAGTTCTATTCCCAGCTGCTCCTCTTCTAATCCAGCTCTGCTATGGCCTGAGAGGGCAGTGGAGGATGGCCCAAGTGCTTGGGCCCCTACACCCACTTGGGAGACCCAGAAGAAGCCCCTGGCTCCTGGATCCTGGCTTCGGATCAGCTCAGCTCTGGCCGTTGTGGCCATTTGGGAGTGAACCAACAGAAGAAAGACCTTTCTCTCTGTCTCTCCCTCTCACTGTCTGTAACTCTTCCTCTCAAATAAATAAATTCTTTTTTAAAAAATGCACGTAAGTATACAGATAAAAGAGTTTTTTGGTCATCTGATCACATACATAATCAATACCCCAAATTAAGAACGAAACATTTCTAGAACTCTTTATTTAGCAGAGCCACTTAGCTTTTGATTATAATGTTAAGTAAAAATATATAGTGTCAAAAATAATAATATGTTAAGTTTAAAAAAATAAAAGTAATTTTAAACCAAAGATATGTATGGCCGACTTATAAAATGAAGGGTTCTTAGAAACATGTCTTGCAATTTGCAAGGTAATTGAATGCAATAATGAAACTTGAGAATTGTATGTCTTTGCTTCGTGTGTCATTTTGCCTCTGATTCATTTTTATTGTATTTCACACAAGTATCAGTCCACAGTGCACAGAAGGAGGTGGAGAAGAAGGCAAACCCATCCTTCACCATGTATATTTCAAGGAACAGAGGACTGAGGGACCCACTCCCCTGTAAAGCCTTGGTAAGATGCTGAAGTTACTGTGTGAATGTGATTGGATCATGTGGTTCAGAGAGAGGTCTTTCTTCTGTTGGTTCACTCCCCAAATGGCCACAAGGGCCAGAGCTGAGCTGATCTGAAGCCAGGAGCCAGGAGCCAGGGGCTTCTTCTGGGTCTCCCAAGCGGGTGTAGGGGCCCAAACACTTGGGCCATCCTCCACTGCCCTCCCAGGCCATAGCAGAGCTGGATCAGAAGAGGAGCAGCTGGGACTAGATTGGATCATGCTAACTAAATACACATATTTCTGTGTCTGAGAAGGCACTTCCCAAGGAGACTGACATTTGAAGTGGTGGACCTGAGTCCACATGGTCCTCTAAAGTGTGCATGCGCATCATCCAATCCCTTGAAGGCCTGAAGAGAACAAAATGGCCAGGAGGGAGAATTCACCCTGTCCTATCTGCCTGAATGAGCTGGGACATGAGTCTTCTCTTGCCCTCTACTGAGACTTAACACCACAGACTCCCTGTCAGGCATCCAGACCTAGAATGCACCACACCACCAGCTTTCCCAGGTCCACATGAGCAGCAATGGCTTCCTTTCACCTCAGTCTTCTCCCTTGAGTAAGGTTTTCCTTTATTTGCAACTGAAGTTATAGCAAAATGAATTTCACACTTTTTTCCTGACCATATCTTATAAAGAAGGATGACTTCCTGTCCACAGCCCAAACCTGATGATGGAGACTCTCTTGTGCTATTTGCAAGCCCACTGCCCTCTACTCCTGCTTTTCACCATGAATGTATTACTTAGGTGGACCATGAAGACCAGCTCAGTTCTTCTCCCCTATCTCTGATAGCTGCCTGGTGCTGAGCTGGGGAAGAACTGGCTCCCAACATCAGCCCCATCACCTCAACTCCTGGCCATGGGATCACGGGTGTGTGAGGAATAAAGAATGCCACACACCTGACACATAAATGTTCCTGGGTCCTTCTCAAGGTCTTCGTCCTCTGCTGCAAAAGGCCACACCATCCTTCTCTGGAAGAAGGCAGCCCAATCCTATTTTGCCACATCGAAAAGCTCCAAGTGTCCTACAGCTCTGTACCACTCTACCTTACAAAAAAACACCCTGAGGAGGTCATCATTATGCCAGTTCACTGTTTGCCACAGCATGTTCAGCAGAAGAGTTGCTCTACACGTTGCTGCTACAATGCTACAATGAGGGTTCCATGGGAAATGTTAGAAATGCTACACATGGTAGCTTTAGTTTAAAGAGTCACAAAACACACTATATTGCTGGAGTTTCCAAAACACAATCTCCAGTACAGGAAAACATTTAATAAAATATTTACACACTTATTTGACTATGGGCCCCTTTCTACACAAAAAAGATTTGAACATCCCAAAGCACATATTCCAACCAGGGCCAGTGGTTGTCCGTGAAAATCTTAAAGCCCCACCTGACTGCCCAGTAAAGAATAAAGCTCAGAGGGCTGAGAAATCTGTGTTCCAGTGTGCGCTGTCCTCAAAGGGCATCATTGCTTGACAAGCACAGATTCCTTGTTGTGAACCCTAACTGTGACCAGGAATTGGGAGTTAAGGGAGTCTTCCATGTAAAGCCCTAGGCTCTGCCATTGTCCATTCTGCCTAATCAGCATTTTCTGCATCCAAGCTCTGGCTGCTTACTTTAAGCAGACTGCATAAGGAACGAACTGGAATCCACTGGGTGGATTCCTGCTTTGAAGAAGGCCTAGGCGCAAAGGACGTGGCTGCCCCACAGTGGAAACCCGCAAAAAGCAGCCATGCTTCCAATAAACCTGCACCTGGTTTCCAGGACCTGAAAGGGCTCCTCATAGCCCAGCTCCAAGGACCCACTCCACCCACCCGGCACCCTCCCCTAGAGCCACTGCGAAGGAAACTGCGGTGCGGGGTGCAGAATTTCTTTCCCCCTAAGTGGAATGGAGACGATGGTGCAGAGCTGAGAAAAGGAAATATCCGAACCCCGTTTCTACGAACCTCTGGACACTCTAAAAGCCTCCTGGTTAAACCCAGATTCCCGGTCCTGGCGTGGAGATTTTGATTGAGCGGGACAAGAGTAGTACACTCCGATGACTGGGATTCCGACCTGGGTGATCCTGACCATCTGTCAAATCTAAGAATCTGTCAGAAGCCACTTTCGGTTTCCCCTTCCATCTTGGGCAAGGCAAGGAAGCCGGAAGTCTCTCTCGGCACTTCCGGCATCCCCCCATGCCGCGGCTTCCGGCGTTTCCAGGGCAACCAAGGCCAGACTCCGCCTTCCCGGCGGCTGTTCCGCCCCGCCGCTGTTTCCATGGCGACCAAGGCACCGCGTCCAGCATCCTTCGGGAAGCAGAAAGGGACGCACATAGCTGTCCTGGCACCCACCGGTCCAGCCTGCAAGGAGGGGGTTCGGTCCAGAACGGAGATAATGTTGTTATTGTTCTGCTTGATGCTGTGAGCACAGCTCCTTACCTATTACCCCAGCTATCTGAGCCATGGTTTTAGAGAGGGCTTACTTTTGTTATCTCCAGCGCTCTCACCTTAGTTCAGTGATGATTCCTCTACAGTGGTAGAAATTGGCAGAGAAGATTAAAGCGGCTGTTTCTTTCCTTGTGCAGACATCACCTTGGTGCTATGGGTGCTGCGGGAAACCTTGTTCTCCCTTTTCATCTTGTTCACACCAGATTCTGACCTCTATCCTAGTTATTAATGTAAAATAGAAGGAGACAGTAGCTTATTGGCTAACGACACTCTTTTAATGTGAATTATAATGATGTAGGTAGGGATAAAAAGGAGCTTTTCTCCCCCCCTACCACTAGCATTATCAAAAAAGCCCTACAAGTTAAGTATTTGATTTGGGGGTAGAATAAAGCAGGAAAGTTATGTAACATTCAATACTAGACAGGAAAGAGATCATTCTCAGCAATACAAGGACAGGCTGGCCATGCAGTGACGGAATGGAGGAGCTGCCGATCCCTGTCCATGGGGTTTTATCATCAACAAGAAGCATGCTTTTCTCCTTGGCCCTTCATTCCTTTCTCCCTGCAATTGCCATCGCTGCTTTCAGCCTCTTCCTTCCGTCAGCCTTATAGTTGTTTTGTTTCGTTTTTGTTGTTTGTTTTTTTTGTTTTGTTTTGTTTTTTTTGGTTTTTTGGTTTGTTTCTTGCAGAACTGTGACAACTTGTTAGCTGACTTCTGCCATGGCAAAAGAAGTATGTTTCTATAAGATTTGTCAATTAGAAGTCTTTCCTTGTATAAGCATGTTATTTTATGTATTATATTTAGGTTCTGTAAATAATATCTTCCGTATCATTTTTGGATAGAGCTATAAATAAATTATAATAATAGTATTTAAAAAATAAGCTTTGGGGGATTTTTACTTTGAAAGGGAAGGGAATATACTTAGTATTTTTAAATATTTATTTATTTATTTATTTGAAAGTCAGAGTTACACAGAGAGGAGAGGCAGAGAGAGAGAGAGAGGTCTTCCATCCTGTGGTTTACTCCCCAAATAGCCACAACGGGCAGAGCTGCGCTGATCCGAAGCCAGGAGCCAGGAACTTCTTCTGGGTCTCTCACGTGGGTGCAGGAGCCCAAGGACATGGCCCATCTTCTACTGTTTCCCAGGCCATAGCAGAGAGCTGGATCGGAAGTGGAGCAGCCGAGACTAGAACCAGCGCCTATATGGGATGCTGGCACTGCAGGTCAGGGCACCTGCTATGCCACATCTCTGGCCCCTAGTATTTTTTTTAACAATTCACCCTCACATTGGAGAGAGTGACTGACCCCCAACTGTGAGAATCCATGCGGTCTGCCTGCCCAGCAATCTACCTTGGCAGTGTCCCCCTGTTGGGAAGCAGGCTATCCTCTCGTGTCACCCACCACATTGAGGTGGTTCCCACACCTTGGACTTGCAGACCCCTCTCCAAGGCTGCCGTTCCCTCCAGGGGTGCTGCCTCAGCCTGATGCACACGAGGAGGTTGGGTTGTCAGGGGCCAGGTGGACATACAAGGCTGTGCTCTCAGAGCACCTGGGGAGGGGGAGGCTGGGTGCTCAGAAGCCCTTAGAACTATTGCAATCAGCTCCCCTTACCAGACACACTTTTTTTCTAAGATTTTATTTATTTATTTGAGAGGTAGAGTTACAGACAGTGAGAGGGAGAGACAGAGAGAAAAGTCTTCCTTCCATTGGTTTACTCCCAAAATGGCCACTACAGCTGGCCATCCAAAGCCATGCACCATCCAAAGCCAGGAGCCAGGTGCTTCTTCCTGGTCTCCCACATGGGTGCAGGGGCCCCAGGGCTTGGGCAATCTTCTACTGCTTTCCCAGGCAACAGGAGAGAGCTGGATTGGAAGAGGAGCAGCCGGGACTAGAACCAGGGCCCATATGGGATGCCAGCGCCACAGGCAGAGGATTAACCTACTGCGCCATGGCGCCGGCCCCATACCAGACTCACTTCTGGAGTTGCTGGCTCTCCTGCTTTTCCACCCCATAAGGTGCTTTGGGTAGCTTGGTCAGCATAGGCAGCCCAGCTAGGCAGGTCCTACCCCAGAGGTCTGCCAGGACTTATATTTGGAATGGCGTGATGGACATCAGGACCCTGGAGGACCTCCAGGTCAGGCTACTCTCTTGGGGGCCCTTCAGCTGCCTGAGCTGGCCGGAGGCTCATGGGAATCCAGACATCTCAGGCACCTGGGTGACATGCAGCCTGAGTGGCCACAGAGAAGAAGCAGTGAGTGCCAGAGGGACTGGTGCTGTGTCACTTTTCACGGTGGCCACACGAGGAAACATTATGATCTCCATTCTGCAGGAACCAAGGAAAGGATCCCGCAAGAGAATTCCAGAGATGTGCCCAGCAGCGGAGGACAGACTCAAATCCACCCACAGCCTGGCCTCCAAGCTTAAACTTCCCTGAATGTAATTTTCTTTGACCTATTACATTCTCTCATGCTCTCCACCCACAAATTTAGCCAAATCCATGCCTTCATTTCCTGGTGAGCTGTTTCCAACCCGTGACTGAAGGTCCATGGGGACAGAGACAGCCACACCATCTGATGAAGCTCTCTATCTGGCACACAGTGGGCTCCCACGAAGGTTTCTTGAATGAAATAGTACAAAGGGAGTGAACACTGCAGGCATTTTTTCATTTATCATACAAATTAGGCAAAGGACATAAATGATATTCATAGTTATCTTTTCTGTGCCAAGCACCTAAGATATTTTATCCCCATGATAAAATCTCATGGCACCATGAGACAGGAAAATAGTGTCTGCCCCATCTTTGCTCTTGTCTTTTATGAATGGGAAACTGACATTAAGTCACTTGCATGAAGATGCTTGAGAGCAGACTGCACACCCACCTGCCCTCCTCCGTGAGGATCAGCCCGAGACAGCAGCCTTCCCAGGGAAGGGTACGATGGGAGACACTCAAGAGGGCAGGCAAGTTCCAGGTCTGGCTGCATTCACAGAGCACAAGCCCGAGCGTTCCCCGCTCCTAACGGGACTGCAAAGGTCCCTTGCTAAGCAGGTGGACTGCACGGATTCTCACAGCTAGGTGGTCAGTCCAAAATATTTGAATCTGAAGGTAAATTGTTAATGAAAACTGTTACAAAGACATGTCAGGTATATACTCTTCATCTCTAAAACAAAAACCCCTTAAAGCTTGTTTGTAGTTCTGGGCACAGGAGGTACTCAAACCATTAGGCCAAACAATAATAATAATAAAGTCGCCTCTTAGCCTGGTGTTCTGGAAGAGAATCCGCACCCAGACAGACACCTGATCCCTTACGGCCTGCTAAGGGGGTATGGAAGAAGGCGCTGTCCCATCGCCCTGGAGGCTCCAGCCCCTGCGGTGGGTGGGGTCTGTCTGGTTACTGTGGAGATGCTCAAGCCTGGGCTAAGCAAACCCGGGCCCGGAGCCCGGAGCCCGGAGCTCGGAGAGCGACTGTTGGGTTTTCTTGACTTTGGAGACCTGGATGCCTGCGCGGGATGCAGAAAGGGAAACAGAAATTCGCTTGCCAGGTCAGAATACTCACATTTGCCAGATGATCAGAAGCAAGCTGGTCGGAACCCCAGACCCATCCCAGCTTCCCGCTCCTGCCCTGCAAAGCCAAAATCTCCCAGGCAACGCCCCGCGATCTGGCTTTCCCCGGGGAGGCTGTAGGACCGGGAGTGGGGTAGATCCTGGGGCCTGACATACATTTCTATCAATGACTCCACCACTCTGCCCAGAGTAAAAGGATCAGCACCCCATTTTGCTTCGCAGCGGCTCTTGGAGAGAGCCTGGTGGGGGTGGGGGTGGGGTGGGGTGGGACTGCGCGGGGCGGAGCAGCCCATGGAGCTGGAAATGCGGAGCCGGTTCACCACCTGGAAATCCGGCCTAACGAGCTGGTTGGAAGCATGGCTGCTTCTTGCGGGTTTCCACTGGGGGGCAGCCGCGTCCTTTGCGCCTAGGCCTTCCTCGAAGCAGGCATCCACCCATAGATTCAGGTTCATTCCTCCTGCGGTCTGCTTACTGTAACCACTTCCAGTGCTTGGAGGCGGAGAAGGCGCGTTAGGCAGAAGGGGGTTAGTATCACAGCTGGAAGACGCTCTTAACTCCCGATGCCTATTCACAGGGTTCAAAACAAAGAATCCATGCTCGTCAAGCAATAATCTCTTTGAGGGTAACGAGCCGACTGGAAGATGGATTCCTCGGCGCTTTACTCTTTATTGGGCAATCAGGTAGGGCTTCAAGACTGGCACAGACAACCGCTGGGCCTGGCCGGATCCTGGGGAACCCTGAGCCTTAAGGAGACTGCATGGGGTCGCGGGTCGTCGGCATGGGATGCACCTGTGTGACTCACAGGGATCCTGACTGCCAAGTAAGGACCTGTGATATTTGCCCACTTTTCAGGGGTTGAAGAGAACCTCGTCTTAATTCAATAAGATTCTCTATTGGTCTCTGCAACCTTTCGCATTTCCCGGGCCTTATTGTGACAACCTGTTCCTAGGTCTGACGTCCATGTTATTCCTAGTAGGGAGTATAAGTAAGAGCAGCTTGTTCTATAGTAATCCAGTATGTACTTCCTCCAATTTCTGAATCATTATTATTGCCTAAAGAGGTTAAAGGTGAGATGGGCAGGCAATAGGATTAGCCTGATTAAATTCATGAGCTGGAGACCAGCCTGATCTCACCTGTATACGCTCACCTGCTAATCAGACGAGGAGCGTGGAGCACCTGGGGCCTGCCGCTGCTCTCCTGGGCACCTCTTGGGCGCAGGACCATTTGGCCACTTCTCCCCCTGATTACCCACGCTGCTACACCTATTAGTGGCCACTTCTGCCTGCGTGGTTTCTCTGCACGGCTTCAGCCAGTGGACTCCCGCACGTAGCCCTTGGTCTGCTCACTACCTGGTGTGGAACTCCTGGTTCTTCTTTCTGACCCCTCTTTCCCTTAAATAAAGCCCTCACATTCTGTGTATTTCTCTCACTTCCCCAAATAAATTCTGAGCTATACTATGGTGTCTGTCTTGTCTATGTCTAAGATTAGAATGCCTCTCTAAGCTTGAAACAAGAACCCAAAATATTAATTTTTAAAAAGATTTATTGATTTATTTGAAAGGCAGAGTTGCAAAGAGAGAAAGAGAGAGAGAGAGAAAATCTTCCATTGCTGGCTTACTCCCCAGATGGCTGCAACTGGCTGGAACTGCGCCGATCCAAAACCAGGAGCCAGGAGCTTCTTCTGGGTCTCCTACACAGGTGCAGGGGCCCAAGGACTTGGGCCATCTTCTACTGTTTTCCCAGGCCATAGCAGAAAGCTGGATCAGAAGTGGAGCAGCCAGGTCTCAAACCAGCACCTGTATGGGATGCCGGCACTGCATGCAGCGGCTTTACCGCTACGCCACAGTGCCGGCACTGCAAAATATTAAAATATAACAAAGGGACTGAGATAGTTAGATCCAAGGGAGCACACCATAATCTATTGCTTTGCATAGTTTTACACAAAATAGGGTCCACATTCAAATATACGTAAAATACTGGTTTAAATGTGTTTCCTTAGTGGAGGACTTTTTTCAGAAACTCTAGCAAGTTGGTCTATGTGGTGACTCTTCAAGCTAAAGCTACAACCTGCAGCGTTTCTCATCTTTCACATGGAACTTCTTTCTAACAGCGACATGCAGAGCAACTGTTCTTCAGTACATGCTCTGGCAACACTGAGCTGGTATAATAAGGATTTCCCCAAGATGTATCTGGAAGATAGGATGGTACAGAGCTGTTGGAGGCTTACTTTGGGCTGCCTTCTTCCAAAGAAGAATGGGAGTGGCGTATTGAATTAGAGAGGAACAAGAGGTTGGCAGAGGGGACACTGAAACGTTAATGTGTCGAGTTGTGGCATGCTTTATTCCTCACAGCCACTCAGAGGTGGACAGCCATTATCCCATCATCACGTTATCATTTTACAGATAAACTGGCAAGAATTAGTATCACGGCAAGATCCCATGGCCAGTAAGTGCGGTGATGGGGCTGCTGTTGAGAGCAAGATCTTTAGAACACTGATGTTCTCAGATCAGCAGCAGGCAACCGGCAGCAGTAGGAGAACTGATTTTGTCTTTGATTTTTGTCATCTAAGTAATTAACAGTGAAGAGTGAGAGTAGAGGCCATCAGCTCGCAAAGTGCATAGGAAAGCCCCTAGTTCTCAGTGTTTGACAGTGGGCAAGAGGTAATCCTCCTTCAGAGTATAAATGGCGGGGAAAATCGGAAACTCATTTTGCTAGATGCCCAGTTGCACAGGGAGCTAAACCTTCGTCCAGGAAAGTGGCTAAAATCAAATCAAGCCAGTCCTGCTCATAGAGAAAGGACTTTCTGAGAGGAGGATCGAGCGCTTGGCTTCCTCTTGTTCTTGAAGCACAGCATGCGGCCATTTATGCAATTATCGTCAGGAAGAATACAGACTCCTTGAAACTAGAATTAGCATGTCTGCAAAAGGGTTTGGCCCAGGTTAAATTGGCTGAATTGTTAGAGGATTAGCAGCAAAGGCACATGTAGACGCCAATTGAAGGGAGTAGCTTCCTCCCAATTTAAAGTTGATCTAGATACGGAGGCCAAACTTCTGGAAACCTGATCCTGTGGCAAGACCTGCAGGCTGGAGGCCCGAGATCTATCAGCAGAGCTGTTTAGAGGAGCAAAATAACAACAGTTCAAAAGAGGAGTTGACTTTGGATACGGTTGGGCCAAAGCAACAGGTCTCCGGGATGGCCAACGGCTAGTCTGGGACAGGATTCCAAGGCTGTGTATCAAAAGAGCTGGATGCTTGCAGTCAGCTAGGGTACATAAAAGAGTAGAAGGAAGATAAATCATGCAGCGAGGGAAACTAAGGGTCTTCCTTAAATGAGGGTCCCATGCTTCTGTGGAGGCTAGGTGTGCACAGATGGGTGTGGAAATATTGTGGGAGACTTGCAGCAGGATGTTCTGAAACACCCTCTGCTCAATCCCCTTGCCCCATACTGAACTTTATTATTATCCACGTTGTTATATATTTCTGTTAGGCCGTCACAAAACACACCAAACACGGGAGTAAGGGAAAGGGTTTATTGGGGAAAAGCCATCAGGCTGGAGGGAAGGGGCGAAGAAGGCAAAAGAGAGAGAAGGAGACTGTAAGAGAGAGAGACAGAGAGGAGAGAGAAGAGAGACAAAAGGAGGAGAGGAGCCAAGAGAGCCACATGTTCAGGAACAGGTCCTTTTAAAACTTTGCTGGAGGGCGGGCAGGGAAGCAGGAGCAGCGAATCCCATTAGGATGGGGGTGGAGCTTGACACCGGTGGTTGGGCCATGTGGCCACCTGGCTTCCAGCAATGGCAGGGGGAGCCAGGGCATAGGATGTAAACCAGGGTGTAGATCACGCCATAGATAAAACTGCACCAGTTTCCTAACACACATTATTCCAATTCCAAAGAAATGTGGAAGTCCAAAGTTAGCACCAACTATGCCTGAGTTGATAGGATTATGGGTGATTTTTATTTTTTTTAAGTTTTATTTCTTTATTTGAGAGGCAGACAGACTTGGATAGAGCACATCCATCCACTGTCTCATTCCTCAGATGCCTATTCAAGCTGGGTTGGGCTGGGCCAGGCCAAAGCCAAGAGCTGGGAACTCAATCCGGGTCTCCCACGTGGTGGCAAGGACCCAGCCACGCGAGCATCACCTGCTGCCTCCCAGGTGCAATCAGTAGGAAACTAGGATCTGAAGCAGACCCAGGACTGAACCCAAGCACTCTGATGTAGATTGCAGTATCCTAAGGGGCCTGCCCTTGGGATTTTTATTTTGTTCTTTGTGACTTTCTTTCCCAAGCCTGCTACTTTGTATTTAGATTCTTTTCACAGTCTTCTCATTTAATTTCAGAAAGAAAGACCCAATTGATGTGAATTTTACAGAATATGTTATAGAAATCTCTGAAAATAGGGAGACAAAGAGTATTCTGTTTCAGGAAGACTGAACACAGCTCAAAGTAATGATCTCAAGGAAGAGAAGGGGTTGCCAGGCAACTGGACCCTCCTGTGCATACCAGTGAGGAGGAAAACTCAGGAGGGCACTGACTATACTTTCTGTGGTCTACTCCAACTCATGGGAACTAAGTCATACAACCAAGATACAGAAGCTGAATTTCCCTAAATGCCCTTGTCTCTCCACCCCAAGATTCTTTGGTGTGTGCCCCTGCCTCGGTCCAAAGCCTTCTGTAGTGTCCCTTCTCAAGGCCACTTCCTCTTCCCGAGGATGTCTCTCACCAGCTCAAGGCAGGGAGACGCAGGCACAGCATTCCTCCTAGGCCCCACAGTTGACTATCCCTGGGACCCAGCACCAGCCTCTCAGAAACCATCCTGACCCTCGCTCTGCAGCATGTGAAGAGGAGCTCCGAGATGTCCCTGGCCTCTGCTGCGGCCCTCACTGGGGCTTCCTTCCAGCCTCTAGATGGCCCTGCTACCCTCACTCCACCTGTCTTCTGTCACTCAGCCAGGAGAGTGGCAAGGTCTGCTACAGCGGCCCAGGGCATGGATCTGAAATATGCAGGTCCAAGGGTTGTTAGGCACCCCCACCAGACCCACACACACACACACACACACAGAGTCCCCACTGCCCACTTGTCTGGGTATTGCAGTTTCCCAATATCCCTGTCTCCTCCCTGCCTCTGTGACGGTTCTGTGCTGCTCTTTACCTACTCTATGTCCAGTGTGGCTTTCCTGCCTGCTCAACCCACTGCAGCCACACTGGCTCCCTTTGTGCTCCCACCGCAGGGACTGAGCACTTGCTGTCATCTCAGCCCAGCTGCCATCCTGCAGTTAACTCCTGTGCCCCTTGAGGTCCCATGTTGAAGGTCTCCTTTGCAGTAAGCCTCCACAACTACATGCCCCAGCATTTCTTTTCACCACCTTTACTCCCCCCCCCACCTTTTTGCACTTATCACTATCTAACAGGTTTCTTATATAAAAAGTACTTCAAAAAGCTCATGGAAAATTAAATTAAAAGGTAAGTTTATTTTGGTACAGAAAATTTCAGAAATGTTTATAAGGAATCCTCATAAAGTTCATGGGAAGCGTTTATTATGAAAAACCTAGGAGCTGGTGCTGTGGCATAGTAGGCTAAGACTGCCTGAGGCACCGGCATCCCATATGGGCGCTGGTTCTAGTCCCGGCTGTTCCTCTTCCCATCCAGCTCTCTGCTATGACCTGGGAAAGCAGTAGAAGATGGTCCAAGTCCTTAGGCCCCCGCATCTTCATAGGAGACCCAGAAGAAGCTCCTGGCTCCTGGCTTCGGATCTGCGCAGCTCCAGCCGTTGCAACCATTTGAGGAGTGAACCAGCAGATGGAAGACTTCTCTCTCAGTCTCTCCTTCTCTGTGTCTGTAACTCTACCTCTCAAATAAATAAGTAAAATCTTTAAAAAAAAAAAAAAAAAAAAAAAAAAAAGAGTGTGCATGATCCAGACATCACAAGGAGATGCAACATAAATAACTTGACAACTAAACAGTACATCAATAGCAAATTTAAAATCCTGTTTCTTCTACTATCAAGTCTGGATCATTACCTTCTCCCACTTATCAAATTAGGATTTTCAGAGTGAAAATTTACTCCTCACTCTGACTCAATGCAAATTCTGTCAGTCACTGCACCACTGACCCTGTTTCAAGCTTCCAAATATGCTGCTCCATGCGATATCAGGACTGGGTCCTGTAGTACCTATTACACATGACACCATTCTTTTTTTTTTTTGACAGGCAGAGTGGACAGTGAGAGAGACACAGAGAGAAAGGTCTTCCTTTTCTGCTACGGCCGGTGCACTGCGCTGATCCGATGGCAGGAACCAGGTACTTCTGGTCTCCCATGGGGTGCAGGGCCCAAGCACTTGGGCTATCCTCCACTGCACTCCCGGGCCACAGCAGAGAGCTGGCCTGGAAGAGGGGCAATCAGGACAGAATCCGGCTCCCTGACCAGGACTAGAACCCAGGGTGCTGGCGCTGCAGGCAGAGGATTAGCCTAGTGAGCCGCGGCGCCAGCCAATGACACCATTCTTAACACCTCCCTCCTCTGTACAACCAAATCATTTCCCATAAGGGTCATGAATATGATGATAATTATATCATTATAATATATATAATGTGCCCTATAATACACAGGAAGCTGGATGTGACATATGTAGGATCTCTATTTGTTCACAATTTTGTTTTATCAATCTGAAACTATTCTGAAAGAAGTTAAAAAATGAAAAACAAAAAGAAACAGTGAAATTTTTCTTCTTGTAAGCCAAATATAATTAATTTTATAATATAATACATAATATATAAAATTATCAGGCCAGTATAGTGGGTTAAGCTGCCTCCTATGACGCCAACATCCTATATGGGTGCTGGTTCGGGTCCTGGCTACTCCACTTCCCATTCAGCTCCTTGCAATTGCGCCTGGGAAGCAGCAGAGGATGGCCCAATTATTTGGGCTCCTGCCACCCACGTGGAGGCGCTGAGTACTTGGCTGCAGCCTGGCACAGCCCTGACTGTTGCATTTGGGGAGGAACCAATAAATGGAAGATTTTCTCTCTCTTTCCCCACCCCACCTCTCTCCCTCTCTCCACCCCCCCATAACTCTGCCTTTAAAACAAATAAAAATAAATCTTTAAAAATAAATAAAATTATGCAAGTTGAAGAACTAATAAAAAGGAAAAAACACAACTATTTGTTATTAGTTTTTATGTCTACCCAAATGACAAAATTTTGACCCTATGGTTACAGTCTGATACATCAATATTGACATAAATGATAGCCCAGTAGCTAATAAATGGGTTTTAATAATACTAAACTGTCTTCAAAATATATAGGTTAGGCAACAATTAATGTGAAGTTTCAGTTTCTTAATCTTTTTGTTTTAAACCAAGGTATTAACAATTTAAAATAAATTTCAATTTTGAAATATGAATTCTTATTCCAAACAATGTTTTGTGTACAAAGTAAAATAAGCACTTACAAAACAAAAACATTGCACTGCACCTTTTGCACGGTTTTACATTTTGCACACAGTTGGGAGGAAGGTGTTGGCACTGGGGTCAAGATGCTGACTGGGACACCGGCATCCACTCTCAGAGTGCCTGGGTTTGAATCCCGGCTCCTCTCCCCATTCCAGCTTCCTGCTGGCGTACACGCTGGGAGGCAGCAGGTGATGGTTTAAGTAGGTGAGTCCCTGTCAGCTGCATGAGAGACTTCAGTTGACTTCCAGGCTCCTGGGCATTTCGGGAATCAGCCAATGGGTGGGGTTCTCTGTCTCTCTGCCTCTCAAATAAATAAAATAAGCACACTGAAACTAAAACTGAGTCATCTGTTTATAAGGCCTAAGGGTTTTTTTTTTCCCTTCAGGTATGTAACTCCCTGTATTTGTCTTTGAAATTTTTTGGCACTCTGGTTAAGTATATTGTTTGACAGTGAATCTTTTTATGAAAAAAGCACTTTTTTTTTTTTTTTTTTTGGACAGGCAGAGTGGACAGTGAGAGAGAGATAGAAAGGTCTTCCTTTTTGCCGTTGGTTCACCCTCCAATGGCCGCCGCGGCCGGCGCATCGCACTGATTGGATGGCAGGAGCCAGGTGCTTATCCTGGTCTCCCATGGGGTGCAGGGCCCAAGCACTTGGGCCATCCTCCACTGCACTCCCTGGCCACAGCAGAGAGCTGGCCTGGAAGAGGGGCAACCAGGACAGAATCCGGCGCCCTGACCAGGACTAGAACCCCGTGTGCCGGCGCCGCAAGGCGGAGGATTAGCCTAGTGAGCCGCGGCGCCGGCCTAAAGCACACTTTTTAAAAAAGAAAAAACTATGCGCAATTGGGTCACATTGAATGGCCCAAAAAAAAAAATCAGCTCAAATTCTGTTTCTTCATCTTTATAGTTACTATGTTACCTCTGTTTATTTCTAATCTACATGAGAACATGTCCTGCACGCGGGTTGAACTACTCCAGACCCAGAGCAGGACTCAGGGCTTCTGAGCTGTGGTGAATTCACCCCTAAACTGAGTGCAGGTAGCTGAGGCTGTTGTTCAAAAGGCCACAGGTTCCTGGCCAAGAGCTCTGCAAATCAATGTGCAGAACATTTATTAAAAGATAAATAGCACAGGACAAATCACGTGGAAGGAGAGCTGCACAGAGAAAGAGATCAGGAGATCTTGCCTTTGTAACTTGACTGCATGTTCTGCAAAATATTCTCCACTGTAACACCTTATCAAGCACCTCATCCTTACAATATAGTTTCTGTCTGAAAGGAATTGAACTATTACATTTTCTGTTGTGTTATTATTTAGGATGTATATCCATTTTACAGCCAACAAGGTAGTTATTTGTAAAGAATATAAGAGAAAACAGCGATTTGCTTTTTAAAAATTCTAGTTACATCTCTGAAACTTCCGAATCTAATTCCATTATTCATTGCTTCCCAGATGCTATCACTTAAATGGACAGGATTTCCACAGTCAAGGAAAGAACTCCTGCTCTCTAGAGCACCTGGAGGTGTAACCCTGAACCCTGAGTAGAAAAAGCTGCGATTAGAGCCCAGGCTGTCTGGTTCAGCCCCAGAACTTGAGCTCTTAGCCGTGAGACTATAGTGATCCTGTGCTCCAGGTACACCAGCGACTCTGATCCTTTTATCAACATCGTGTTGGTGCAATTTTTTTTTAAGATTTCATTTATTTGAGAGGTAGAGTTACAGTGAGAGAGAGACAGAAAAAAAGGTCTTCCTTCCATTGGTTCACTTCCCAGATGGCCGCAATGACTGCTGTGCCAATCCGGAGCCAGCAGCCAGGAGCTTCTTCCAGGTCTCCACATGGGTGCAGGGGCCCAAGGACTTGGGCCTTCTCCTACTGCTTTCCCAGGCCATTGCAGAGAGCTGGATTGGAAGAGGAGCAACCGGGACTAGAACCGGTGCCCATATGGGATGCCGGCGCTGCAGGTGGAGGATTAACTTACTGTGCCACGGTGCCGGCCTGTTGGTGCAATTTTTATATGCTAGACTTTTGCCATACTCACAGAAGCACTAAATAATAATGGTGATGATGACAATCCACATAGTAATTTTTGTAAAACATTTTATTTGTTTTTAATCATTTTTACATACATTGCATATTACTATTTTATTATATTACTATTTTACTATTGCATATTAACCGTTACTTCATAATATAAGATCTACAGTTACTTTATAATAACTAGACCATTAATGACTAAAATTTTATTAGAAAAACATCTCTTAATCATATAAATGACCTCGTTCTCTACTCTTTAGCCATGAATAAGTATTGCCTATTGCTAAAATGAAATGGGGGTTCACTGGTTCACTGTCACCTGTTTTCCATTTTGATAGAATTAGTGCTAACACGCGGTGTGCCGGCCACAGCGTGCCATCCTCCGCGGCCATTGGAGGGTGAACCAACGGCAAAGGAAGACCTTTCTCTCTGTCTCTCTCTCTCACTGTCCACTCTGCCTGTCAAAAAAAAAAAAAGAATTAGTGCTAACAAAGCTTGCTGATAAAGAGGTGGGAATAGGAAGATTTTTCATTGTAACAAAGTCACTCAACTAATGTATTCCTAATAAAATGTTACAAAAATAACACAGGGAA
Organism: Oryctolagus cuniculus; assembly: GCF_051225735.1. Taxonomy (NCBI): domain Eukaryota; kingdom Metazoa; phylum Chordata; class Mammalia; order Lagomorpha; family Leporidae; genus Oryctolagus; species Oryctolagus cuniculus. The sequence goes on from NC_142867.1 coordinate 134,311,060, forward strand.
ACATAAATATTAGAATTTTATAACTGTTATTGAGATATAATTCACATAATGTAAAATTCACTTATTATAGAGTCTTGCTTTTTTACTTTATTTTTGAGCGATTTTCTTAATTGACCATATATATTTTCTTAACGTACTAAGGACCATAATTAAAATATTATCCTCAAATATCAAGTTTCAATTAATATTGTCTAGGATGCCTAACTTTCTGTGTCAGTTTAGCTGTGTCATGGTGCTCAGATAGTCAATCAAACACTATTCCGTACAATTCTGTGAAGGCATTTTTAGATTAAACAAATCAGTGGACACAAGTAGTAGACTTTGAGTAAAGCAGATGACCCTCCATAATGTGGGTGGGCCTCAGCCAACCAGCTGAAGACCTTCAGAAACAAGACTGGCAAGACAGGGTCTTCCCGAGGTCTCTGGCCTGCTGCCCTAGCTTGCAGGTTTGAGAACTGTAAGCCTCCAATTCTCATGTGCCAGTAAGTAACTCGGCCAGCCTGCGGCACAGAGCATTGAGCCCCAGCTTGTGACATCCCAGCCCACGTCAGAGTGCAGGTTCCAGTCCTGGCTGCTCCACTTCCCACTCAGCTCCCTCCCTACTAATGTGTCTGGGAAGGCAGCAGATGATGGACCAAGGACTTGGGCCCCTGCACCCACGTGGAAAACCCACATGGAGTTCCTGACTCCTGGCTTCAGCCTGGCCCTCACTCTACCTTTCAAAAAAGTAAACTCTCTCTCTCTCTCCCCACATATGTATGAGTGGGTTTCAGAGAGTTCATGGAAAATTCACATTATCTTTTTATTTCATTTTTCATTTTGACATCTCCCTTGGTGTGTGTGTGTGTGTGCGTGTGTGTGTGTGCGTAACAGAGAGAGAGAATTAATCTGATACATAATTTGCATTTGGATGCATTTGGTTAGAATTTTTTCTCATATTTTTCTTTAGTTTATTGAATATACTTATTACAATGAATTGGATGTCTTTGTCTAACATATCCAAAAGCTGTGCTAAATCCTAAATGTTGAATTTTCAGTTTTATCTTTTTTTTTTTTACTCAGAGACAACTTGCATAGCCCGATCTGACCACCCACTAAGATTTTAGAAAATAAAATATTAGCAAAAATCAAATAATTCTTTCATTGCTTATCTTTATAAAAGATAAATTTTTCCTATAAGACAAGAAATTATAATAAAATAAATTAAATTAATTTTTCCTATAAGATTCCTATCCATTATTTAGATGGTTTTAAATTTTTTGAAGAAAAAAGATTCTTCAAAGAAAGAAAAACTAGCTGTGCCATTTTGCTTTCACATTTAAATTTTGTCTTCTGATAACCAGGATTCTCTCTGTGCCTCCCAGCCCCTCTTCCTCCAAACCCATCAGGGATAGCTACATAGCTTGTAGGATTCAGTGAAAGATAAACATGGAATTTCTTGTTCAAACACAAGGGGATGGGGCGGGTGCTACGGTGTAGTGGGTAAAGCCAGTGCCTGCAGTGCAGGCATCCCATATGGGCGCTGGTTTGAGATCCAGCTGCTCCACTTCCAACCCAGCTCTCTGCTATGACCTGGGAAAGCAGTAGAAGATGGTCCAAGTCCTTAGGTCCCTGCATCTTCATAGGAGACCCAGAAGAAGCTCCTGGCTCCTGGCTTCGGATCAGCGCAGCTCCTGCGATTGTGGCCAACTGGGGAGTTAGGTTAGCCAGTGGCTGGAAAACTCTCTCTCTGCCTCTCCTCTTTCTCTCTGTGTAACTCCGCCTTTCAAATAAATAAATAAATCTTAAACACACACACAAACACACACACACAAGGGGAAATGCAGTTAAAGACACTAAAACATAACAGGTTTTTCTGAAACTTTTTAATAAAATTGTGATTTTATTTTATTTATTTGACAGGCAGAGAGGCAGACTGACTGAGAATCTCTCATCCACTGATTTACTACCCAAATGTCTGCAATAGCCAGTTGCTGGACACTCGGCTGGACAGAAGCCAGGAGCCAGGAATTCATGAGGGACAGGGACCCAAGTACTTGAGCCATCCCTGCTGGTCCCCAATGTGTGCATTAGCAGGAAACTGGAATCAGGAGTGCTGCTGAGACTCAAACTAAGTCATTCTGATATGGGATGTGGGCATCTCAAGCAGTCTCTTAACACATAATACCTGTTCCTAATTATTTTTGTTTATGAAAGATCATTAAATAGTTAACACATGAGTTGCAAAAATTGTTACAATATCCAATGTTAAAAACTGCAAAAAATTTTCGCAATTTTATAATGCAATGATGCTTTATTATTCCTATATGTATCTATGTATAAATAACCTTGACTAATCATAAGATTTCTTTTCTGGCTCCCTCTTCTACAGATTCACTTAAAAAGTGAATTAAGCCATTAAACTCATTTGTTAGCAAGTTTCTTTCCTGTTGATACAATTGAAAGTAGTGTCAGTCACTCGACAATCACAATCAAGATAACAAATCGTTTTTGTAATTTTTAATTTTGTGAAGGCTCATTCTGATAATGTGACTGTTATTGGAGCTGTTAAAGTGTCTTACAGACTTCAACAACATTAGTATAATTTGAATAAAATTATTTTAAAATATAAATTCGAGAACAGCTAAAGCTGATGATTCTTGCAGACCATTGCTCTAAAGATTAAGCTCTTCCTACAAACCATTTTGGAGGGGAGAGGGGCACAGCATCATCATGCTACGCGTTAGGCCGCCACCTGCAACACCAGCATCCTGTATGGGAAGGGCAGGTTCCAGTCTCAGCTGCTGCCATGCTTCCAATCCAGCTCCTGCTCATGCGCCTGCAAGGAGCAGAAAATGGCTCAAGTACTTGGGCCCCTGCCACACATGTAGGAGACCTGGATGGAGTTGGCTTGTCACAGCCAACTGTTTTGGGGAATGAACCAGCAGAGAGAAGTGCTCTCGCTCGCTCTCTTGCTCTCTCTCTCTCTCTGGCTCTGTCTCTGCCTTTTAAATAAACAAACCTGTTTAAAAATCATCTTCCTGAAAGTCTGAATGTAGGTTTAACTTTTAATTTATAGACTCACAGGAAATGCTTCCTCTGTCATTTCTCACTTTGTGCAGAAGTTAGCAGAAACTGAAAGTGAGAAAGTGGCTTAGGGTTTCTATATGATTTGAAATCCCTGTTTATCAGTCCAAACCCTTTGACTTCAAATATAAGGAACATTAACTTTAAAATAATCAATTTGTCAGTAATTGGACCACGCAACTTTTTATATGAAAATACCCTTATTTTCTGTGCAACACAAGGATCTTTATATTCTACTTCTAAATCTGCAGGTATTTGCTTTCCAATGTTGCAATGATTTTCAAGGATAGAAATTATAACTCTTTAAATAATTGTAATAACTCCCTGAAATCATGTATTTTCAGTGTCCACACTGACACTCTTTTGTAATGGCCTACGAGGTTAAAGGAGCAGCAGCAGTTCCTTACCAACGCTCAGGCCAGAGTTCATATCTGTGCACATGCTCCAGGGATGGGCTTCAAAGGCTGGTGATCAAGCCAGCCTCCCACCAGGGTCCCAGCACCACCACTAAGCATCTTCCACTTCCCCAGGGCTGGAGTCTGTTGTTACTGCCACCACTGCTATTCATTTGGATTCCAGGTTCTGGTGCAGGCAGTTGCTAAGGATCTCCATAGACAGACTTCATGTGTGTGTGTGTGTGTGTGCACATGCATGTGTGTGTGTTTCTGGCATCCAGGCCAACTCCCCAGCATGCATAGTGCCCACTCCTGCCCGGCTGATCTCCTTAACGTATTTCATTACTTTACCAGACTTCACTCACAAAGTACAAGCTCAAAGAGAATTACTAAGAACTACAAGATGGTGTGGGGCACAGCCAAATAAGCACCACCTGCAATGCTGGCATCCCCTATGGGCCCCAGCTGGAGTCTTAGCTGCTCCTCTTCTGATCCAGTTCTCTGCTAATGTACCTGGCAAAGAAATGGAAGATGGTATCAAGCACTTGGGACCTTGCCACTCGGTAAACCCAGATGGAGTTTCTGGCTCCTGGGCTTGCCCTGGCCTAGCCCCAACTGCTGCGGTGATTTAGGGAGTGAATGAGCAGACGGAAGTTTTCTCTGTTTCTCCCTTCACCCTCTGTAACTCTACTTTTCAAATACATAAATAAATCTTTTTAAAAATATCAATATGGTGACATCAGAGCATTAAACAAGCCCTCCAAGATCAGGGTGCACAGGTAGCATGACCTGGAAAGCACTCCCAAAACCAGCGCTTCTTGACCAAGGGTCATACTGCCCATCAGGATCAGGTACCTTGAGTTTTCTTGCAGGAGATTCCAACTGAGCCCCTGAAAGGAAGAGTGACAAGCAATGTTAGCACCAAAACAGCCCCTGTCCCAGGTCTGGAACTCTCAGACACAGCAGCATTGGTTTTCCAACACAATCTAGAAGACTCCAGCACAAGACATCTCCTATACCTGCTTTCAGCTGTATTCCCCTTGCTTGGAGTAGATAGCCAACTTGAATGTTGAAACAAGGAGGGTTGACAGCAACTGACAAGGAAATAGCCCAGGTAACACTTTGTTGCTTGTAACAGTCCAAGATGGGTCCAGTAGGAGGAGGGGTTGGGGGAGATGGAGTATGTGGTCTACTCCACAAAATCATTCAAGGATCCAAGTTTCTGGCAGATCTATCCTCTTCAGCTGGTGGCTTTAAAAGTCACCGTAGGTGTTGACATCCAGTGACAGAATCACACCTAGCCCAGGGCTTGGAAGCAATAACGGATTCCTTCTTAGTCTCATTCCACTGGCCAGAACTCAAATCTCCAGGACACAGTCATACCTAACTCACGGGAAATGTTGCCGAATTCTGTGCCAGGGTGGAGAGGAAATGGTTTTTGGTAATCATCTGTCAGCCTCTACTGTAAGAAATTTTCAAAAACAGGAGATCTGGAGTAACCTGTGTGCAGTGTGTCTCCACCTGAGAAAGGCATGCCTGTGGGAGCAGAGCTTTTGCACAGACTTCCCCGGGAGGCAGCTTCCCAACCACGATTCCTTGCCATCACGGATGGTGTTTGCTTCACATTATAGTTGATCTTCCAGGAAAAGCATCCGGCATCAGAAAGTGCCCAGAAGACTGGTGCTTCTCAGAATGAGCAATAAAGTTGACTTTCTGGGAAACTCTGTCCCGAGTGTCCTTAGTGTGCATGTTACAGTGAAATAACTGATTGCTAATGTTTTGTGTGCACAGATTGTAAAGATGATATTCAGGAGTGAGGAGGTAAGAGCCTCATTGAGATCCATCGAACTTTCTACCTGCCTCATATTAAACAAGAAATTAAGCATTATAAATAGTAAACAAATTGAATGTGTTGTATAAGACAGAAATTACATTTAAAATGACTTCCCTTGTATAGTGTCATGCTAAAACACACAATGCAATTAGTTTTGTGAATTTGGGGGCCAGTGTTGTGGTGCAGCAGGTTAAGCCACTGCCTGCACTACCAACATTCATATGAGCAGCAGTGGCTCCACTCCCCATCCAGCTCTCTGCCTGGGAAAGGAGTGGAAGACGGTCCAAGTTCTCGGACTCCTTCCACCCACATGGGAGACCTGGATGGAGTTCCAGACTCCTGGCTTCAGCCTGGTCCAGCACTGGACAATGCAGCCATTTGGGAAGTGAACCAAAGGATGGAAGATCTGCCTCTCCCTGTCTCTCTCTAACTCTGCATTTCCAATAAATAAATAAATCTTTTTAAAATTTTTGGTGAATTTGAACCTGATTCTTGGATAGCCAGCAGGACAGTTTTGACTACAGGACAATAATTCTTCCATGTCTCACTCATTCACTTCATAAAAAAACTTGCTCGAGGAGTCATTGAAAGAAAGCATCAGACAAATCCTTTCAGGTAGGGTGTCTGGAAGAGCACCAGTTAACAACACTTGTTACTGTGACACAATCATTAAAAACATTCCCTTTTGCTTGCTAGAGCCCTGGACTGGACTGGATGATACGTGGTGACCCAACGATCAGGAAGAGATATTTTTACATGGCCTCTGCTGTCCAGGGTCTGGCTTGCAACTTTGCAGAACCAAAAGTTCAAGAGTGTCAGGAATCTCAGGCTAACTGAAGAGTAGAGGAAGTTGATTCTCACCAAGGCAGTGAGAGGAGATGGATGGGTAAACTTGAACACTGAGGCTTCAGCTTCATAAAGCTGCCAGGCAGAGTGGAGGCTCTCATTGGTTTCTAAGTGTGCTCTCTCCCTTGACAGCCGGTCTCCTTGGAAAACCAATGACCATCATTACAATTTTGTGGGCAAGAGGAACCAAGGCAATGGATGTCAGCAGAAGGAGCCGCAGGAATTGTAAGGCACGTTTACATACTTTACACCCAGAGTTTTCCTTTATAACCACAAAAATGGCCTTGGATCCCTTTCCTAGGAGATATTTGCGGTAACCATCAGTAAAGAATAGGGATGAATGGTTGCAGCCAACCCTCTGGTTTTATTAATATTCCTCCCAAGTTCCCGCCCCCATGGCTGAGGCCTGTCAGGGGCACTGGGGATGGTGGACATTTGCTGATGCCTGTGGCGCAGCCAGGGGCAGCCTTCTCCACTCCTTCATGACTTGCAACACTGCAGGCTACTGAGCATCGTCTGGCCCCCTATCTCCCCCACCCGAATTCCAAGCAGATAACAGACACAGTGGCCAGGGAGGGCTAAAATCAGCTTTATTTGGGGGTTGGAGAACACATCAGGGGGCTGAGGCCTAAGTGGGTTTTCTTGCGTCCTCTCTGAAGTGATGACAGCTGAGCTCCCCGGGCACAGCTCGCAGAACTTACCCACCCAGTCACAGACCGAGGCTGGCACATGGAGAGCTGGGTCCTGGCTGGGCCCACCAAGGGCAGGTCCTGCTGGGTCTGTTTACTGCATGGAGACTGGAATCCCAAAGCAGTTCCGAGAGAAAGATAGAGAGAGAAGAAGTAGGAGGACAAGTAAGCAGGGGCCTTCAGCACATTACCTGCACCCAGTAGAGAAAGACGGCCCAAAGAGACTCAAGCCCCATCCACCACACCCATCCCAGTGGTCACCCAGGAGCTGGAAGCCTCACCCTAGAATATTCTCTGCAGGGTGGAAGTGCTGCTGGCAGATCCTTCCTCTGCTTAGCTGAGCAAAAAACGCAGGACTAAAAGAACAAGGGTTTCCCCTAGGAGGTGAGGTTGGGTCACGAGCTCAATGAAGTACTTGATGAGTAAGTGGCCAAGGACCATTCCATGGAGGCTTTTGGGTCAGCAGACAGCGTCACAGACAAGAAGCTGGGACTACAGGTCCACAAGTCATCTCACACCTGAGCACTAACCACTGAGTTCCTTTTCTCGCCTGCTCTCTGCCTGTACTGCTGCTGAAGAACCCGACAGACCAAGAAGCCACCCCAGCTGGGGCCAACTCCACTTGACATCTATGTGTTCCTCTCACTAAACAAGGTTCCCTTTGGTTTCACTCAAAGCCACTGTCAGCGGGCTGTTGTTAGCTTTGTGCCAAACCTAACCAGAAAACCAGTCAAGGATATGTTGTGCAGAGGGGAGGACAGAAATGGAATTAGTGGGACTCTAGAAGGGCCCACGAACAGGTGGAAAGAGTCGTTAACATGGTGCAACTCTCTGTGGCCCACTGGCAATGACGTGCTAATTTCTAGCACTGTGAAACCAGGCAGAATAGCCCTCTCCTATTTTTTTCTATTTCTCTAGCTATCTTAATACCATTAATTAGACTGTAGCTTCTTTTATGTTTGAGCTCATTTCCAGTGCTTTGAGCTCAATTCCAGTGCTAATATGTCAGCTTTGGGCCTGAGTGACTTCTGCAAAGGGTTAATCTCCTACCATTACCATGATGCTTTTTCATCCTATCACCATTAAAATGTGGCCTCACTTCAAGGCCCTAGAGAGGACCCAACAGGCTGACTGTGCAACTCTACTTAAAATAAAATTGAGTGATTGCAAAAATGTTTACCCCAGAGTAATTTTATTAGGGATTCCTGCCACCATATTAACATATAAAACAACCTGGATTGTTGACATAGAAATGCAAATTTCACTGTACAAAGATAAGGCTCCAATCACAGTCACATGGCCCCCATACCTCTAGTATATCAATGAAATCAACTCATAGTGAATTCTCCCCAGAGTTGTGTTTGTAAATATTAGACAAACCACAAAATGCACTCCAAATACATGACATTTTACAATATGTTCCAAGCACAGAAACACATGATACTTTACCTACATTGTTTTCATGACCCAACTTGCTTAAGCACTAAATCAAGACTGTGTGTGTATATGTATCTGCCATATATGTATATGTGTGTGTCTGTGTGGATATATATGTGTGTATATATGTATACACGTCACATGTGTACACATGTGTATATGTATACACACACATACATATTTCCACAAATGAACACACGCTAGTTTTTATGCTGTGGGTTTTACCCCTTAGATACCATGTTATCTGAGAGGGAGGGAAAAACACGTGTCATAATTTCTCAATTTCTCAATTGGGGCAAAATAGCCTAACTGTAAACGAAAGGCTATCAGTTGTGTCTATACAAATACACACATATGTACAGGTTCATATATAAACACATATGTAGCATTAATATGGAATATACATATACTCACACACTTGCTTTGAACTCTGTATCTCAGTAGATTATATACTGCCCATCTTGGGAAGCAGTCTTTTCTTCAATAGATTCAGGCAATGGGTGACTGTCTTCTGACAAAACTTAAATAGATGTTTCCAAAAGGCTCTGATCCTGATCCTATGCCAGCTAAATGGCATTTTTAGGATCCCAGTCTTATATCTGGTGGTAACTGTTTAAATTCAGCAGACCCTATTCTGTCAACACCACCACAGCTATTCAATAATGAAGTTTCTGCCTAGGAGAAACAAAGATGCTAGCAGGAAATAATACATCTATTACTCCTTAATATAATCTGCATGGTTGGATTACATGTGATATTTATCTTGTTGTATATTTCAAATGCCTCACCATGTAAAATTTATTAGTTCCATAATTTAAAAACTAGGTTTCAATATTATATTAAAAGGGTGAGGGCTAGATGATTTGCCATGGTTAGAACTTCAAAGAAAATAATATGGAACAGAAGGGGTACTAATTTTGTTCAGACTACAATGGAGCACTCTGATTTCAAAAAGGATGACTTAAAAGTCGTATGAGAAAAGAAGGGAAAAATAAAAAAAAACTTCAATTTCAAAGCTGGCCATTTGCAAACTTCAAAAATAAACTGTTGAGGGCTTTAACCATAGAAAACATAATTCTATATTGGTATAAAACCCCGAAATCCCATGAGAAGCAAAATCTTACAAACCTAATAACAGCACACATATATTATAGTCTGTCCAAATGAAGGCTTCACGAATTGTCTTTGAAAACTCACTTTCAAAATTAAATGTCTAATAAAGTATTCAGAGCTCCATTAAGCGAGTAGGGCTGGAAATGCCAGCTGGAAATTACATTAATGGAAGGATTCAGGCATCACGAATGTCAGCGAGAGATAACAGGGGCCCTATCTCTGTAAATGAAAGCAATCGACATTCTTCTATCCCTGGAGAGATACTACTCCCCTGCAATAAGCACCACACTCTTCTCGCTCACTTCCGCCGCAGTGTTGGGACTCTGCATGGAATGACACCAGGTCATCTGTGTCACGGACTCACTGGTCTGCAGAAAGGAACCAGAACATCTCCCCTCTACTGCTTACTTCACCCAAGCTGAGTTGGCCTGTCATCCGCTGAGCCCCTTCCACTGTCTCAGCGGAAGCCCCAGGGGTGAATGAGCTAAAATTCTTCAAGAAATGGGGAAGGGAAAGGAGTACAAAGACTACAACAAGGAACAATGACTGGCATTTACCAAAAAGCCCTCCCTCTCTCTCTCTCTCTCTCTCACACACACACACACACACACACATACACACTTTTGAAATTCCTTCCACAGAAACAACAAATGGCATGAGGAACCAAGTCAGTTACCTTAAAGTTTCTCCACTTTTATTTAGATCCACTGAAACATGTTCACGTCAACTGACAGCGGTGCACTGTTCTTCCCATCACTGCATGCTGGCCATCACCATCCCTTGCCTACCAGTACCTGCCTGCCAGCCTCACACGACTCTTTTTGCTACTTCCCATTTGCCCAGTTCCTCTCTGCTTCCACTCCTAGATTAATGTACAATAATATGCAATTAACTGGCATATCTTTTACCATTTTTTTCTTCAAAGCTTCACTTTATACTTATACTTCCCCAGCCAAACTCTATGGACAGAATGCAAATGAAAATATCAAGTCATCATGTCCATACACTTTGCAAAATGGATCACCCTGTGTCCACTCAATATCCTCAGTTTCTACATCCCCTATCTGTTCTGGGAGCTCACTTACTACACTGTCTTTCTGCCCATTTTCTATTTCATATGCAAGTAATAACAAATTATAGGATTGTTCAGCCAAAAATATTTTAAAAAACAAACCAGTGCCAAAACATTAAAAAATTTCCAATATACCTGTGTGCATTAGTCTTAACAATCTGTATACTTAAATAACTCCAAGAGGCTTCTTTTTTTTTTTGCTAAAAATTTACCAAAATAGTTTGAACGCATAAAAATATTTTTAAAAAAACATAAAGTAAAACCCAGCATAAATTTAGTTGTATAGGCATTGGTTAGAAGACTTTTTTTTCACTAAGGATTATATTCAAAAACTTTCCCTTGGGTTTTCACTAAAAATTCTGATTCTGAACCATATAGCTTATAATGGTGCCAACTATTAAGAACAGGAAAAATTAATCCAATCCAATGAATTATGTATGATGATACATAAGTACAGAGTTTGCCTATACTACAATAAAAAATAAGCACATTTTTGGTTATTTAAAGGTCATCTTCCTGACCCGTAACTAAAATAACTGTACTTGATTTAAACTTATTTAAGTGCAGTGATTTACGGAAAGTTAACCTAAGGATTCGGATAATCAGTTATGAGTGAGAAACGCCTGTTGACAGCCGCAGGACCATTCAGAACCAGGAATTTACTGAAAAAAGAATCACTAGTATTGAATATAGCCCTTAGTCTGGTGAGACAGCAGTCTCAGGAGCAACCCAGCATGTAGAGCACGAGGCTCACCTTCCCAGCCACCCACTCCTTGAGGGGACAGTAGTACTCATAGTGAAACTGCTCAAACTCTGGTGTCTGGCGGATTTCACATAAGAAGGAGAGATCAATACCTGACTCCAAAAGGAGGAGGAGCAGGGGAAATACAAAGAGCAGCAGTCCCAGGCCCACCACAAGGAGCCTGGAAAAACTCTTGACCAGTGGGTTCACCCGAATATGGCCGGTGAGAATGTCATAGCTCCACGACAACGCCCGGCGAGCCTCCTTCAGCTCCTCTTCCTCGGCAATCAGAAAGGCATTTTCATCAGCTTCCAGCTCCTCAAAGGAATCGGTGTCTTCTCTTTCCAGCTCAAGCCTGGACGGACAGTCAAAGAGCATGTCGATCTCGTCATCGTCAACAGGGGTGGGCAGCAGGCTGGCACTCGGGTTGTACGCTAGTTCAGAGATGGTCAAGGGCTCTTCTTTCATTTTATCTTCCTCTTCACTTGGGGGATCTTCAAACTCCCGGGCTTCCTTCACTGGAGAACTGGCTGTCAGGGGAGCAGGCAGCTCATCCTCCTTAGGCAATGGGACACCTGAAAAGACACATTTATTTTCTTAATTTTAAATTTCTTTTTTTGATCAAAATCTGGCTAGTCTAGAGGAAGATAGTTTTAAAAAAAAATTGAGAGAGAACGCAGTCTCAGGGAAGAGTTAGGGAGAAAACAGCAGAGGAAACTCCATGCAAATTAGAGGGACACTGTGGGCCTACATGGAGGGTGTGGACGCACACAACTCAGGACCCAGCAGCCAAGAACCTTGGCACCAGCCTCGGAGTGAGGTGAGACCGGAATGCAGCAGCCCACGCCACTGGCGTTAAAGCTGCAGGGAGAGCCTGGCAGAGTCTGGCTTGGTGCCCAGTGGGTTACAGTACACCTGCCAAACTAGGGGAAAAAAGGGAGCACGTTTCTCTCTCCCTGACCACCCAGCACCATTAACTAGCCGAGAGAGGGCAGGCACCATGTGGGACATACGCAACAGCTGAGCCAACTCAGTCCGCACACCCAGCAACCGGCCAAGAGGAGATGCCTGAGTCTGACTGGGAAAACTAGCAGGAGGCTGAGAGCTCATGACTGTGGGAGCCTTGTGTGCTCAGACTGTGAAAACACTGCGGCTGTGTGGGAGGGCACAGGGTGTGGCTGGGACTTTGGGCAGTCACTGTGGGTGTCTCCACATGTTTGGGGCTCCCTGATTCCCTGGTGAGGGTCATTGCCGTGGGATCTGTGCTCACACCGAGGATTCACAGATCCTTTGTATGGTTCTTGTGGCAGCGCAGTGTGGAAAGAGGGAATGGATTAGAAGGCCTTTTTAGTGAAATAATTACAGAAAACTTCCCTAATTTGGAGAAAGAAAGGGATGTCCAAGTACAGGAAGCACAAAGAACTCCTAGTAGAAATAACCATAAAAGATCTTCACCACAAACACAATGTAGTCAAACAGGGCAGTTATAATCAAAATGTCCTGGTACTGATACAAAAACAGATGGATACACCAATGGAATAGAGTAGAAATAACCCACGCCATCTGCAATCAACTTATATTTGACAAAGGAGCTATAATCAATCCCTAGAGCAAGGACAGTCCCTTAAACATGTGGTGCTGGGAAAACTAGATCTCCACATATGAAACAAGAGCCATACCTTACACCTTACACAAAAATCCACTCAAAATGGATTAAAGATCTAAATCTATGACCCTACACCATCAAATTGTTAGAGAACATCAAGGAAACCCTGCAAGATATTCGCATACACAAAGAGTTTTTGGAAAAGACCCGGAGGCACAGAAATCAAAGCCAAAATTGACAAATGGGATTATATCAAATTGAGAAGTTTCTGCACTGCGAAAGAAACACTCAGGAAAATGAAGAAGTAACCAACAGAATGGGAGAAATTATTTGCAAACTATGTAACTGATAAAGGATTAATAACCAGAATATATAAAGAGATCAAGAAACTCAACAACAACAAAAGAAACAACTCAGTTAAGAATGGGCAAAGGTCTTAAACAGACATTTTTCAAAAAGAGGAAATCCAAATGGTCAATAGACCCAAATGCTCAGGATCACTGGCCATCAGGGAAATGAAAATCAAAACCAGAATGAGGTTTTCCTGCACCCCCGTTAGAATGGCTTTCATATAGAAATCAACAAACAACAAATGCTGGCAAGGATGTAGGGGAAAAGGTACTCTAATCCACTACTGGTGGGAATGTAAACTGGTACAGCCACTGTCTAAGACAGTATGACCTCAGAAACCTGAATACAGAACTGCCATATGACCCAGCCACCCCACTCCTGGGAATTTACCCAAGGGAAATGGCATCAGCATATGAAAGAGCTATCTGCAGCCCCATGTTTATTGCAGCTTAATTCACAATAGCAGAGACATGGAATCAACCCAAATGCCTATCAACTGAAGACTGAGTAAAAAAATTATGGGATATACACACTGTGGAATACTACATAGCAGTAAAAAAAAATGAAATCTTGTAGTTTGCAACAAAATGGGTGAAACTGGAAAACATCATACTTGGTGAAATAAGACAAATCCCAAAAGGACAAAAACTGTATGTTCTCCCTGATCTGTGAGAACTAACAGAGCACCTAAAAAATAATCTATAGAAGTGAAATTAAAAATTCAAAATGCAATGACTTTGAACAGCCCTGGTCTCGACTGTTGAGGAAGTTTTTCTTTCTTTCACACAATTTGTTGAACTCTTTACTTAGTATAGAGTTAATTGTATGTGTATAAAGTTCATTGAAAATAGATCTTAGCAAAAAATAAGAATGGGAATAGGAGAGGGAGGAGGAAGAGGGGTGGGAGAGTGCATACAGTGGGAAGAATCACTATATTCCTAAAGTTGTATTGTGAAAAGCATGAAATTTGTATTCCTTAATTAAAAGGGTTCTTGGAAAAAAATTTAAAAAGAATTTATATATGGAAAAAACATCTGTATGTAGAAGCAAGCAAAACAAAACAAAAAAACAGAATTCAAGATAGCCATGAAATTGTACTGTGTACCATAAATTCTAAGGTATCCATGTTAAATACAAAATAAACACTAATTCTCCAAAGACTGGTAATATTTACATTTATGTTGTAATTCCAGTCCATAGACCTCCACCTTGGGTCATGTTTGCAAGAATAAAATGACAATAAATCCTTCTTCCATGTTACAAGCATGGGTGGTATCTTTTATTTTAAATTTTTTAATGTGAGAGGTAGAAACAGAGAGAGAAATAGAAAGAGAGCTCCCATCCTCTGAGTCACTTCCCCAAATGCCCACAGTGGCCAGGACTGGACCAGGGACAAAACCAGAAACCAGGAACGTATTATAGGTTTCCCACGTGGTTGGAAGGAATCCCCACTATTTAAGCCATCACCTCCTGCCCTCCAGGGTCTGCATGAGCAGGAAGCTGGAGTCTGTGGATGGAAGCAGGTGTCAAATCCAGGCACTCTAATATGGGATACAGGAATCTTCATGGCTAGGCCTAACACCCACCTCATGGCTTCTGTATTTTAGAAGTCAACACCAGCATTTAGCATAGCATTATACCAAAACCACAGAATCTACTACCCAATGATGATCACATTATTATTCTGAAGTACTGCTTTCCAGTCTTCATTTTAGGCACAAAATCATGGTTTCTAGTTTTATATACAGGTCTTTTCTAATCTGAAAGTTCAAAATCTGCAATGCCCTTAAATCTGAACTATTTCTGTTCCCAACCATTTCAGAAAAGGGACACCTAACCTGTAATTGCAATCCTATTGCATGGACAAACTTACACTTTGCTCCTTTTATCTACTATATTAATTTGAATATTTTTCTGTGTGGAAATAAACTCCCACTGGTATTATTTATATAGTTTGTCAAATTTTCTATTTAATTAATACAATAAATTTGCTGCATATTGACCAACATTTAAATTGCTTTGCCATTGCAAAAAAAAAAAAATGCTGTAAGAGACATCTTCATCTATAATGCCCCTCCCAACCTTGCTTCAGTTCATTTTCCTTAGACAGATGTTACAAGGGAAATGGCTTGGACAAAGGGTATGAACTCTTTTTATGTTTTTCAAGTTTGCTGGGGGAGAAGTGCTCCTCAATGCTTCATTTTCAGATGGGAAGTCTAGCTAGTTACTGTCAAGCCTTGGCCAGCTCTCCAAGCTTTCAGTCTTGGGTTCTTAGTGGGAAATAAGACAGCATCAAACAAGTGTCCATCAGGATGGATGCACATGCAATCTCAAATGGACAACCAGATGCACCTGGTAACTATGAGACAGCTCTTGGTTAACATATTTCAGGTTTGACTTTTCAGCCATCAGTGGATACTTTCTGATAGCTCTGGCCTGACAGCACTGGTGGTCCAGTGAAAAATACCACACAAAATACAAACCACGTACTAATGTCCAACAAGTACATGAAAAGATGCTCAACATCATTGATTCTTAAAGGACTGTAAGCCAAAACTGCAATAACATATCACTTCATATCTATGATAATTTTAAAACTGAAAATAACAAGTGTTGGCGAGGGGGCCAGTGCTGTAGTATCCCATATGGATGCCGGTTCAAGACCCAGCTGCTCCACTTCCAATCCAGCTCTCTGCTATGGCCTAAGAAAGCAGTAGAGAACGAGCCAAGTCCTTGGGCACCTGCACCTGCGTGGGAGACCCAGAAGAAGCTCCTGGCTCCTGGCTTTGGATCAGCGCAGCTCTGGCCACTGCAGTCATTTGGGGAGTGAACCAGAGGATGATGGAAGACCTCTTCCTCCTCTCTCTCTCGCTCGCTCTAGACCTCTCTTTATAACTCTGTCTTTCAGAGTAGGGAAGAGAAAGGTAGGTGAGAGCGGCAAGTAGGACTGCTCCTAGTATGCTGGTGTGGGAAGACCAGTGGCCTGGCACTCAGGACCCTGCACTCGGCAAGCCAGCCAAGACACTGCTGTGTGACGTCTGAGCGGCAGCAGACAGTCCATTCCAGTTAGAGAGAGTTTGACGTTTTACCTACACAATGGAACACTCCCTGGCAGTTCATCACTCTCTGGTCCCACCTTGGGCCACGTCCGTCAATAAACTGTCCCACTTAAAGTGGGGGTTGGTGGTGAGACAAGGGCACTAAGACTTGTAAGGAATTTCTACAGGGCTGAGTACTTTGGAGTACAGAATAATGAGATACTCCTAAGAGGAGACAAGAAAACCAAGGCTTCCAGGGCTTGAGGAATTTGCTCAGGAAGCAACCGACCAGGGGCCACACCCATCTGGCTCCAAAGCCCATGCTGCTCCAAACCACCAGGCTCCCTGAGCGAAGGGGACTGAGAGGCCCAGAGAGACCCTCACTTCTTGCCTAAGAGGAACAGCCTTCTCTGTGGGCCTGATTTCCTTTGTGGAAACCGTGGTGCTGTTGTGTATGGGATGGCTACCGCTCAGCCCACTCCACGCCGGCTGTCTCGGCAGCATCATCAGAACACCCCTTCCCTTCTCAAAAGGCTTGCCCAGTAAGATTATGATCAGTTAGTTACAGATCAGCTCTTCTATCTTTGTATCACAGTCAACACAGGAGGGAAAAAAAATCACTTGTCATTGTGGGGATTAACAGTTGAGGTGAGAAATATAATAAACTACAAAACATACTATATAATCTGCATCTCATATCAGTCCCTAAAAGTCCTCCATCCACTTTACGCAGCATGTAAACTTCCAAAACATATTCAGACTATGCCATTAGCCTCACATGTGATTCCTCAATCTCCCCTGTGTTAGGGTAAAGCTTAATCCTTTGAATGAAATTCACATCCCATGGATTTAAAGAAAAATCTTCAGAATGACATTTACTTTTCCAGATGAGGGTTTTCTCTTTCAGGCATGCACATTGCAGAATATCCAATACTGGAAATGTTCCCAATGCCTCTAAATATCCCTGGAAAGCTGCCATTCACTCTATTTTAAACCCTTGAAGAGTCATCTCAATGACTCAGGAAAGCGTTCGCAGAGACTCAGACACAAAGACACACGCAGAGAGAGAGAGAGCAAAGTCTAATGTTCTCCCTGTCTCTGTACCCCAGCTGAAACTCGCCTCCTGTAGGTAGTCTTCTAACACCCAGGGCTGCAGTAGGCTAGCATTTTCCTTACTCCCCCTTGGGGGCTTCAGCCTTCCAGACTCAACTCTCTTCTCATGGCCGTCATCTACCCACCTCCTGGTTATGCTTCTACTCTGTTTTGACACCCACTGTCTCACATCATCTTGGGTGAGTTCAATCTCTGAACTTGATGATGACGATCCATGCAATTCATGGTTCATTGCTCCTGCCAGACCACAGAAGAACCTCTCTCCAGGTCTCCAATGACCACTGTACTTTTACAGTCACCATGTTTTTTTGCCTTTTTAAAAAAAATTCATCTGAAAGTCACAGCCACAGAGAGGGAGAGGTAGAGGCAGAGAGAGAGAGTGAGAGAGGTCTTCTCTCTGCTGGTTCACTCCTCAAATGGACACAACAGCTAGGGCCAGGAGCTTCATTCGGGTCACCCATGTGGGTGCAGAGGCCCAAGCACTTGAACCATCTTCCAATGCTTTCCCAGGCACATTAGCAGGGAGCGGGATCAGAAGTGGAGCAGCCGGGACTCAAACCAGTGCCCGTATGGGATGCCAGCGCTGCAGGCAGTGGCTTTACATGTTATGCTACAGCCCCAGCCCTTAAAGTTGCTATTTTTTTTTCTGCCTTCTTACTGATTTACTCAGACTTTGAGATTCTACATTCTTGGTTTTCATCCAAAGATTCTGAACTTCCTGTCTTCATAGTCTCCTCACCTCTTGCTCTTCTCACTCTGCACCCTGTTCCCTGGAATCTAAATCACACTCATGACTCCAGTACACCATCACAGCACTGCTCAGCCAGCTACTGTAGGTCACCAGTGTCCCCTGCAGCGCTGCCACTTGTTCTTTAAGGTTGCCCTATGGTAAGAGAAGTTTGAAAAATGGCACACTTTATCACCCTTTTGTTATTTTAAAAATTAATTAATTAATTTTCATTTGAAAGGCAGAGAGCTAGGCGGCAGCTTAGGAGATGGGGGAGGGGTGGAATCTTCCATCCACTGGTTCATTCCCCAAATGCTTGCAACAGCCAGAGCGGGGTCAGGCAGAAGCCAGGAGCTGAACTTTAATCTGGGTCTCCCACATGGTGGCAGGGATCCAAGTACTTGACCCATCATCCACAGCTTCCCGGGGTGCACACTGGCAGGAAGCTCGATCTGAAGCAAAGGGGCTTGGATTCAAACTCTAAAATGGGATGTGGGCAGCTGAAGCGGTGCCTTAACCCTGCACCAAACACCCAGTCCTTCTATCAACACTTAGGACATTGCCATGAAGGTTAAGAGCAAGTGCTTTGACATCTGAATCCTCACTGTCTACTAACAGCCATGGATAAGTCCCTTAATTGTTCTCTTCCAGTGTCCTAATCAATAAAACAGGAAAACAAAATCCAGGACATACTGCATGGAATATTATATGGCAAGAAAAGCTTAGGCCAATGCATGTACAGGGACTCATATGTGACAAGCACTCAACAGTGTTACTATAAGCACGGTCCCAAAGAGAAGAAATCAAGTTTGCTTCATTGAACTCAGCCTTTCCCAGAGTCATTTGTCCAGAGAGCGTAGGACACCACCCAGTGTGGGAGATGCATGTTTCTGAACTGTTAGTCTGTCTCAACTCACAATCATCCAGTAAGCTCCAGACTGACCATGCGTGAGAATACTAACCTCAACATACCCTAACCCAAACACCATCTTCAAGCCACATCTGTACAGTAAGCGGTACCACCTGCTCTTCGAATGTGTCCCAAATCAGCAGTCTGAGACTTGTCCAGGACGTGTACTCACTGCTCACCTCTGTCTCCAACTGTGACAAACTGTCATCCGGTCACCTTCAAGGTTCCCCAGCGCCCGCCCCCATCCTTATCACCTGTGACCAGATGGCAGCAATGGCATCTCAGCTGGTTTCCTTGACTTCAGTCTGGCCCCTTTTGAATTATTTCCAGAACAATCATTTAAAAATCCCTCATTAGTGATATTAATATTCTTAAAAGGTTTCTCATGCCATTCAGACTATATGTCAAATTAAAGTCTTTAGCTTAGCATGAAAATCTCTTTTCTAACACACACATTTCCACTCATCCATTTTGAGGTGCCCGAATGTGCCACACCTGTCATGCCCCAGGACCCCTGCACAAACTGTTGCCTCTCCCTGGAATGTGTACCTGGTACCTTCCAGGACCTCAAAAGGGTCATCTGTGAAAGGCTCTTATCTTCTAGCCCAGGTTATACAGATACTGCTTTTTTTTTTTAAGATTTTTATTTATTTATTTATTTATTTATTGAGAGGTAGAGTTACAAACAGTGAGAGGGAGAGACAGAAAGAAAGGTTTTCTGTCCACTGGTTCACTCCCCAAATGTCTGCAATGGCCAGAGCTACACCCATCCGAAGCCAGGAGCCAGGAGCTTCTTCCAGGTATGTCAAGCGGGTGCAAGGGCCCAAGCACTTGGGCCATCTTCTACTGCTTTCCCTGGCCACAGCAGAGAGCTGAATTGGAAGAGGAGCAGCCGGGACTTGAACTGCCACCCATATAGGATGCCGGCGCCACAGGCGGAGGATTAACCTACTGTACCACAGGGCCAGCTCTATACCGACTTTTTTTTTTTTTTTTTTTTTTTTTTGACAGGCAGAGTGGACAGTGAGAGAGAGAGACAGAGAGAAAGGTCTTCCTTTACTGTTGGTTCACCCTCCAATGGCCACTGCGGCCAGTGTGCTGCTGCCGGCGCACTGCGCTGATCCGAAGTCAGGAGCCAGGTGCTTCTCCTGGTCTCCCATGCAGATGCAGGACCCAAGCACCTGGGCCATCCTCCACTGCACTCCCGGGCCACAGCAGAGAGCTGGACAGGAAGAGGGGCAACCGGGACAGAATCCGGCGCCCCGACCAGGTCTAGAACCTGGTGTGCCAGTGCCACAGGCAGAGGATTAGCCTAGTGAGCCACAGCGCCGGCCTTTTTTTTTTTTTTTAAACAAAAACAAAAAGATTTATTTTATTTACTTGAAAGACAGAGTTACAAAGAGAGGTAGAGACAGAGAGTGAGGTCTTCCACCCACTGGTTCATTCCCCAGATGGCTACAAAAGCCAGAGCTGTGCCCATCCAAAGCCAGGAGCCAGGAGCTCCTTCCAGGTCTCCCATGTGGGTGCAGGGGCCCAAGGACTTGGGCCATCTTCCACTGCTTTCCCAGGCCATAGCAGCGAGCTGGATCGGAAGTGGAGCAGCCGGGACTCAAACACTGCAGGCCAGGGCTTTAGCCCACTGCGCCACAGCACAGATACTTCTTATCTGACGGTTTCCACAGTAGATTCCTTATCAGCCATTTCTCCCCAAAATATCAGACTAAGCCTATCATGGTAGCTCCCATCTCATTTAGAAATGGGCGTATGAGCTGATGCTGAAAATTAAAACTAAAGGGAGGGAGGCTGCGGGGGAAAGAGGATCCTGAGAAAGGGATTTGCTTCTAAGGTCATTCCAGAAAGGTACAGGCCCTTTCTCTCTGGATATTGTTGTCACTGAAGGAGCGAGCAGAGACCCCGGCTGCCTTCCTGAGTGAGGCTGATGACCACTGCTCTGAGGGACAGACTGGCCCAGCGTGAAGAGTGGAGAGGAGCGGAAGTGGAACTGGTTCTCAACCCTCTCTCGCCCTGGACTTCTTTTCGTCTTGGATAACAAATCACCTTAATAATTAAAGCAGAGTTGAGTAGGATCCTCTCACCTCCGTGCTGCTGAGGGCATCCTAAGCGACCACAGCTGCCGCCCTTCCTGCAGGTCTGTTTGCCACTAGAGCACTGTGCTGGAATTTTAGTACAGGTATTTGTTAGTCCCTTATCTCCTGAAAGTTAGTGACTTGCAGAAACCACCAGGTGTGAGGGCAAACAGACGTAACAGCAAAAGGTTACAAGAATTCCTACCAAAGTCGAGAACATGAAGTACCATTCTAATGGCCTGAGATGACACAATAGGATACAGACAAAAACCAAGAGATGCTGGAAAGGAAGGCACCCAACGCTCAGGATTCCAGGTGACTGAGATGATCTGCTTAGAGCTACGAGAAGCCCAAGGCAATTAACAAAACGGGAAAGGTGTTCATGTGCAAAAATCAACATATCAAGACACGTGGTTTACTACATGCCAGGAAGAGAAATAAAAATACGACAATGAAAAATCCATTTGAAAATAGCTGAGTGCACACATTTAAAAATCCATCTCATATCCAGGAATATTCTTAACAAGAAATCTACAAAACTGGCACAAAGACAATGTTAAAACATAACTGAGGAACACGAAAGAAAATCTCAGTAAGTGAAGAAATATCATGACGTTCCTGAATAGCAAGCCTCAATACTTTGAAAATTCAGTTCTCCTCTCATTAATCTAAAATTTGATGCAATTTCAACACACTGTCAAAAAAGACAAATGGAGAAAAGCCCACATGAATAATCAAAAGTTTTTGGATCAAAAAAGGCAGTGAGTACACCAGACAATGGAATATTATTCAGTGCTAAAAAGAAATGCTGTGGAAAGTAATCTCAAATGCATAAGTGCAAGAAGTTAATGTGAAAAAGCTATATACTATATATGACTACAGCGCTATGACACCTGGAAAAGACAAGACTATGCAAACAGTAAAAAGACCAGAGGTTGCCAGGGACTGGGGAAGAGAAGGGTGAAGAGAGAGATCATAGACTTTTATTTCAATGAATCTCTTCTGCATGACATTACAACGATGCATGCATGTCACTGTACATTTATATAAACCCACAGCATGTACAACACCCACAGTGGTCCCTAGTGGTCCTCTAGGCTAAGCTCTGGATTCTGGACGATACTGATGTGCCAGAGCAGACTCATCAGTTGTAACTGAAGTTCCACTCTGGTGGCAGACACATGTGGGGGAGCAGGAAGTATGCAGATCTCTGTGCCTTCCTGTTTATTGTACTGTGACTATAAAGAACGCAAATCCCTGAGTAAAAACAATGAGGAGCAATGAGCCACCCAATATCAAATCTGCATTATAAAGATAGTACTGGAGCAGAAACACCAAACCACAAAACACTCCCTCGGATATAATGGACATTCATTCATAAATAATTTTGTGAAGAACTGCTAACACTGAGGGCAAACTGTATAGCCCTACATCATTTTATATACATATAACAATTCTAAAGTAGTAAAAAATTAAGCTGGAGCAAATATTACACACCCTAGGAAACTGCTAATTTTATAGGCCAAAAAATTGCTGATTACTATCAGCAAGCTCATAGTTCAAGCTAGTGCATTAATTATGAAGAAGAAGATACAAGAAACTCTTATAATCTTGGCATGAGGAAAACTGACAAATGAAAAAGCAATAAAATTTAGAATCTATAAAAATTAAGTAGTCTGCACACAAAAAATGTGCCTGTGTCACAAAGTCAACATAAAAAAAGCCAAAAGCCAATAACCAATCAGGAAGAAAAAAGGTAAACATTTATAAAAGGCAAAGGATTAATATTCACGTTATAAAAGAACTCCTACAATGTATAAGGAGGGAACAAAAAACTCAAAAATGTGCAAAGTAAACAAATGGGCAATTCTCAGAAGACATGTAAATAGACCATCATCATTTGAAAATACTCTCATTTTTGCTAGTAAAAAATATGAAATTAAAACGGGTAAATCTCATTCTTCTTTCAAGCATTTTGCCATATTTGAAGAAACTGGTCATACCAAGTTCAGTAATTATGTGAGGAAGAACATTCTCATTCGTACCTGGTTAGTACCTGTCTCTTAAGAGCATAATTCACCCATTTGCATCCAAAGTTAAAATTTATGTGTCCTTCAACCAGCAACTACACTTGCACCAATCCATCTCATATAGACTCACTGCAGCAGTTTGTCAGAGTCAAAAAATAGGAAATACCAACTTGCAACAATAATTTGGTAATTAAATAACTGAATTGTATCTATGATGTAAAATTATTTAGCTATTTAAAAAAAGATGTACATTAAAAGGTGCTGATATAAAAAAGTCTTTCAACTCACATGATAAAGTGAAAAAAAGAATTCTAAATAATATACCAAAAACAATCCTATTCATGGAAAAAATACCCATATCCTCTGTGTCTAGCTTCACAGAGTGGATACTGGGAGTACGAGGGTAAAGAAAAACATTCTATATATTTATGCTGTTACATGTTCTTTCACAACAAGAACACATCATATACTTATGTTATTATACAGACAGAATTCATTTCATCTGAATTCATTCTGATGTCAGTCCACACACACACATGAGATTTGGCCAATTCCAGACATTTCCCAGAAAAAAAAAAAAAGTTGTTTTAATTAACTTGTGAAAACAACATTATATGAAAGGACCTCAAAAAGTTTGTGGACAATGGAATGAAAAAATAAATTTATTCTGCTGCCAAAAAAATTAAAATTCATGCATATGAAGCATCTTCAAAAGGTTCAAGGGAAAACGTGCATTTTAGAAAAAAAAAACAGATTTCAGTTTTCTGCACCAAAATAAATTTACCTTTTCATTCCATCTTCCACAAAGCTGTTGAAGTACACTACCATGTTAACTGCAGCTTCTTGCTGCTATAAGCACTGATGTTTTAAATGTCTATTTCAATTCATATTTACTCCAAGAATCACGGAAGCAACACACAATATGATCTTTGCAAGGAAAAAGAAACAGAACACCTGTTCGATCCCAGTTCTTAGGCTGAGAGTTTACATGAATGAAACTGTTTTGAACATAAAGAAGTGCTTCGTCTCACCCTGACAAGCAGATCTGAGACCTGAGCATTATACAATGCCGTGTGCGTGTGTGTGTGTGTGTGTGTGTGTTGATCACCCACCCAGTCTGCCTCCTCCAATCTTTGAGCAGTCTGAAAGAACACACCGGCCACCGCCTCCCTCCTTGACTCCTGGCTGACTGGGCGTCACCTGCGCATAGGAAACTTAACAGCACCTTGCACTGAACAGAAGAACACGCCCGCCCGCCGTCTCCTTTTCCCATTTGTTTACTCACTCTCTTTCCCACTGTGTCAGCTTCTCAACCTCCCCCTGTCTCTTCCCATCCTGACCAACGCCTCTGCCACCAAGTTCACCGCTGGCTTCTCTGTGTGTCTCCAGCGCTAAGCAGGAAGCTGGAAGCCTGCAGGCTTTCCCAGGCGTGGGATGACAGCCCAGGGCAGCACACACACCTGCATTTCGAGCTGTGATCTTAGAGCCGTGTCTCAGCAGACGGACAAACACATTACCGCTGCAGTGGTTCACCAGGTGCAAGTGAAGGCTTCGTCGCGTCTGGATCTTGACCAAGCATTTTGCCATCCTGGTTATTCTGGTCTCCCTGGGTTCCCTCTGCCTGTCACGACCCAGGGTAGCCACCACCAGCCATAGCGGCTTTGACCTTTTCTTAACTGTCCATTCTGTTTTAAAGGACCGAGGCTGGGCACACTGAATGAATCAAATGTCAGATTCCTAATGCAGCCAACAGAAATAACTCATGAGGCTAGGCATGGGCCAGGGCAGAGGGAGGGGGGTGCTATTTTTAAACTCTCCACTCACTCCTCTAACAAACAATGAAATACTACGCATCATCCCGACCCCCAGCCTTACACGTACTAAGAATCAAATGCTCCCAGATAAGAAGACAACTGGGTAGCTCCAGAATGGAGAAACAATTCACCTTGATTTGCTTAAAAATAGTTATTGAGTCTTTATTAAACACTGTGGTCAAATAAAAACACAATGTATGTCACATTTTAAAAAGGAAAAAACTGGGGCCGGCGCTGTGGCACAGTGGGTAAAAGTCCCGGCCTGCAGTACTGCCATCCCATATGGGCACTGGTTCGTGTCCCGGCTCTCCACTTCTGATCCAGCTCTCTGCTACGGCCTGGGAAAGCAATGGAAGGTGGCCCAAGTCCTTGGGCCCCTGCACCCGCATGGGAGACCAGGGGAAGCACCTGGCTCCTGGCTTTGGATCAGCGAGGTGCGCCAGCTGCAGCGGCCATTGGAGGGTGAACCAACGGAAAAAGGAAGACCTTTCTCTCTCTCTCTCACTGTCCACTCTGCCTGTCCAAAAAAAAATTTTTTTTAATTGGGCCCAGCATCATGGCTCAGTAGGTTAATCTTCCGCCTGCAGTGCCAGCATCCCATATGGGCACTGGTTCATGTCCTGGCTGCTCCTCTTCTGATCCAGCTCTCTGCTATGGCCTGGGAAAGCAGTGGAAGGTGGCCTAAGTCCTTGGGCCCCTGCACCCGCATGGGAACACTTGAAAAGTTGACTGCCCAGTCATGTTACAATTAATTTTGATAATGTGCTTTGTCTCCAAAGTGGTATCATTATAGCATGCAACTACAAAAATCATTTACGTTCTTTCGTGTCGGAGCTGGCTGTGTGCTACACATGTACAGCACATCCCAATTGCACACGTTCAGCAACCCAGCTCCCAACAAAGTGCTGACTTCCTTAAACACATAACCTCCATAGCATGAGGGCACTAACATCTTCATCTTATACATACAACTTAGAGAAAAAGCCCTGTCCGTATGAAGCAGTAGGTGGCAAAGTCACAATTTGGACTAGGCATCCAATTGATACCTCTGATGTGACTGAATGCTGCCTGCTCTAAGCAAATGTGTTTTACTCACAGGAGGCAAGCAGTGCATTCTAACTCCTAGCAGATGGGAAGCCCTGCGCTTGCTCATCTGGGGCATCTGACGTGCTTGGCACCCCCGTATAAGCATTCACGGAGCAAACTTTTCAGTTTTTTAGGATCTGCTCCAGTGGGAAAAATTTCAACTGCTTAATCACTCTGCTCCTCATATTCTCTTTCAGTAATACTTCTTTGCTGGTGTATTTTTCCCAGCTTGATAGTCAGAAGGAAAATATGTTCCTTGCACAATTTTAGCATGCATGTGTGCATTTTTCTACTTTAAGTAACCATTACTTCAAAAGCAATTTTTTAAATAAAAATATTCTTTTTTTCTTTCCTAATGAATCTAACAGCTACATTTCAGAGCAGTCAACTGAAATTCTGTGTTATTACACTTCATTTCCGGAATATAAATTGATGCAGAATTTCTGGAAAAAATTTTATCAAAATATGTGGGGTTTTTCACATGGATGGCATTCTTTGAGCCCAAAATTCCACTTTCAGTAATTTATTCTGAGCAAACAGTCAGAAATGTTGATGAAATTTTTTTTCTTTTCTTAACATTATTTTATTTATTTTTTGAGATAACATGCTTTCAATTTACATTATAGTCAAAGGCTTAATGGCTCTACCAAATAAAGAGTTCAATAAATAAAACTAAAAGTACCACAAAGATGTTTATTAAAGTATCATTAATTATGGCAAAAAAAAAAAAGCCAATCTAAATTATCAGTGTAACTGGTTACACTGATGGGGTGTTCTATAGAGGCACTAAAAATCGTATTTTAAGAACTGAATGATGTGAAGGACTGTTTGCAGCATACTAAGTGAAAAGGGCACATTTGTATAAGCAGTGTGGCTTCAACTATGTAAAAACACGTACTGGAAAACAGACAGGACTGTACCATAAGTCCAGGAAGGGGAAGGCCATGGCTGGGGGTGCTCAGGACCTGGGGGGGGGGGGGAGTCACTTCTGGAGACCTCACAGGGATCTCCCACTCCCCTTCCACAGGTTTTCCATCCCAGGTGTGGCACAGCAATTCATACTCTCACAGGGACGAGTGCATTTTCAAGTTGGAAATGAACCAGAAACTTCAAAATTTCAAACCTAGTACCTGCCATTGTCAACCTAGAAGTTCACCAGATCTTCATTGCTTTGCCATGTCCCTTAGGACATCCTCATATATAAAACAGATCCACTAACCCCAACGTGGGCCCTGAAATATTATTTACAAGGCCTCCCTCGCTAGTCCTGACAGTGGTTCTTGAAGAACTACTGAAAATCCTTAGGATGACAAAGAGCAAATATGCAAACCAAAGTTCTAGATGAACCACTGCTTTGTATTAACACAGAAGAAGTTCAAAGCCAAACAGGCTCATTTGCATGACAGTAGTCTAAGGTACAATACTGAGGAAATCACCCTTTGACCTATTGGGAAGGAATATAATCAACTAAATTAAGATTGGCTCCAGATTTCTCCATTCATAGTGAGCTACAACCCAACCTGATGCACAACAGACTGTAACCTACTCTTGTAGTAAGTTCTGATAGGACAGATGGGAGCTGTAACAGCTGGGTTCCCTTTTCTGACTTCCCTTTTCTGTAGGTCCCTCCTTTTTCTCTGGCCACAAACACAGCCCGTTCACGTGTGGTCCAGAAGCTGTCAGATTCTAGAATCACAAATCAAGCCAATTAAGACTTGCAAAACTAGATTCCTTTTACTTTTGTTTTCTAACAAATCTTTACACTTATCCTGTTAAAATAACAGGTGATCTGATAGCTCACTTAGAACAGATTTTCCAAAGACAGAAAGCCAATTGAAAAACCTAAAACAAAACCACCATTCTTTCCCACCAGAACAGTTCCTTTCCATTAACTATCAAGTCTAAAATTTTACAATAGTTTCAAATGCCTTCTTCCTCCTTTTATTACTTTAAAATTATTATTTTTATTATTATTGTTTGAACTACAGTCAATCACAATATCTAGCATTTCATACATTTTTCATTTTCCCCTCCCATGAACTTGTTCTTCCTCTCTCTGCTACTTTTCAGAGATCCTACATGGATTTCTTTATTCTCTTTCTTTTGTGGCTCTCCTGCTTTTGTTTAGACAAAGAGAACCTAGCAAGATCAGAATTCTATATTGTCCCAGCCAGTTCTGTCCACCTTTGACTCTGTCTGAAAAGTGTTGTTACCACTTTTCAAAAATAACAAGAAAATGAAGACAGGGACGTGGCACCAACCCAAAGGTTCTGCATGATACAGCGTCATGAGGGCCTTTTTTGTTTGGGGCACTGTGCTCCAATATCAGCAGCACATTTGGACACCATTGACTATTTCTCTTGCTTCAGTTCGTGTGTGTGCCTGAAGAACTAGCCATGCCTGCCTGGGAAGTGCAGAGGCTAAGGAAGCAGACGCTGTGTGAAGAGAATTGATGCTCCATAGTGAGCCAACAGAAGCACTGATAAATCAGGCAGAAATCAAAAGAAGGAACAGATTTCAATGATAAGAGCTGTTCACGGGCCTAAATTCCACGTCCACTACTATGACAAACGTCCTGACAGATGGGCAAGGCAATACACTTGCATCTGCTCTGAGGGTGACTGGAAATCACTGAGCAACCTGGAGCCCTGATGTCTCAACTGTGAAATGGAGATAATTCCTCTCATGGACGTCGTGACAAAGACGTGAGCCTGTGCTTAACTAGTGCCTGATACAGTGCTGGTTCCCAGGCAAGGGACAGGACTAACCAAGTGGCTGTAGAAAGCAAAGTGTAACGAAGAGTCTCTGGAGCAGCCACTGGGTTCTAGCTCTGAGCCTCAACTGTACCTCCAAGGATTGGTCAGGAAAGCATGTGTGATACACCCCGATCAGTGCCTGCCCAGCGTTACTCAACAGCATCATTTGTCAACACATGTTCATTCCTTTGTCTCTTTTAATTGCTCAGGAGGAAGACAGTGGGATCTTAGACAGTCTGGATCCTTGTCCTTCTATCACCCACTGTTTCTTCGACATACCATTACGAGTAGGAAGCAGTATTGCTGGTGGTTGGCAGTTTACTTAACCCTCCCTGTTGCCTGGAGCAAGTGACACCAGCTTGCTGAAATGTTCCTACCTGGGATGATACTGGTGCTTACATACCTGGGTGCCTGATACATAGGAGGCACTCAATAATAACAGCAGCCGCTAGGTTACTTTTACTGTCATGGATTTTATTTGCTGTTGTGGAAAATAACAGATTTCCAAAATGTAATGGATTTAGTCTTAAATAAAATGGTTGTAGAGATTCACTGAAATTTTAGCCACCTATTAACCCCAAGTACAAAGATATTAAATATAAAATATTATTATGGGGTGGGTGTTTGGTCTAGCAGTTAAGATGTCTGTATCCCGGGGCCGGCGCTGTGGCGCAGAGGGTTAATGCCCTGGCCTGCAGAGCATATGGGAGCCGGCTCGAGACCTGGCTGTTCCAATTCCTATCCAGCTCTCTGTTATGGCCTAGGAAAACAGTAGAAGATGCCCCAAGTCCTTGGGCCCCTGCACCCACATGGGAGACCTGGAAGAAGCTCCTGGCTCCTGGCTTCAGATCTGTGCAGCTCCAGCTGTTGCGGCTAACTGGGGAATGAACCAATGGATTGAAGATCTCTCTCTCTCTCTCTCTCTCTGTGTCTCTCTCTCTCCTCTCTGTGTAACTCTGACTTTCAAATAAATAAATAAATCTTTGAAAAAATAAATTTTGGAAAAAAAAAAGATGCCTGTATCCCATACTGGAGTGCCTAGGTTTGATCACCTTCCTCTAGCTCCTGACTCCAGCTTCTTGCTAATCAGACCCTTGGAGGCAGCAGGGACGCTCAAGTGATTGGGTTCCTGCCACCCATGGGGAAGCCCTGGACTGAGTTCCCAGTTCCTTTCCTTGGGGAATAACAGCAAATGGGATCTCTCTTTCTCTGTCTCTCAAATAAATACAATTTATATGCACGCACACATACACACACATTCTTTTCCATCATAGATCACGGGGCAAAATAATTGTCCATCTCCTGATTTATCTACTACCAAAAAAAAAAAAATACTCTTACTCCATGGCCCAAGACACACTAAAACCCCCTGAACAAAAGTAGGACCTGAATTCCTATGGTTACCACTTCTCTAGATGTGAAAGAAAACTTCCATAGCCATCCATAGATAAAGCCAGCTGAAACTCCCCCACAGAGATAGCTCAGGGACAAGGAATTCCACAACTGCAGGGCAGTGTTCAGAACCATGCATGAGGAATTCCTTTGCAGTGGAATTTAAACCATCTCACCGACCAGGGCTGCCCATCCTTCACACTCCTTGCATCCAAACCTGTCTTCCTCTGTCCTGGTTAAATGCAGTGCCTGAAAATGCCCTGATGTTGCATGGCTTGGACACAGCAAGGCAATCTACTGATACTGAGATTCTTCAGATGCCAGTGTAGTCTCCCGGGGTGTCTCTCAAAGATGGAATGTAGGACAAATCTGTCCTAGCTGGAACAGCCTCCCTGGGTTTATCCGTAACAATTTCAAATAAGAGTCTACTTCCTTGGTTTCTATACAGGATGAATTTGTTTTCCCATCACTTCTGCTTCATTATTTCACTCCCTTCAGGCACAAACCATTATTACAGATTTTTCTCTTGACAAAGGAAATTAGATTAAATTGCATAAAATAAATGGAGCTCTGATTTTTTTTTTCTCCATAATTCTCCATAGCTTTACAGATGGTGGTAGGAAACAGAGCATCTGGGTGTCCCTGTGGAAAAATCCAGACTGTTCTAGAATTGTGGATTCTTTTTGCTGTTTGCTGTTGCTGTGTGATCAAAAAACTGCAAGTGTGTGGGCTTATTCCTCTCCCACCCCCACAGTGGGCCCAGGGCCTCTCTCTCTCACATTCCAGCTCCATGCTCAAAAAGAGAACAGCAAAGGGTCAGAAATGCAAGAGAAATGTCCAGCCACTCTAGGTTTTGCCTTTCAAATGTAAAGATTTTTAAAAATTGTCATACCAAAGTTTCATTTTTTTTGGCAAGGCTAAAATTAGAGACAGTCTCATTTATAAGTTGGTGATGGGAAGGGTGGCTAAGAGGCAATGTTGTATATTTATTTAACAGAGTAACACATGTCCATTAAACATGAAATACTGGGAGTGGGCCTTTGGCACAACAGTTGGGATGCCACTGGGACACCCACATCCCTTATCAGAGTGTCTGGGTTCAAGTCTCAGCTCTGCTCCCAACTCCAGCTTCCTGCTAACCTGCACTCAGGAAGGCAGTAGGTAATGGCTTAAGTACTCGGTTCCCTGCCACTCAAGTGGAATACCGGGATGGAGTTCCTGGCTCCTGGCTCAGTCTCAGCTATTCCAGGCATTTGGGGAGGGCACCAGAAGAAGAGAGATCCCTGTTTCTGTTTCTCTGCCTTTAAATAAAGTTGAAAATTTAAAAAGACACAAAAGCAATGGAAATGCATGGCTCCTGGTAAACCCTAATCCCAGGAGAATATTCTACTTACATGCTTTGTTCCAAATAAACAGATGCTGTCCTGCTGCAGTTAGAAATCATCCATTTATTCACTATTTCAGCAAGTATTAATTTAGCTCCACTGTGTGCCAGATGTCTCTAGGTGCTGGCAATAGCACAGGGAATGATGTAGGCAAAGACTCTGCTCCTGGGGAGCTGACATTTTAGTTGGGAGATACAGTTAGCAAACAGGAAGCCAAATAAATAAACGCGTGAGTATTCAGTAGTGCCAAGTGCTCTGAAGAAAATAAACCTGACGATGGCACAACAGAGTAGGCTGCGGCAACTACTCTGAATCCAGCCTCAGGAAAGAATGCTCAAGGGTTGAAATTCGAGCTGAAACTTAGATGAAAAAATAAAAAAGTCAGGCGTCACAGACCAAAGGAAGCCCATTCAGGGCACAGGAAGCAGGTCAAGCAAAGGCCCTGAGGTGCCAGTGAACTTGGCGTATTTGATGAAGGGAAGGCTGGGGTGTGGGAACACAGAGACCAAGGCGTGGCATATCAAGTTAAACCACCACTGGCAAAGCCAGCGTCCCCAGTGAGCAGGGGTTTGAGTTCCAGCTGCTCCACTTCTCAGCCAGCACCCTGCTAATGTACCTGGGAAAGCACTGGAAGATGGCTCAAGTGCTTGGGCCCCTGCCACGCACGTGGGAACCCAGATGGAGTTCCTGGCTCCTGCATTCAGATCAGCCCAGCCCCAGCTATTGCAGCCATTTCGGGAGTGAACCAATAGGTAGAAGACTCTCTCTCTCTCTCTCTGGACTCTGCCTTTCAAATGAACAAGAAAGGGGGTAGGGGGTTGAGAAAGAGCCTGAGATGCTGGGCAGGGGCAAAGTATTCAGGCCTCTTAAGTCAGAGGAAGGAGTTTAGATTGTGTCATTAGATCCGACTTCCAATTAGAAGAAATCCCCACGGTTGCTGTGTGGACGAGGGTAGGAGTGGGAGCAGAGAAGCTCTCAGGCTCAGTCTGGAACCAGGCAGGAGTGGTCACCACTAGGGCAGAGTCGTGGGGATGAAGCGGGAGCACATGTGAGCGCTTAAAGGGAGTAGAACTTTGCAGACGGAGTTGACGAGTCAGTATTTTATGACCACCGGGCAATGGCAGACATTTGACAGGAGATGACAGGTATTGAAACAGCTGACTTGGGACCTGTATTTGGTACAGGTTAGACACTGCATTGGAACCCCACCCCTTGTAGAATCCAGAGGATCCGAGTCCCAGCTCTGCTTCCAATGCAGCTTCCTACTAACACACATCCTGGGAGACAGCAGATGATGGCCCAGGTGCTTGGGTCCCAACATGAAAGACCAGAATGAGTTTCATTGTCTGAGTTTCAGGGCTCTCTCTCTTTATAAAAACAAAAATCAGACTCTGCTATTCAGGAAACGCAAGTGCTGAGAAACAGCCTACTCCATTGGGGGGCGGGGACAGGGCAGAACACGGCCCAGAGGACACAGGACATGAAGGCACCCACACAGGTTGTCAGTCAGCAGATCAGGATGAAGCCTGAGGCACTAGGGCAGGGTCGGGAACACGGGCCTGCCCAAGGAGAAAGGCCCAAGGTCCAGAAGGAGTATAGCACTGGGACCACACAGGGAGGGATTCAGCAAAGGCAGCCAGGCTGGCCTGGTGCCAGCCGTAGGAACAGAGCAGGAAGACCTCAGTCTAAGGGCTGGGCCTCAGCTTCTTGGTTTCTCCCAGGCAAGGGTATAACCAGTCCTGGAGTCGGAGCAGAGACAAGTCTGTATGTAGGGGCCAAGTTGTTCAGACACAGCTGAGGGGGCCAGGCAGGGACTGGCAAGACCACAAGGCAAAGACAGTCCTTTCTTTCATAGAGAAATCCCAGTCCACATTCAGAGCACAGAGGGCCACCCTGAAAACCGCTCTCTGCTTCTCTTTCGGCCAAAGCATCTGCTATCTTCTCATTTCCAATGTGGAAACAGACGTCTGGGGGTTAACAAAGTCCCCCACTGGACTTCTCCTCTAAGAGGAGACAAGATGTTAAAAGAAGTGAGGGCTCTCCAAGTGGGAAAAGATTCATTTCACATTCCCTTTTAAACTTGCTGCCATTAATTTTCAATTTTATGCTGGAAATTTGCCACTTGGAAAAAGAAACAGAAAAAATTGGAAGCCTGCTTTTAGAGATCACGGTGCTGGGCACTTCTCTCATTTACAAAGAAGATGGCTGTGCCTTTTACTTTCAGGGCAATGATGGGGGCCAGCACTGTG
The DNA here is from genome assembly GCF_051225735.1 of Oryctolagus cuniculus. NCBI lineage: Eukaryota > Metazoa > Chordata > Mammalia > Lagomorpha > Leporidae > Oryctolagus > Oryctolagus cuniculus. The sequence continues at coordinate 134,344,798 of NC_142867.1, forward strand.
GTGGTAGTGGATAAAGCTGCAGCCTGCAGTGCCAGCATCCCATATGGGTGCTGGTTCAAGTCCCGACTGCTCCACTTCTGATCCAGCTCTCTGCTATGGCTTGGGAAAGCAGTAGAAGATGGCCCAGGTCTTTGGACCCCTGCACCTGCGTGGGAGACCCAGAAGAAGTTCCTGGCTCCTCGATTCAGATAGGCTCAGCTCCGGCCATTGTGGTCAATTGGGGAGTGAACTAGTGGATGGAAGACCTCTCTCTCTCTCTCTCTCTCTCTGCCTCTCTTTCTCTCTGTGTGTAACTCTGACTTTCAAATAAAGAAATAAATATTTTTTAAAAAAAGAAAAAGAAGGCCCTTGAAGATATCCTCTTTGGGTTTGGGAAAGGGGAAGGTTGCGGGTGGGAGGGACGGTATGGGGGGGAAGCCATTGTAATCCATAAGTCGTACTTTGGAAATTTATATTCATTAAATAAAAGTTAAAAAAAAAAGAAGATATCCTCTTTAAAAAAAAACAAAGATGAATGATTCAAAAGGACATATGCAAGAACAGTCACAATTTGGAGGGAAATTATTACAATCAGTTAGGGAGGGGAAGAAATGCATCACTCACCTCATCTTGCCTTATGGAAAATGAATAAGGTCCAGGCACAGTCAGTGTCCAGCAAGGGCCAGGTAGGATGTAAATGTTTATCGGATGAATGATGAATGAATGAATGAATCCCCTCATCTCTGTGCAACTCTCTTCCATCACCAAAGAATCCCCACTAATATTGTGTCCTATTTCCGATCAGGTGCAGTCCAGCACCCATGTGAACTGGGACCCCTAGGCCACCGTCAGACGTTTAAATAAAAGTGGCACAACACGGACCAACAGCACGGCAAAGGCCACACCTGCACCCAGTTATTAACACTGGTTTACAAGAGTAACAGACCCAAAGTGTGTAAAATGGCACATTGCCACCAGAACCAGGGCAGACGGATGTCACAACTCGTTCAGAAGCCTGGAGCTCTGGCAGGAGCAGCGATCTCAGAGTTTCAAAACACACCCTGTCTTTTGTGTATGACTCAGATGTAAGATGGACAGCGATCACATCCTAATCTTTGGACAGAAAAATAGATGTGTGCACACGTATGAATAAATAAAATATGTTTATAAATTAGGTATGTGAATAGCTATCTTCTTATGTTATATGCATTATAAAACCTACACAATACAATTTCTACAAGGAGGTGATAAAAAGAAAATACCATGAGAAATCTCAATCCAGTGGATTGCTATATGAGCCCACGGCACATCACACACCTCACTTCGGAAGCCGTGGTTGTGGAAACCGGTTCTCCGTCAGCCAAGACAAGCAGGAGGCTGCAGCTCTGTATACACAGCACTGGATAGATACGGTATCAGTCATCGCATCTTGCCTGTGGACACGTCCAACAGCGCTTTGCACCAACTGGCCAGAACCTCTTTTTCTAAACCTGGCTGGGACTGTCAAGGACCTACCCTAACAGGTGGACCTAAAAGAATGGCACTAGCATATGCTGTCTGAGGCTTTCTTCTATGTAAGTGGTACTGAAGAGAAGACAGGGGAGGGGGGCAAGAAGGGAGAAGCTGTGAGAACCGGCCCCAGTTTAAGCCTGGGTATCACAAAGAACATCTACTTGGGGCCGGCATTGTGGCATAGATGGTAAAGCCACCACCTGCAATGCCAGCATCCCATGGGGCACTGGTTAGTGTCCCGGCTGCTCCACTTCTGATCCAGCTCCCTCTAATGTGCCTGGAAAAGCAATGGAAGATGGCCCAAGTCCATGGGCCCCTGCCACCCATGTGGGAGCCCCAGATGAAGCTCTTGGCTGCTGGCTTTGGCCTGGCTCAGGACTGGCTGTTGAGGCCTTCTGGGAAATAAACCAGCAGATGGAAGACTCTCTCTCTCTCTCTCTCTCTCTCTCTCTCTCTCTGTGTGTGTGTGTGTGTGTGTGTGTGTGTGTATCTGTGTGTGACTCTATCTCTATATCTCCCTCTCTTCCTGTATCTCTGTCAAATAAATAAATCTTTAAAAAATCTCTTTAATACTAACTACCGATGAAAGCGTTACAAGACAGAACCCACACTGATTGCAGAATGCATCTAAAGCTCAGGGACTTCCGGCTTCTGCTTTCTAACGACACTGGACGCAGCACCATCTTCCCTGCTTCTTCCCTGCGGTCTCTTAGGAAGCGGTGAGAGTGTTTACTTGCCGGAGAGCCAAGCAAAGCCTCTTCCCCTTCCTGCAGCACACTCCGGTGATCACAGCTGGTCTCACTGACAACGCTCTCCTCCGGCTCAAGCCCCAGCCCTCAAGGACCGTCACTGGATTACTTCAGAGGACTCCGACTGAGAGCTTCTTTCCTACCCCAGCTGCATCCTTTAAAACAATTATTAACAGCTGCATGCAGCAGCGAAACAGCGACCTGACAGACACAACGATTTGGGAAGCTCTGCTTCTGAATCTCCTGCACTACAGGACCACAACCCTAGACTGTGCGCAAATGAGTAATTACAACCAGCCCCGCCACCAGCCACTCTTTATTTAATGAATTCAACTCTAAATCAGGCCATGTTTCCCAGGAGGGAGGTGCCAAGCTTCCAGAGGGAAGATTTTTCCCTACAGCCTGCTTCTGCTGAGAATTCCATCAGCTGCACACACTCAGTCCTGGTCCCCGGCCTTCTCATCCCTCGTTCAAGGTGATGGACATTTTCAAGGAGCAACCAGGGTCCTGTTGCTGGGGTAGAAGACCAAAGCCTGAATACCACCCAATACATTAAAGCGCTCTCACTGAATCACAGATTCCCCGTGTTTATATATAATGGAGTTGGCTCTTTTGATCATTGGATTTGACTGAAAAATAAATGTAGTCTCTTGGTTAACGGTTCTAACAAGAAGTAGCTGAGTCATTTGAGATGGGCACGGTGTCCTCTAGGATACGTGACCCAGGAATCTGAGACCCAGGGCACAAGCCCAGCCCCAACACTGAACCATGGTGTGATTTTGGACAAACCCTCTCACCTCTCCAGCCTTTCCTACTTATAGAAGAATCCTGAATGGATGTGCTAGACCAGCGATTGCAAGGTTTTTCTACAAAAGCCCAAGCTCAGTGGTAAACTGTAAGCTCTGCAGGCCAAGAGGCCAGAATCAAGCTGTATAAGGGTGCTTGTATAATCATTGAACTAAAATTATCAGCTCAAGGGCAGCAATACATAGGCACTGGGCTGTCTATGAATCGTGTGTTGCTGAACCCTGCGAGGACTAAACTCAACAGGGCCTCTAAGCCTCCAAAGCTATGAAAAGTACTCCCATCCTCAACTTTCCATGCTTCTTGTAAGAGACTTCAAAGCCTTATTCTGGGGTTTTCACCTTGACATTCAGCCAAAGAATCAGTGTTTACAGCTAGAAAGCCTTTGTGTGGTGCCCAAGGCCAATCTTCATGTTTTCCAGACAAGGAAAATGAGAAAGGTGAAGGGTCTTGCTTATGGCCAGCCAGCTGCTTGGTGGAGAAGCTAAGAGAAGAGTCTGTATTTCTCCACTTGACCGAGGCCTTATTGCTTCAAGGAGCAGCTATCTGAAACACTGTATTTCTCAAAATGAACTATTTGTAGCCAACTACAGAGCTGAAACGATGCACACTGACTCTTGGAGTCTTAAGATGCAAAAATACAAGCTCTCTGCAAGATAATATGCATTTCACTTGCATCAGAGACGAGGCATTAGCTTCGTACAGCATGGTAAATATCAACATTTCAAAGATCGCTTTCAGCGATACAAACTTCTTGTGAGAAATGAACTTGACAGTCATTCCGGAAGCAAGCTGCCAAGATGAGAACAGCTCCAGAGAAAATCACAAAACGGGGAAGGAGAAAGCTTTGGAAGAGATGACAAAATGGAGTCTGCCGAGCTTGCTCAGGCCTTGCTCCTGTCCAGAGCTGCCCTTGGCATCTCCTGCCCTGCAGGAGCCGCTGACCCAAACTGCGGTGTTTTCTTCCAGTGTTCAATAGGTCTGACAGTAAGTGTTGAATTCTGATCTTGCTAACTCAATACCAGAATCGTAAATAAAAGCAAAACCTGCCTTCTGCTGTTTCGATGCCTCCCTAGCTTCTGCAGAAGTCAGTCCAGCTGCTCTGTGCCTGTCAAGTAGAAAACTGTGACTTTCATTAAATGAAAACGTTCGATGTAGCCCAAGCACATGCAATAGTAAGACAATGCTGGCCGGCGCCGCGGCTCACTAGGCTAATCCTCCGCCTTGTGGCGCCGGCACACCAGGTTCTAGTCCCGGTCAGGGCGCCGGATTCTGTCCCGGTTGCCCCTCTTCCAGGCCAGCTCTCTGCTGTGGCCAGGGAGTGCAGTGGAGGATGGCCCAAGTGCTTGGGCCCTGAACCCCATGGGAGACCAGGAGAAGCACCTGGCTCCTGCCATCGGATCAGCGTGGTGCACCGGCCGCAGCGCGCTGGCCACGGCGGCCATTAGAGGGTGAACCAACAGCAAAGGAAGACCTTTCTCTCTGTCTCTCTCTCTCACTGTCCATTCTGCCTGTCAAAAAAAGAAAAAAAAAAAAAGACAATGCTAAAAACAGAGCTTTGTTTGAGGTCCTCTAATTTAGGGTATCAACACATTTGTCTACATTTGTGTAATGTTCACAATTTGCTGTTTGATCTATAATAAATTTAGGACATACTTTCATGCACTACTATTCTTAACATTCAGTAAACAAAGCAGGCATTTTAAGAACACACAGGACAATGGCAACCAAATGAAAATGTGGAGAAGGGAATTGCTGATACATTAACACTGACTGTCACTGAGAGAGGGACAATCTGGGAGGAGACTTTTCTTTATGCTCTTTTATGCTTTTTTTGTATTTTGTAAGTTTGCTAGAAGATGATGCACTCGTTTTACAATAAGAATAAAGCAAATAGTGATCAGAAAACCCAATGACAGAGAAACGTGAAGTCAGAACTGGTGCCAACTGGTCTGCCATCACCAAGCAGCAGTAACTACAAGGTGAAAGATAGTTTATTGGATTTATAAACAGCTCCTACTGGTCCACGTAACAAAACATAAAAATGATCTCCAAAAATACCATTGCATTACTGTTAATGCCATGTATCCTGGCATACAAGGGCCAAAGAGAAGAAATGGTTAAATATGTGATTAAACGGTAGGGAAGAAAGACAGGGAAATCATGGGAAGCAGGTAAACTTGCTTGAGACATGGCTGTGGAACCCCACAGAGGCAAAAAGAAGGAGTAAACTGTTCATATCGGATAGGCGGGGAGGAGACCAGACTCAGTCAGGGAGACGAGAACACAGGGCTTCATAGCAGCCTTGGGCCCTGGGAGACTTCACCAGGGGCGAGAATGCAGCAACCATACCCTGCACAGAAAACTCGGCCCTGAGTGATGTTGAAAGGCTTGCACGTAGACGACACAGTAGGTACCATCGGCCACCTGTTATGTGTCGAGGTGGAGGATGGATCAAGAGGACAGCACACTTGTGGGTGAGGACACTTCGCTTATCTGCTAGCAGCGCCTTCCCACATTCACACACAGACTTTCTAGAATTTCATGAAGACATCTTAGCCCATCTACGGTCAGGGCTAGACACTGCAGCTCTTGCAAAAACCCATCTGTGCCTGCTTCCCACACAATAGTGTCACATCCAGGATATAAATGTGCATTCACACACACGTGGGCAGACACACACACACATCTACTACACAGACACGTTCTCCATCGTATTCAAATACAGCTCCAAATCACCCATTGATCCAACCACATGGCCACACCTGAGATCCCCACTGGTAGAAATTCTTGCATTTTGCCAGCAGAAAAAAAAAGTCAAATTTTTTCAACTCTTACTTAGCTCTGTTCACCATGCCTTTCTCGCCATGTTTAATTAAGCCAGCCTGTACCACTGCCACAGCAGACAGCAATAAACCTCATTTTATGCCCGAAATTGCCAGTTACCAAGTCTCACATAATTACTGTGATTCTCCTTCTGTACCGTGATCCAATACTCTTTATTAGTGAGAAAAATACCCTAAGAAGGGGAAAAAAAAGAAGCCTTTCGCCTTCTACAGTCACTATGGAGAATCTGTTCCATTTTGCATGTGAATTTATTCAAATTAATGACTCTATAAAATGTCATTTTCACCCAGGATAAGTTCCCACTCTCAAATTTTTCATCTCCTGAAATTCTCATGAGCTCTAAACAGCAATTTTTAAATGGCTTACCATTTCTCATCTAATGTTTTGCACAGCACTAATTCTCTCAGATCCTGTAACCAAGCAACTTTTGGGTGAGCACTGGAAACATTCTTGTTGCCAAGTGGTGCCCGGGGAACTGACTTTGTTTTGTCTCCACGCTGACGTAGCCAGCTTCAGAACTAATCCTCCAGCTGTCCTGTGGGTGCAAGGGGTCACAGGCTCTTCCAGAACACCTCTGGGCTTATCTGGGCAAGAATACTCTTCCCAGCTGTCTCTGGGAAACTTGAAGTCATGGGAAGAATGTAAGGACCCTGTCAGAGAGATGAGTGGTTGTGACCCCAGAGAGCCACGGCAATGGCCAAGATGCCATCATTTTTAAAGATTTATTTATTTCAAAGTCAGAGTCACACAGGAGAGAAGGAGAGGCAGAGAGGAGAGAGGAGAGAGGGAGAGAGAGAGAGAGGTCTTCCATCCACTGGTTTACTCCCCAACTGGCTGCAACAGCCACAGCTGTGCCGATCCAAAGCCAGGGGCCAGATTCTTCCAGGTCTCCCATGTGGGTGTAGGGGCCCAAGGACTTGGGCCATCTTCTGCTTTCCCAGGCCATAGTAGAGAGCTGGATCAGAGGTGGAGCAACTGGGACTCGAACCCATATGGGATGCCAACATTGCAGGCAGTGGCTTTACCCGCTAAACCACAGCACCAGCCCCCAAGATGACATCTTTTTTTTTTTAAAGATTTATTTTATTTATTTGAAAGACAGAGTTACAGAGAGAGATAGAGACAGAGAGAGGTCTTCCATCTGCTGGTTCACTCCCCAGATGGCCACAATGGCCGGAGCTGCGCTGATCCGAAGCCAGGAACCAGTAGCTTCCTTCAGGTCTCCCACGTGGGTGCAGGGGCCCAAGGACTTGGGCCATCTTTTACTGCTTTCCCAGGCCAGAGCAGAGAACTGGCCAAGATGCCATCTTAAAGGCACCATCTGAGACAAGGGACCAGGTCCTTCCCACGACCTCACGGCCATGGAAGGTCCAGGTTAAGACTGTATTTCTTCTCCCAAATTGATTATCAAAAACTCCTAATCAGAAGTTCTTTCAACAGGGTTGGGTTGAAAATCTTGACCTGTTTATGAGTGATTTGAAACTTCCCAAAACAAAGATCTCAGCCACTATATAGAGATGGACAACAGCAACATCAAAGATGAGCAGTGGGGCTAATTGTGGTGCAGTGGGTGAAGCCACTGCCTGCAACACCAGCATCCCATAGGGATACCAGTTCACGTCCTGGCTACTCCGCTTCCAATCCAGCTCCTTGCTAATGCACCTGGGAAAAGCAGTAGAAGATGGCTCAAGTGCTTAGGACGCTGCACCCACATATTATAAGGTAAAGCAAAATGAAAGTTTTTAATTGAATGGGGTGACAGATTCAGAAGAAAGCTTTCCTGGGATCCCCTTCACATCTTGGGGCCTCCTGGGGAAGCCATGGGCTGAATTCCCATATTTCCCATGATAAGCATTCAACCAATCTGGTTTCCAAATTGTATCCCCACCTAGGCTTCCATCTTTGCAAACAAGGCACAGAAACAATTCCAGGTACGGATTTCCCCTTACTGCCTCCTGTTCTCCTTCAGTCAATCTAGAATAGCCATGACCTTTATACAGAAATGTTCATTCAAAGAAATATTCCAGGGACGCAAGAGAAGGCCCAGAAACTCATCAGTGGCCAGAAATGAAAGCTTCTTTTCTTTTCTTTCATTTGCAAAACACACACACACACACTCACACACACAAAATCTGCCGAAAAACATAGCCAAGCAACGTGGATCCAGAGCCCACAGGCTGAGAATATTAGTTGGGCATGGATCTTGCATAGGAGGTTCCACTCTCTCATCATCATCATCATGTCTCGTGGTCCAGGTGTGGGTTTCAAAGACAGTGAGACCCCATCTTCCACATTTCACACACTTTCCCTCTGTCCAGGGAATTCTGGGCACCCAATTCTCAGTTCCCCTTCAAAGCAGTAGCAACAGATTTTCTAAAACTCCCGCACTTTGATGTGAACCGGATGCTGTTGCCTCCCTCAGGGCATCCGTATCCCAGGACACACTGAGGAGTTTTCTCCGTGGGAGGAATTCTTGTTTGGATACTGGAGGTGAGAAGGGGAACATTCGAGGAGAGGCTGATTTCCAAAGATGAAGCCAAAATCACAAAAAGTTAAGGCAAAGCATGTTGTTCAGATTCAGGGTCCCAGTAACTTTCCTTTGTGTGCCTTTGTGTTTACTTCAAAATTAATGGGTGCGATTCTGCCTCACAGGGTGTCTGCAAGCAGGCACTGATGTAGATTCTTCCCTGAAGTAAGCAAAGTCCGTAAAAACAAGCAAAGAACTCAGGAAATGCAGGCACTATCATTTAAAAATATGTGACAAAGTTTGGGTTGAAGGGAGCACTACGTATTTTAGCTTGCATCCAAACCTCAAAGTACCCATGGAAAAGGAAATAAGAGGCCAGGGAAATGCTGAGGCAGAAAAGGGATGACCAGGGCAGAAATACTTGTGGAGAATCCTTTACAATCACAATTTCATTGTGATTTGATTGGAAAAATAGTGCCCTCCAATAGGCCTCACTGTGAGGATGGAGTGTTCCCCATCTCAGTGCCCAGCCTGGCTGCATTGCAAATCTGGGTAGGGCAAGCGAGAAGTTGTAATTTTAATGAATTTAAGCACAGTTGTAAATATCCACACATGGCTATACAGTTACCACACTGGACACTGTGGATCTGAGACCATTACTGCTTCCACAAGTAGTTTTAGAAATACTTTGTACCAGCGAACGCTCTCCAGGAGAAACTGACGGGACCCCCAAGATAACACAGCCTTCCAGGTGCAAAATTCTTATTTACTAAAAGCATAGCTTGTGATCCACTCCCAGCCCCTGCCCCAACCCACTACCCAACACACAAAGACTTGGTGCCTCCCTCGTTCCTCCAGGGCCAGCCTGCAGCGCCGGCCTGAGGAACGGAGTAGCTGACTTACCCTCTCCCAGAGGAAGCTCCTCCTCCCGCTCCCTGGAGCAAGGAAGCAGGGGCTGCAGGGGCTCCATGTTAATGATGAGCTGTTTGTTCAGGGAGTGGGAGCTGCGGCTTTGCGTGATGTTGGTTCTGAAAACAGACACAAGGCCAGAGGGGTGAGTGCCCATTTGTACACTGGCCCCTTCACCTCAGGGGGCCACCCCAGCTAGTAGACACACAGACTGGATTAAGTCAGAGGCAAAAATGACAGGACACCCAGGGTGCACAGCCCTCTGGATCCATCCACTGCAAATGAACCAGTCCCATGTTCTAGCACAACCCAGCGAAAGAAAATCTACCTCTCCACACGCCATCAGACCTGGGCATGCTAGGTGATAGCAAGAGTGTATCAAAAGACACAGGAAACAATAGGACGTTGGAGTCAGCTGTCACTGAACCAGAGACACAGAAAGGGAAGCCGAGCACGTGGCCCAGAGTAACCACACAACCACCAAAAAGCCCTTGTGGATAGCTCAGCAGCTCTCAGCAATGAGCTCTCTCCACTTTGCAGACATCCCGGGCTCAGTATTCCCATCAGCCAGCCACAGAACCCAGGCCGGTTTCTCCTTTAGAAAACAGCATGCAGCTGTCTCAGTGGCTGTGACAGGCAGTAGATGGCAAGGTGAGTGTGTGCCAGTGTCTCCTTGAGATTATCTGTTGGAGGCTAGCAAGCCCTTTTGTAGTGCTGCCTCAGGGGGAACACCTCTTGTATCATCATCTTGGAGAATTACATTTTGGAGAATTCAACAAATGAATTCGGGGGTGGGGGGACACAAGCATCCAATAGGGAAGCTGGGAGGCCTGAGGTTCGGTTTTTTTTTTTTTTTTTTTTTCTATTCTTATTTGGCTTATTCTTTCCACCCAAGCTATTATAGTATCCAACACGAGGGCTCGGAGCTCTGGATTCTCAGTGTCCTAGGGAAATCCCTCCTTGGAGCCACTACCTTTGGGCTTAGCTGGGTCTTGTGCTTATTGGGGAACTCACATTTCTGTTGGAGTCTTATCACTGTGGGAGTCACCTGGCTGGATCCTAGGCAGCTCCTATAAGGCTCTGTCTGTGGCCATGGACCCCTACTGCAATGGAGCAGCAGGACTGGGCAAAGGGGGCTGGGCAGCTTCCCCCTGGCAAGGGTGTGAGGAGACCTGATGAGGAGACAAGACCTGAAGAAAGGCTCCCTGAGGGTCCCTTGCTCACAAATGGGGTTACTGTGCCAGAACAGAGGTCACGTGAAGACAGTAGGAATGCACCAACTAGGAGAAAGTGGCCCTGACACTGAATCTGCAAGAGCCTTGACCCTGGAGTCCTCAGCCTTACCAAATCCTTCAGGCTGAAGATCATTCCCCTTTACATGAATCGCCCCCTGCACTGACCCAGGCTGCCTCTAAGCAAGCACAGGTGCTCTGAGGCTAACACACCAGAATTTGAATGGCCCTTCTTTTGGTTTACAAAGTGGCTTATCTGAGGGGTCTTCAAAAATTTCATGGAAAATGCAAACTCCCTTCGATTCCATTTTTCCATGATTATCTGGAAGCAGCTTTGTAGGTACTGTATGTCACCTTTTATTCTCAGTGAGCCTATAAGGTAGGCGACAGAGACCCAGGGCAGTTATGTAACTTGACTAAAGACACTTGCTGTGGGCAGACTCAGGACTCTGGTCCAGTCCTTCAGCTACGCTGCACACTGTCTTTCTGCACAACTCAGCCTGCAGGTCCAAAGGGACTCTGTTCACTACCCCTGAGGTCATGCTGCTTATGGCTACTTGACATTATCATGGAGTTAGAGCTCTCTCTCTCTCTCTCTCTCTCTCTCTCTGTAACTGCCTCTGAAGTGTGTTGTGGCCCTGATGTAGGCAGGCATAGAGGATAAAATTGATTAGGTGTGTGAGCTGGAAGATCAGGCCTTCACCATGCCCACTGTGTGATCTCCTGCCCCTACCAGGCCACATCTGTGCACCCACCTGCCAATCGGACTAATCAAACACTCCCCTTTGGGAGTGGATTAAAGGCCTGAAACACAGCCAGCCCGGCCCTTTTTCCCTTTGTCCTTATTCTCCCTCTCTGCCCTGGAGCCCCCTGCTTTCCCCGCGTCTTTGGGGAGCGTGGCCTCAGGGCCACCTACCCCACGCTTTCCGGCCTGCATGCTCCTCCATGTGGCTGGCTCCTGGTGCTCAGTATGAATCCAGATTTCCACTTTCTCTTTTAGATAGGGCCCTCACTCCCCTCTGCACTTCTTTCACTGAATAAAAAGCTTAAAACTTAACATACTGCCTGATTCATTTGTGCCAGTATTCAGAATTCTCTGAATTCGTGGCAAGAACCCACAAGGCTTATTAATGTTTCGGATTATTAATAATCAAATCAGTAACAGTCCCAACTGACTTCCACTTGAATCTCTAAGGACACCACTTCCAACGCCCAGTCTTCCCCAGTGGGGTTTCCATCCAAGCCATGTTTCTCCACTCTCAGGAGCCACCTACCTGCTGACTGCAAACATGCCCACTTGCCTGCCCACTCACACACGTACCCCAGCATAGAACGTTTCCAAGAGAAACTGCCCTTGGGAATTCTACTGGGGTGAAAGACTTCCTCTGAGCACTGAAAGTGGCTTCTAAGACCAAATTATGTTGGGTACACTCTTGGCTTTTCTCTACAGGCTGTTACATAAGACAGACAAGAAAATGCCACGTTTACAAAACTGAGGTTATGTTCTGTAACTGGGTTAAAGATGCTTATATTGGCAGATGCAGGACTGAAAAAGGGGGCATAAAATAGTGACTAACATGAAGCCCGGAGTCCCTGCACCACTCCTGGGGACAGACGGAAGTGGTGCTGGCCTGTTGTCGAGCCTCTAAAACTCCATCTCATTTTTGGATGAGAGATATCAGCAATAATGTTACCATTTCGCATTTTTATGACACTTGGTAATTCTTAGAGCATGCTACTTTTAATTTCTATTTCAAAACCTAGAAGGTAAGTAAAGTTACACCAAGTATCTCATTTTATAATGAATAAACTGAGAACATGAAAAGTTAAGTGATTTACCCAGGGCCACACAGCTGGTAAGTGACACAGCCAAGAACCCATTTACTCCTCCCAGGCAGGTCCTTGTTTCAGGAACAAATGCTGCCTCTGGGTGTCCCCTGGAGTGATTGCTACTCCCAAGGAGCTCACACGGCCAGCACTGGACTCAGCAAGCTGCAGCCCTCTGCTCCCCTGGTCTCTGGGATCAGAGGGTTACTCTTACCCAGGAGCCAGCCCAGGAAGGCTTGGCTTGGGTATTCTGTCACCATTAACAATAAGTGAGTTGGGGACTGCACTGTGGCAAGTGGGTAAAGCCAGCATCTGGAATGCCAGCATCCCAAATGGGCACTAGTTCATGTTCTGGCTGTTCCACTTCCAATCCAGCTGCCTAGGAAAAGCAGTAGAAGATGGCCCAAGTGCTTGGGTCCATGCTACCCACATGAGTATCTATTTGAGAGGCAGAGTTACAGAGAGGGAGAGAGGGAGAGAGGGAGAGAGGGAGAGAGGGAGACAGGGAGAGAGGGAGAGAGGGAGAGAGGGAGAGAGGGAGAGGGAGAGGGAGAGGGGGAGAGAGAGAGGGGGAGAGGGGGAGAGGGGGAGAGGGAGGGGGAGAGGGAGAGAGAGAGGGAGAGGGAAAGGGGGAGAGAGAGAGGGGGAGAGGGGGAGAGGGGGAGAGGGAGGGGGAGAGGGAGAGGGAGAGGGAGAGGGAGGGGGAGAGGGGGAGAGGGGGAGAGGGAGGGGGAGAGGGAGAGGGAGAGGGAGAGAGAGGTCTTCCATCTGCTGGCTCACTCCCCAATGGCTGGAGCTGAGCCAATCTGAAGTCAGGAGCCAGGAGCTTCTTCCAGGTCCCCCAAATCGGTGCAGGGGCTGAAGCACTTGGGCCATCTTCTACTGCTTTTCCAGGCCACAGTAGAGAGCTGGATTGGAAGTAAAGCAGCCAGGACTTGAACTGGCACCCATACGGGATGCCAGCACTGCAGGTTGAGGCTTAACATACTATGTCACAGTGCCAGCTCCAATAAATAAATCTTAAGAAAAAAAAAACTCAGGGAGCTAACATCAGGGTAGCTTCTGCTCCTCTTTTTGAAGAAAAAGAAAAATCCAGTGTTCCCAGTCCACCTGTGTCTATCTCACTGAACACAACTGTATGGAGGTGTCGCTCTGACCACAGTGCTACCTTTTGGGAGGTGCAGGTCCCCGGGACAGCACATGGACAGACCCCTGATCTAAGATCATGACGGAGGTACTGCTGTCAACGCACACTCCTAGTCCATGTATTCATTCAACAAACGCGCACTGACTTGTACTAGGTACCAAGCGCTGTGTTAGGTGCTGAGGGACATGGAGCGACCAAGCCAGACAGAGCTCTTGCCTCCCAGAGCTTGCTTTATAGCAGTGCACTAACCAGCATCTGCCTGGTGTGTCAGAAACGTGGCAGATGCTGCCAAGGAAGCAAGGAGCACAGAGAGGGCTGAGGATGTGAACCCAACAGTCTTTCACACGCACACAGTCGGGTGTGGTGGAGGACAGGGAGAGGGCATGCAAACCAGGTCTCAGCAGCCTCTGGGTCCTTGTTTGCAGGAATATCTTGGCGGATTTTAGAAGATTCCAGAAAAAGGAAACCATCAATTGACTGACAGTTCAGCATAAGTCCATCTCCCGCCCCTCTGGCGATCCAGTCACCTCCAGGAATCACTTTCCACTCTGGCTCACCTGCTCCCTTCACGCAACCCCCTGCCCCAGTGCCACCGAGAGCCCGAGAGGTTGAAGTGTGGTCCATGGACCAGCCACATGGCCATCACCTGGAGCTCCTCAGACATGCACACACTCGGGGGCACCAAGTGACGCTCTGGAATCAGAGTTTGATTTTAACAAGGTCCTTGTGTAGGTTCCGTTTAAGAAATACTAAGTCAAGGGACCTCAATTTATAAGAGAAGTATCGGGGGGGGGGGGTGGGAATGAGTCTTTGATCTCATTAACCACCCACAGTACATTGCTCAGAAAGTCTCTTGCTTTTGGAACCTGTATCTCTGAAAGTCTATTATTAAAAAACGCTCTCATCGCTTCTCGGCCTTTTGGCTAAGATCAAGTGTAAAAAACACTCTCCTGCTTTGTGTCCCATCAAGGGAGCACCCCCCAGCATCAAGTATTCCTTCTTCCTTTCTTTCTTTTAAAATAAAACACTCAGCTCCAAGCTTAGGGAATAAAACCCAAGCAGAGCCTCTTGGGGTAGCGCTGCCTCTGCTACCAGCTCCTAGGACAATGCCAGAGGCCTTCAGGGTGGGAAGCACTGCAGAAAAAGTGCTCAGGACCCAGACGCAAGACACAGGCATGGCAGGCTTGGATCTGCCCCTCCAAAAATGCAAGACCATTGCTGCATCCCTGCACTCGTGTATACAGCAGAAGCAGCGCACTGGGTCAGCTCTGAGGCCATTTCCAGCTCAAAGGTTCTGAAAAAGTCGAAACGATTCTTTTTATCACTTCCTCTTTCTCATTTCTATGGCACCAAATGACCACAATAGGAAAAGATTCTTCTCCTCCATGGGCAGGCTGTAAAACCTTTGGATATCGCCCTGAGAGCCTCGCCATCCCCCCCACCCCCTCCCCCACACAACCACCGTACTCCAGCTCCCCTTGTCCTGCAGCCGTCTTCTGCTGTTCAAAGCAGGACACGCTGTGTTTGCAGCCGTGCACCTGACCGTTCCCCACCGGATGCCTGACTACACTTCTGCTTGGTGTCTCCACCAGCTGTGATCCTGCACCACTCTCCCCCAGTCATGAGGCAGAGAAGGGGCACCCCAGTGCCCTCACCAGGCTCACCTAGCTTCATTCTGCCCAACAGTTCTGAGGGACAAGGTGGAGAGGCACCAATCTGAGCACGAAAGAGACACCTGCGGCTTCGAAGATGGGGAGGGAAGGACAGGCCCATCTAGTACATGGGAAACTCCCTAGAGAACCTGGCTTACGATGATCCCACCTCCGAAGGGGGGAGCCGTCATGGCGAGAACACGCGGCTTCAGTGTCCAGCACGACCAAGAGACTGTCTGATTCCTAAGCACCTCCACAGAGGCTCTCCTTAATGAAGATGTGTCTCCTTGAACTCATGACAACCCAGCCCCTCGTCCCTGCATATAAAGGGTCCAGTGACAGGCAAGCCTCTTGCGAAACAGCCTGGAAGTCAGACTGACGAGAACTGGTCACATCTGACAGACAGAGGCAGGGACAGAGAGCAGTTCGAAGAGGGCAGGCCAGTGGACTTTGGCCAGGAGATGGCACACATCCTGCATGGGACCCTCTAGACCTGACCAATACTGCAAGTAACTGAAACTGGAGCCGGGCTGCACTCATACCCTGGCCCATCCAAATCTGTCTGGGGGAGAGCCCCAGGGAGGAGAGTGTCCTAACACTGGGTGTTCTATGCCCAGAACTATCCCAGCGGATTTGGAAAAGCCACTTTTAAATCCCTGTGTCCACTGCGGAAGCTCAAGGTGGCTGCCACACTCACCTGTGCACCTCGGGAGGCTCCCTCTGGATTTTGGAGCTCGCCTCTACTACTTCTTTGGCAACTTTACCACTGCAAAAACAAAAAACCCAGAAACACAATGTCCATGCTCAAAGCAGAAGGGGTATGTATATCATGCATGTATCTATTTTTTAACTTCACACTTGACACAGCTCTAGGAATCCACCTGTTTTCCATGAGGGGAAGTTCCTAGGGAATTGAGTGAGCCCTGTGAGCATAAAAAACAAAAACAAAACACAGGGTAGAAACAGGAGACTAACCCAAGAGTGAATAGTGCACTTATTTTCTAAAAAGACTTATGTATTTGAAAGGCAGAGTAACAAACAGAGATATTTTCCATCCATTGGTTCACTCCCCAAATAACTCCAACAGTCAGGTCTGGGTCAGGCTGAAGCCAGGAGCCTGAAACTCCATCTAGGTCTCTCATCTAGTCTTACAAAGACTCTCGTGGTAGGGGCCCTGCCTTCCCAGACGCATTGGCAGGAAGCTGGGTCAGAAGCAGAGCAGCCAGAATTGAAACTGGCACTCAGATATGGGATGCTGATGTTGCAAGTGGCAGCTTGCCACTGTGCCATAACACTGGTCCCCCAAAAGTACATTTATTTACAAGCAAATTTTATTTCATTTTGACAGGCTGAGTGAACAGTGAGAGAGAGAGAGAGAGAGAGAAAGGTCTTCCTTTTCCGTTGGTTCACCCTCCAATGGCCGCTGCGTCCGGCGTGCTGCGGTCAGCGCACTGCGCTGATCCAAAGCCAAGAGCCAGGTGCTTCCCCTGGT
Source organism: Oryctolagus cuniculus (assembly GCF_051225735.1). NCBI lineage: Eukaryota > Metazoa > Chordata > Mammalia > Lagomorpha > Leporidae > Oryctolagus > Oryctolagus cuniculus. Next base: position 134,361,415 of record NC_142867.1, read on the forward strand.
CTCCCATGCGGGTACAGAGCCCAAGGACTTGGGCCATCCTCCACTGCACTCCCGGGCCACAGCAGACAGCCAGACTGGAAGAGGAGCAATGGGGACAGAATCCAGTGCCCCGACCAGGACTAGAACCAGGTGTGCCAGCACCGCAGGCGGACGATTAGCCTATTGAGTCATGGCGCTGGCTACAAGCAAATTTTTCCAGCAAAAATGGACACCCTCACCCCAACCCCATCACCACAATGGAACCACTGGTACCCACCTATATCGAAATCTACTTCCTTTAAAAAATATCTTGCTGCTGGATACAGTCTTGATCTGACTGGATTTTGCATACCTTTAAGAAAAAGAGCAGAAGCGGTAACGACATTGGAAAATCCAACAAAAACATTCTATAGGGCTTTGGTCATCAGACAGCTTGACCGTAAGATAGAAATACATGGTCTATTGCCACTCAGCTTGGCCCACACACAGGAACCAAAATAGAAGTTTCACAGAAGAACAGTGAACCTTCACTATGGAAGCACTGCAACCCAGCATTTTCTGCACTATTTTCTTCTGTTCTCCTTAAAGGCTGGTCATAACCCATGCCTTTGGCTTCATATCCTTTTCTGGTTATGGCAAGAGTATTGGGCAATGTGGGTGATCTGAAGAGATTCCTCCCCAGCGTCTACTTGGTAGTGTTGGGGAGGATGGAGTTTTAGGACAAGGGTACTTTGTGGCCTGTATCAACACTGCCACAGGAAACAGCTTCAGGGCTGCACATGTCTCCCAGTGCATTACAAAGAACTCCCTGTGCATCAGCCAGGCAGAGGACTCCAAGGCCTGTGTCAACACAGCGATGGCCACTGGCTGCTGTGTCAATATGACCCAGTGCCCTCTAAAGAATCCACAGTGGTAGATGACTAAGATACACGAGGGACAAGAAGCCCAGCCAAGTACGGATTTAGCACCTGCGAGCCCTACCCATAAATAAGAACAAAGCAACAATACTCTGGAAAACACTCTAGAACGAGGCTGCCCAGAGACCACACAGGGGGCATTCCGTTTACTGCGACTGCTGAGGGTGCCTCTTTGCAGTCGGCCACCTTAAATCCAACAACTTGGAAAGAACAGGTCTCCCAGAGTTCAGGATCACTTAAAATACTGATACTGACAATAATTTAAAGCACAAACACATACAACCATTACATTCCAGAAAATTCTGAGCCAAGACACACCCCAAGCAAGGCTTCTAGAAGTCTCAGGTTGAGAGCCCCACTCCTCTCCCTGAGGCTTTACTCTGCCATTATTAAGCAGGTGCCACAGCTGCTCTGCACTTACCCCTAAGACCAGGGAAGACACATGGCATCTGTATTCCTAGCACAATAGAGGGGAGTCGGCTATTCATCCAGCGACCACATAAAACATGCAAACAGGAAGGGAAGGGAGAGATGGAGTGCCAGCCAGGGACGGTGCCTTGAGGAAAGGACCTCAGAGCCGAGATCCAGCAGTGGGCAGATGTTCCCAGGGGCCAGCAGTGGGTGGTGGTGGATGTGCCAGGCAGGCACACAGCACTCAGTCTGAGTGCTGGGGAACAAAGATATAAGGGTACTTCCCCATACAGCTATTGTTATCAAAGCTGCCACACAGATTTTTACAAAGAAGGAAAAGTCCATGTACAGATGCACAGCAAACCCAGAGAGACGGCCAGAGTCCACTTTTGCAGGGCCTGACCTCAGCTTGTCCTGGGTAAGGATTTTGCCATTGCTCACAGAACAATGGAAAACAACAGTGATACTATTTTTGCAAAGGAGCCCCCTCCTCCCCACCCTACCCTGTGTGTCCCTGGGCCCTGGCTACAGCGATTAGCAGATGATATGGGCAGGGGAGGGGTTGCAGGCTGGAGGTGGGAGTGGATTCCTGCCATGGCAGGGCCCAGAGAAGATGCATGGAACCCCTGAGGACAGATCAGGAGATCCACATCTTAGCAGCTCCTGACACCTGTGATGGGCAGTGCAGCCTGTAGGACAGAGCTTCCTTCCGGATCACACCTAGTTGAGAGGATGAAAAGTCCCAGTGAGCCCCCTAAGGTGGTCCCAGGTGCATCGCCCCCTCCTTCCATGAGGACCGACCTCTCAAGGGCCCATCTGCCCCTTGCTCTGGAGTGCTGTAGGTTTTGGCATCTTATCCACAGGAACCAAGGAAAGTAATCATGTTATCCCCTCCTTATCTCTTTGGCAGGGCTGTTGGCCCCAGTGTGTGGTGCAATAGTTAAGACATTGTTCAGATGTCGGCAATCCCCTATCAAAGTGCCTGAGTTTGAGTCTTAGCTTTGCTACTGATTCTAGCTCTCTACTAATGTGCACCCTGGGGAGCAGTAGGTGATGCACCAAATACTTGGGTCCCTTTCACCCACGTGGGAGACCCCAGATTGTGTTCCTGGCTCCCAGTTTTGGCTTGGTCCAGCCCTAGCTGTTGTGGGCATTTGAGTGAGCTATCAGATGAACAGCACTATCTCTCATTCTCATCCTGTCTTTCAAGTAAATAAAACAGTGAGCCCATGGAAGAGTCTTCTTCCCATGGAAAGCTATGAATTCATGACCTGGTTAGAGGAGCACTCACTTTCTCCCAGCCTTATCACCTTCCTCACCTGCCCTCTCTCCACTTCTACCTCCAGCTCCTCACCAGAAGCATCAAGGCTCAAACATGTGGGCTCCCAGAGAAATCCAGAGAGGCCCTGCAGGAGCACACACACACCTCCCGTTGCCCCAGCCTCCCACTTCTCTGGTACCTGCCACCCCAGGGATCTGGGAACACCGGGTGGTACTACAAGGGCCACCTCCTGAAAGAACAGCACAATTGCCCACTGAAACCTGGGCTTAGAGCTTCTGGAACAATCAAGAGTAAGGAAAGTGAAGCAAAGAAGGGTCAAATCATTCACTCACAGCTCCATGACAGAAGCCATAGGAACCAGACTGCAAACCCAAGACAGTCTGATGCCTCATTTTGAAATACTGCTTTAGCCATAGGGGCTCTCAACTGAAGTAAGCATCAGAACCATCTGGAAGGATTTTTTAAAATATATGTTTATATGTGAAAAGAAGGGGTGGGATTTTTCACCTGCTGGTTCACCCCCTAAATGTCCACAACAGCCAGGGCCAGGCCAAGCTGAAACCAAGAGCCAGGAATTCAATTCAGATTTCCCATGTGGGGTGGCAGGGACCCAAGTACTTGAGCCATCACCTGCTGCTTTCCACGGTGAGCATTAGCAGGACGCTGGAATCAGAGGCAGAGCTGGGAGCCAAACACTTTGAAAGGAACACAGGATACCACGTGGCATCTTACCTGCTGCACCAAATGGCCACCCCTGAGAAGGCTTTTCAAATGCAAGCTTCTAATTCAGTAACTCTGGGGTACAGCCCAAGAATCTGCATTTCCAGTAAATTCCCTGGAGAATTTGGAGACTCCCTGAATTAGAACAATATTATGAAGCCTCAGCTGCACATAGTAATACCTGGGAAACCATTATCATTGAGAACACTTAGATGTTTCATCCAAGCTTTGAAATTCTTAAAATAACAGTTTCATTGAGAGATAATTCACCTACCAAACACTTCACCCATTTTTAGATTTTTAGATTGTACACTTCAGCAGCTTTTTAAAAAACGATTCATTTGAAAGGCAGAACTATGGAGAGGGAGAAGGAGAGGCAGAGGAGCAGGAAAGAAAGACAGCAAGAGAGAGAGAGACAGAGGGATTCCATCCCCAAAGGCCCATAACAGCTGGGGGTAGTCCAGGCCAAAGCCAGGAGCCAGGAACTCCATCTGGGTCTCCCACATGGGTAGCAAAAACCCAAGTACTTGAGCTTTCCAGGCACATTAGCAGGTAGCCAGATCAGAAGCACGAAGCAGCTAGGACTCAAACCAGGCACTCTGAAAGAGAATCCAGGTGTTCTATGTGACAGCTTAACCCACTGTACGATGACTATAATAGTGTAATTATGGTATAATTATAGTATATACTTATATATATAGTATAGTATGTATAATATAGTATATACTTGTATATAGCATAGTATATTGTAGTATAGTATAGTATATACTTATATATTAGTATATACTTATATATATAGCATAGTATATAGTATATATAGTATATTGTTTATATATAGTATAGTATGTAATTATGGTATAATTATAATATTAGTATAATTCACAAAGTTTTTTAAAAAATATTTTAAAGAATTAATCCCCACTATCTAAATCTGAAACATTTTCATTTCCTGACCCCACCCCAACCCCAGCCCTAGGCAACCTACACTTGATCTCTGTATTTGCCTATTCTGGACACTCCATACCAATGGAATCACACAGTTCCTATCCCTGGAACACACTATGAATGGAATCAAAAGGAGCATTTTGCAAGAGGCCTCTTTCCCTTAGTACAGTGTTCTCAGGGGTCATCCATGTTGTAGCATCTACCAGGATTTCATTCCTTTTGACAGCTGAATAGTACTCCGTAGCATGGATATACCACGTTTTGTTTATACATTCATCAGCTGATGACATTGGTGCTCTTTCTACATTCTGACTGCAATGAATGATGCTACTATGAATATTTGTGGGCAAGCTGTGGTGATTCTGATTTCATTCATTCTGGGGTGAGATCCTTAAAGACCTATAGCCATGGCACTTAAAGCTCCCACAGATGGTCCCAGTGCAGTCCGGGTTGAGAACCATGGGAGTAGAGCGTTATCACTCACAGTATGCACTGCAGACCCATAGCACAGCTTCGTCCCTTGGAGCTGTTTAGAACTGTGGGATCTCACAGCCACCCCAGACCCACTGACTTAGAATCCACATTTTAACAAGATCCTCATGTGCTCATTAAAGCGCACGAGGCACTGGGTGGGGGAGGGAGCTGGTCTGGGTTCCTCTAGCACAGCAAGTTCCCAATGGAACTGCCACTCTCATTCCCGCACAATTCTCTACTAAATGGGGACAGACAGGGTCAGTTGGGACCTCCCCCAAGTCTCCAATGCCTAGCACGGTGGTGCACAGTATACAGTAGGTGTCAGATAAAGTTTCAGTGAATGAAGACATCAGGGAGCTGCACCCCTGCCACCCATCAAGTACTCAGTGACACAGAAATGATGCACTTCAGTGCTCTGGGCTGGCAGCACCTAGACCACACACGGCATAAAGAAAGCTTGCACGTGGTGACTCAGGCTGTGCTGGGGATCCCCGGGGCCTGAAGGAGATGGGAAAACCAGATTCTGTTTCTGGGCTCTGTTCCCAGGCAGCAGAGCTCGGAACCAGGGCTTTCAAACCAGATGGGTTGCCCCAGAAAATGCCCAGCACATTCATATCTTCAGAGCACACTGGGGATTGCCTGGGACCTCCCTGCCCCCTGGCAGGTGCTGTAGAAACAGAAAAGAGCAAACTACCCCCAACCAGGAAACAGATCTGGGCTTTTCTCTGCCTGCTGCATCCATTAGAATAACAGTGCCAGCCAGCTGGAGCTGGAGGCGGGGCCAGGACCTGAGCCTGGAGAAGTCTGGAGCAAGTGAAATGCAGGCACCCACCCCTGAGGTTCACACTGTTGGAACCCTTCAGAATCAGGGGGGCTGGAATCTATGCCCCAGTGCTTCCCCCAGCCAGCATGAATGGGCAGCTGGCAGATAAACAGTCCCAACCTTTTTGCCCTCCAGCAGAACTCTGAGGCATACTGTACAGTCTCCCGGAGTCCTCTGCACAGCTGAGCCCAGCCGCTCACAAGAGGGCTCAACAGGGCTCAACAGTACGCCCATTAGGGCTTGCTTCCCCACCTTGCTTTCCCACACTCCTACAGAATGTCCCCTAACTACATCCCAAAGAAGCTTCTTGGATCTCAAGGTCTGCTTTTGAGAGACACATGATCAAAAACAGGTTCTCAGCCATCACTTAACAGAAATAACAATTTAAAAAAATAGCCCAGAGCAAGTCTATGAGTAATACGCAACATATTGCTCAGGACGAAGGCCAACAATAATCGGGAATCACCCCGAACAATGCACAAATTTATAATTTGCTTCAATATAAGAGAAACAGTGAAAGAAATGGAATGCAGCTGCTTACAAAACACAAACGGCTCCATGGGTGCTTTGAAAACCTATGATTAACTGAACACCAGCTACTTACTTATAAAACGCCTGGTTCTCCACCCCACACTTCCAGAGATGCTTGCAGGCAGCTGGTGTTGAAGTGTGAAATGCCAACATGGCTTTTTTCTAATGAAAATAACAAAACAAGAAAGGGCAAGTTAAACATAGTTTGTTTCTCATGATTCCCTTCAGGTGGTTTACCTGTCTGGATCCTGCCTCCCGGCAGACAGATTTAAAGCAACTTAAAACATCACTAAAGTGCTGTGGAGTGGTCTTCTCCTATGTCCCACCCAGCTAAGCCCTGTTTCTTATTAAAAAAAAAAAAAAAAACCCACAGGAAGCAGACAGCAAAGCAGCTTCACAGTACTCCTCCACAGCCCAGGCACCCACCTCCCTCCCTATCAGCTTTTGCTTGGTCTAAAAACCTATTTGGTTGCTTGCCAATTATTTTTGGCCTTGGCTGAGGCATGGCTGAGCTGAAAGCTAGGGTCAAACAAATTTGCAAACTTGAGGCTCAAAAAACAGCCCCTCCCCAAATGCATTTCCTGGTGAACCCAAACCTCTGCCTGCTAACACCTTTATTTTAAAGATTCTTAGGACTTAGAGACTCTGGTTATTAGGACATTTTAGCCAGCACTGGTAGAGTCTTCATTTGTTGCATGGATCTGTATCTCAGCAAGAAGAGACTGAGAGGGCTTCCATTCTCTTCTCAAGTCTCTCCAGGCTACTTTTTGCACATAGACATACCGTCAGCAGTGCTCACTGACTTGATTCTTACGTGTGGAAGCCCGGTGATGGTGATGATTTGCTTTCCTCTGGCATGTTTTCAGTGCATAGCTTTCTTTATCATCCCATACTCTGAAATCACCAAAGGCATATTCCTCCTGAATACCTCCCATGCGCAACAATCAAACACGCACACTCAACAACAGGTGTGTAGAAAAGCAGGCTCTGACCTCCTTCTGGGTGCCAATCACGTAAAACGTCTTCCCTTCAAACTTCAATTTACAGACATCTGGCCTAAGAAAAGAAAATTTCTGGGTGAGAAGGGAAAACAGGGCAGCTCACCAAGGGACCTGGCTTTCCCACAGGAATCTGACTGACTCATAAACCCCAGGGGCACTGCAGTGAAAGAAGATATCATCTGCTCAGCGGTGAAGGGCTAATGAGCAATGAGAAGCCCCAGTGAAATTATGCAGCATCTTCTTCCCCCGAGAGGACCATAATCAGCTCAAAAAGACTCACTCCAGTATGTACAGTGAGGCTGCATCGTCCTTCCAAGAAGCTTGAGAATATCTGTGAACATTAAGGAGCAAAAAACATGAACCGGCCAGTCCATGTTGCAAAGTAAGAAGAACGTGGTTGGTTGAGATTGTTACAAATGATGCACAGCCTCACATCAGACTTTCTAATTCTTTTCCACCCACTGAGTATCCATCTTCACTCTTCAATGTACTCGGGAAGGAAATGAAACCCAAAGATGGGAGACACCTGCAATTAATCTGCACTTGAAACGCATCTGATTCTAACCTAACTTCTCTAGGTCTCATGCTATTAAGAAACCCAAGCCTTTTGCAGTCCTAGGCTGGGATGAGGGAAGCTCCCAAATTTCCCACATTTCCCAAAGATAACAGGTGCTTTCAGTGAATCCCTAGGAAAGCTGTCTGGAAATGGATTGAAGATTATTAACATTGGAGTATCTCTGCAAGATACAGAGAAAAAACTAGAAGCTAGATAACATCACATCACCATGTCACACTTTACAGTTCACAAGCCACACCAGATTTACAAAGCACTCACAAACATCATTTCATTTGGTCCTCCCTCAAAGCAGCTCGATACAACTAATTCCCATTTTATGGATGAATACATCGAGACTTAGAGGAGCTAAGAGATGTATTAAATAAGTTTTGAGAATGTTAAGTGTGGGAGAAAAGAGGGAGCATCGAGAGGGTTGAAAGTAGAGCCTGAGCACAAGACAATGACAAAGAAAGCAGGGGATCTTAGAGAGGGAGGGCTGATCATAAAACAGAGCAGCAGGTGTCGGAAGCGGCAGGCACATTGTCTGGAGAATGCTAGTCTGGTACAGAGGCTTGGATGGAAGGCTGTGCTAAGAGCAGAGCACCAAGAAAGGGAGCGGACTTGATAAAGAAGCTACACAAAGTCCTAACACTAACAGGGTCATAAAACTGAGCGTGAGACAAGTGTGAGAGCATTTCCAGCCCATCAGATGTTCCAGACCCAGCGACCCAGGCCTCGGTCTTCAGCCTAAGTCCACAGTCTGGTAAGATGTGAAGCCACAAGCCAGGGCGTGGAGAACAGAGACAGGCTGTGAGCACGAGCAAGACGAAGCCTTCGCAACATTGCAGTGAGCACATGACTTCTGTCCTCCTCACCCTTTCCCAAAACCACTTTTCCCCTCGGTTCAACAGAACAAGTATCCTGGTCCCATCTTCTCATCCCTCATCTTCCACTTCTTTATCGACACAGCCTAGACTTTATCCTTCATCGAGATCACATGTTCATACAGAGTATGCTATTCCTAGCCCCAAGGGGAATGGATCTTAATTCCACCAGCCCAGATGGGAGGGTTAGAGTCACATGCATGGCCATCTTTTGAGTGTGACTATGGAGACAACCCTGGGATAGCAAAGAAGAAGATGGATATCTGAGTTCTTGGTGTTATCAGACGTTAACAGACCATAAAAATGCCCCAGAGTTGGAAACTCTGTGAGTTAAACAGTCCTGTTATCTGTGAGTATACAGTTCTGTTATTATTTTTCTTTGGCCAAAAAGCATGTTGATATACTTGGTAACAGAGGGTGAGTCTGCAGCTCAGGCTCAACAAAAGAGAGGAGGGGAGTAGATTGAAGGGATTCAGGGGGCGGGACCTGGGTTGCTGAAGGGGACAGCTATGGTTTTGGCTGTGGTTTGTCTCTCACAGGCTCATGTGCTAGAATCTTGGTCCCCAGTATAATGCTATTAAGATGTGGTGGAATCTTGAAGTGGGGCCAAGTAGGAAGTGAATGGGTCATGAGCGTGCATTGTGAAGGGATTAATGTTGGTCTCTCCTAGTGGATTAGGTCTTACAGAGAGGGTTAGTTCCTTCAAGGGTAGGTTATTATTTATTTATTTATTTATTTGACAGGTAGAGTTATAGACAGTGAGAGAGAGAGACAGAGAGAAAGATCTTCCTTCCATTGGTTCACTCCCCAAATGGCCACCACGGCCAGTGCTGCGCCGATCTGAAGCCAGGAGCCAGGTGCTTCCTCCTGGTCTCCCATGTGGGTGCAGGGACCCAAGCACTTGGGCCATCCTCCACTGCCCTCCTGGGCCACAGCAGAGAGCTGGACTGGAAGAGGAGCAACTGGGACTAGAACCCGGCACCCATGTGGGATGCCAGCACCACAGGCAGAGGATTAACCAAGTGAGCCATGGCGCCGGGCGCAGGGTAGGTTATTAAAGAGCCTCCCCCCAGCCTCACTCTAGCCATCTCTCTTGAGCAGGTGCTCCTTGCACGTGGCCACTTCCCCTTCTGCTTCTCAGCCACGTTGTGACGCAGCCAGGGGGCCCTCACCAGCTACACAAGCCCCTCTTATGAGCCACACAAGCTCCTCTTCTTTATACATATCCCAGCCTCAGGCCCTCTGTTACAGCAACAGACAGACTCAAACAGGAGCAGCACCTTTACTCCATCCTGACCCATGCTGTGTCTCCTCTGGCCAGAGCAGTAGAAGCTACTGGTGAGAAACACTGAATGCCTTCTCTCTGACAGCAAGTCCCTGAGCCTGGGTCTCCCAAGGTCACTCCTGAGTTTGAAAACTCCAATTCCCCACCAAGGGCAAACTAGACTGCATTTCATTTTCAGATGGGAAGTCCCTTTAAGATGAAGTTCCAAAGCAAGCAAAGACATTCTACCTGACAACACCCCCTGCCCATCATGGCCCCTGCCAACAACACCAAAATGTCAGAGAAGGAGAGAGGAAGAGTAAGAATAACAACAAGCCAGTTTTGCAAAGAAGGACTCACCATTTGATCAAATGGATTCTCTTATTTCCCTGGAACACCACAAAGCCTGCTGCAGTGAATCCCAAAAAAGTTGTTGTGCCTGTTGAATCCTGACAAAACAGAGAGAAAGCTCTGTTGGGATTGAGAAAGTCAAATCAGTGGTAAATGGTGTCATCGTCACCTGGGTGATTTCCAAGTTAATGACTGTAGCAGTAAACGAAGTTCCTGGGATGGAATTTCTAAGAGCAGGACTACCAGAGTCAGGGTGAGGTCCAGGAAATGTAGCTTTTCCCTGTGAGGATGGACCAAGAGCCTCCTGGATCAGCACAGGCCATTTTCAAACACTGTGTCTCCTAGCAAGCTTTGCTGGGTTGTGTGTTTACCAGGTCTGCTCTACACTGCAGCAAACTGTGCGTGGTGGCCACTAACTCGCTGATGCGATGAAACAAGTTCTCAGCACTGCACTGAACTTGAGTCCAGCCCACACAGGAGTCTGGCAATTCCAGGATAGAAACATCCAGGAAAAGCTCCTTTGCTTCCACCCAAGAGGAGGAAGATGAAGCATCTCATGAATAAGTTCAGTGAAGACAAAGGAAGTAACTACAACAAGAGCCAAGTGAACCTCCAAATACTGAACAAAACAAACCGAGAGGCTCAGTTTTCTGGATCAATTCTAATCTGCTGATTACATCAGTAGGGAAAGGAGCACCTGGCAAATATTCTCAAACACTTGTGTGGGCAAATGTCACTGTGGACAAGTGACGCGGTGCCCTGTGTGGCTGCTCACTGCCATCACCTGGGAGCCTGGTCTCCACCCCACTCAGGTCCTGACGTACTGGAGCTGGGCTGTGCTCGGGGGAGCAGGTATTTTTCGGGAGCAGCCTGAGCTGAGAGTCACAGTCCTTGGCCAACCACTACTCATTTCTCTGATCTGAGCAAAGAAATGATCCAGAATAGCTCAATCACTCCTCTGCCAGAGCCTAGCTGACAGAGATGCCTCGTTCTGGATAAAGGTTAACGTCTGGCTGATGCACAGTTAGCTGAAGATATAGAGAGAACACTTGCATAGAACATTTCTGGGCAGTGTGTCCACCAGCATAAACAAGGTGGGCGCCCCAGCTGCGACCCTGAAGTCTGATTCAGTCCCTGTGGGCTGGGGCTCAGCAGATGCTGATACGTGAGGTCTGTGTTTCACCCCTGAGAGAGGTTCTGGCAAGCAAACCAGTAAATGGAATAACAAGACACAAAACACAACGACTCCTAATGCCAAAATGCAATTTGAAATCTTCCTTCCACTTCCCTTTTTATATTCTTTTGTTTTAAAATTTAACAATTTTTAACTTTTGCCCCATTCACTTCAGATGTAGTCATTATATATATAGACATATACACACAAATATACTATATTTTTTAAAACAGTGATATTAATATCACAAAATAAGGGATTCGTGACAATGATCATAACACAGGGAAATATGGGTATATTGTCATGTATGTGGTATGATTCAGTGAAGCAGTATTTGTAACCACATACCACATGAAATGGCATGCATACAATTCTTATACTCTCTATATTAACTGCCACAAATCAGAGAAAATATGTAATATTTGTTTTCCTGAGCCTGGCTTACGTCACTTAGCATAGATATCCATCAACTGATGCTGGATAAAGAAAATGTGACATGCATACATGATGGAATATTCTTTAGCCATAAAAAATAATGAAACCCTGGCATCCACAACAAAATGGATGGAACTGGAGACCCCTGTCCCCTTTTAAAGACTGCATTCTCCCTGGCAACAGTCTTGAAAGTAAACCTATTAGGATCCTGTCACTCCTCAGGGGTAAAAACCACACACTTCAAGAATGAACCCATATATGCTAATTTAGGGGAATGCAATCACCCGGTGATTGCCAGATCACCGATGGAGACAACCGACTGCCAGCGTATGTGAGTGCAGCCCAATTCCACTGAAGGGCTGTGGACAGGCTGTGGACATCTTCCCAGAGGGGTCTGGGGTTTGCATACCAAGGAATTCTCGGGGCTACAAGGACCACTATGCGGTGGCCGCATGGGGGACAGTTACCTTACATGGATGAGGATCCACTCCATAGGTTTCCAAAGCATGAGCTTTCAGGAGTAAGTTAAATTCAGCAACCGGCGGGCTCTGGCCTCTAAAATGACACAAGAGAAGCATGGGGAGTTACAAGGGAAAATAACAAAAATATGGCATCCATTTGTTCAGTGATACACGACACTTCATTAAGGAAAATCCCCACATAAAGATTAATCGGTAAGACGAGGACTTCTCGCCATATGGAGCCCCAAGGCAAGGAATCTGAGCTCCTGTGCCCTGGCTATAATCAACCCACACACCTTCTGAGTACTCCTGTGACCGGAACAGTTAAGCAAGGTGATTAAGTGACTGTTAAGCAGGCCTTTGCAAATGCACTCTTAATATGAGCTACAACCCCACATCTGTTCTTTCCTAAGCATTTAAGAGGTGACTCAGGGTAAATGGTGTTACCACTCCTTGCTCAGGGTGGAAAGTGGGCAGCCCTGTTACCTGAGCAGCAAGCCCAAACAGAGCCATCCAGACGAGAAGACTTATCAGCCACTCCGCAGGAAGCCCTGGACTTAGGAAGGCAATCTCAACCACCGGTCCAAGCACTGACCGCCAGGGCGGTAAACAAGGTCATGGCTTCAGGATGGGGAAAAGGCTCCCAACGTGGATGACTGTGGAGTCCTTCCAAAGTTAACTTCCTAACGAGGACTGCACAATATTCCAAAGACCCCACTTTGAATAGCATTAATATCACACACCTATGTTAGAAAATCTTAGCCATTAATCTGAGGATGATTAAACAACTCTTACAAGCAAAAGGAGTTTGCTCTGGCAAACAGCAGGAGGGAGAACACACGCTTCTGAAGTATGGATTATGCTGCAACATTCAACCCACCTCCCCCGCAGCTCCTGCCAACAGGGGGGCTGCACCCCTACCTCAAGACCCCTAAGTCTTCACACCTCTAACTCAAAATAGGATGCTGTTTCCCCCCGGAAGTCTTCCAGACCTTCTCCTTCTCTCAGTGCACTCAATCTGACTCACGTCCAAGGATTGCCTTCAACACGGTATGGACCCTTTCTAATCCAACATCGCCTACCTTTCCTTGATCATTTCTTTGATTCGTCCCTCTCTTCCCACCTCCTCCACCCCAGACACTTTCTCTCTTCTCTGCTCCAGAGTCCTTGGAAAGTGAGTTTTGAATGTGCTAGCTCCATCCTCCATGCCTTTTTTTTTTTTCTTTTTTTTTTTTGACAGGCAGAGTGGACAGTGAGAGAGAGACACAGAGAGAAAGGTATTCCTTTTGCCGTTGGTTCACCCTCCAATGGCCACCACAGCTGGTGCACTGCACTGATCCGAAGGCAGGAGCCAGGTGCTTCCCCTGGTCTCCCATGGGGTGCAGGGCCCAAGCACTTGGGCCATCCTCCACTGCACTCCCTGGCCACAGCAGAGAGCTGGCCTGGAAGAGGGGCAACCGGGAAAGAATCCGATGCCCCGACCGGGACTAGAACCCGGTGTGCCGACACCACTAGGTGGAGGATTAGCCTAGTGAGCTGCGGCACCGGCCTCTCCATGCCTTTTAATCTTTGCTTCATTCTTTATATCTCTGTCTTGGAGTCCTGCATTCTGAAAATTTAGCTTGCTAATTTATTCTTCACATGTGTGCATTCTGCTTTTTCATCTCAGTGATAAATCTTTTAAAATATCAATTAAACATTTCACTCTCCATGTAAGATCTGTGTGGCTCTTGAACCAGCAACCTGTACTAATTTCAAGGACACAAATTATTCTTAACCCTCAGAGGGTCGCCACAACATGTTTTTCAAGATCCAATCCTGTTTGCATCAGGAAGGGTGTTTTCTTGGGGAAGGCCTTTTTGTGTGCCAAGTCACACTCTCTCATGCACTGAGCTGCTGTTGGGATGCCCATTTTTTGTGTCTCATGTCTCTGATGACAGCAGTAGCCTCCCCGGGGTTGTAGGGAGAGGTGGGATGTGCCACATGGGAACAGTGCATATCAGTAACTTTGGGGCTCAGAAGTCAAAGTCATTGGGGGTGTTGCCCACACACAAGGCACTTGCAGCTCAAATCTGCTCCACCATGACTTAGCACGAGGGAACCAGGGGAAGGGGTCAGAGTTCCCCGGTTTCTCCAAATGCAGTTGCCCACTCACGAGGGCACCTCTGTGGATCTAGTCCTCAACTCATCCAGAGACACTTTTGATCTTGTGTATGTTTTTGACTGGGATCCCCTGTTTCTTATCTTACACAGCTATCTCTGGACTTCTGGTACAAAGAGAGCCTGCTTCCTTGCACCCCGCTGCTCTGTGACACTTTTCTCTGCCACCCACAGGGACCTGGGGACGGAAGGAAAGGTTGTCACCTGTGCTCCTTTTTCTTCTAATAGAAGAGAAAATTTTTAATCCATCCTGCATTACGCTCCTGAGGAATTAACTCAAATACCTCATTCGGGAACACAAAGGCTTTCTATAGCTTTCCAGGATGTCCCCTTCAGTTTCAGTTCTGAACTGAACAATTACAGCGAGCATCTTTCTCTAGTCCTCCCAGTCGTGGGCCTTTTCCAATCCAGCAGTTCATATCACTGATCCCTTCTGGATTGTTTTTCTTTTAAGACATTAAGTCATTGTAATTAATTCTCCTCTTGATAAAGTAACAGTGAACTCAAGGAAGTTGCCAACTATATTGACAAGAACTGGAAGGAATGTTTGGAAAAAGCTCCTCATCACAAAGTAAAATGCAGATAATTATTGAATCCAAATGTCACTGTGCATTCTCTCACACCCCTGCTCTCTCTCCTCCCTCATACACACGCAATCCTAGTACACTCATCTCACCCTCTCTCCCCAACTAGGCACACAGCAGAGAAAGCTTCGGAAAGTTCAAGTGTGGTTTTACAGCACACCCTTCCAAGTGGGCATATAGCCTGGCAACAAGACATCCACATCCTATTTCGAAGTACCTGGGTTCAGTTCCAGCCTCCAGCTCCCTGATTCCAAGCTTCCTGCTAATACAGATCCCAAGAGACAGCAGTAGTAATGGCTCAAGTAATTCAGTTCCTGCCACCATGTTGGAGACCTGAATTGAGTTTCTGACTCCCAGTCCAGCCCTGGCCATTCTGAGAATTTGAAGAGTGAACCAGAAGATTCATTCTCATATTCTCATTCTCTCTTTCTCTCTCCTCTTCCATCTCTCACATAAATAAATATTTTTTTACATTCAACTGAAGCACATCTCCTTGTCCACACAGTGTGGGAGCAGGTTAATTGTGAAAGATAATTTGAAGGCTCACCTTGGAAAGTGAATACTTTTCCCATGCCTAGGCAGTCTCTTTCTGACTCCTTCCCTGTCCTTCCTGAGTGTGAAAGGCACCTAATCTCTAAGGACAACACTCAAACCCAGATGGCAGCAGGGTACCCACCAGCTCCAGAGGATTCCCATTCAACCCAAGGATCTCTGTTTACCGGGAGACGCCGCCCAGCGTGAGAGGAGGCAAGGCATGTGTGGGGAAGGACGGCAGCACAACCAACAAAGAATCCTTATCTAGAAGATTTTAAAACTCCTGTAAATCAAAAGGCAACAAATATTTTTAAAGGTGATCCAGAAAAAAA
The DNA here is from genome assembly GCF_051225735.1 of Oryctolagus cuniculus. Taxonomy (NCBI): domain Eukaryota; kingdom Metazoa; phylum Chordata; class Mammalia; order Lagomorpha; family Leporidae; genus Oryctolagus; species Oryctolagus cuniculus. The sequence goes on from NC_142867.1 coordinate 134,377,233, forward strand.
TGGTTAAAAGACTAACTAGGCACTTACATTGGATGACTAAATAGCCATCATCTATGTGAATATGTGTTTGATCTCTTTATGATCAAGTAAATGTAAGTTAAAACCACGAGACTATTAACGTAATTCATCTGACAGCTGAAATTAAAAAGATGAACAAAACCAAGGACTGGTGAGGATGTGAAAAGCAATGAAAGAGGAGTTGAAGCTCCAGGAAACCTGAGCTACTGTTGGTGAGAGCCCGAGCCGGAGCCACCCCATGAGGAAACGGGCTGCCGTCTCCCAAGACACGGCATGTGCACATGACAGAAAATGAAGGACCCACAGTGAAAAAAGATCCACTGCACACACCAAGGCGGAAGAACCTCAAACACATCAGACTGACAGGGCAGAAACAAGACACAAGAATGAAGTGTGCGTCCTTTAACACGGAAGTGAAGATGGGCAAAAGGAAAGCAATGCTGCTTCCTGACATGGATGCATGAAGGATATGTGTAAAAGCAACACATGGGAATTACAAACCCAAACGTCGAGAGTGCACCATGGGAGGAGGGAGACAGGGCCTGGAGGGACACACAGGAAATCTCAGAGCAGCGGGGCTGGCGCTGGGCGCAGTAGGTTAATCCTCTGCCTGCGGCACCGGCATCCCACATGGGCACCAGTTCTAGTCCTGGCTGCTCCTCTTCCCATCCAGCTCTCTGCTATGGCCTGGGAAAGCAGTAGAAGATGGCCCAAGTCCTTGGGCCCCTGCACCTACGTGGGAGACCTGGAAGAAGCTCCTGGCTCCTGGTTTCGGATCAACACAGCTCCGGCTGTTGCAGCCATTTAGGGAGTGAATCAGCGGATGGAAGACCTTTCTCTCTGACTCTCCCCCTCACTGTCTGTAACTCTACCTCTCAAATAAATAAATAAAATCTTAAAAAAAAAAAAAAAGAAATCTCAGAGCAGCTCGTGACATTCTCATGCATAAGCAGAGTTAGGGGTCGTGGGTGTTTTTGCAATTATTCTTCACATCATATTTGTATCACATATGCCCTGTCACATACACTCTGATACATGACCTAATTGTGTAGTGATCAACAGAGAAAATCCTTAGCTTTGTAATAACAGAATCATTAGCTGCCATATGCAGTATGAGAGCCCCACTGAACTGACAGTTTTGGTGATGTGTTCCATAGAGACAGGCATAGAACTAGCTATTACTAAACCCTACTACCCCAAGAAGTAGAAAATATTGTCTGTATTGCCAAGCAGTACACACGCTCTTTAAGATTCACAAAGGAAGGATTCTTATCTTCATTTTATACATGAGAATTCTCCCCCTCAAAAAGGAAAAAAAACTTGCTCAAGGCTACACGGCCACTAAGTGCAAATGCAGGGTCCAGGCTGCCCATCGTCACCAATATTTTATGACTAAAAGCCATCTGCTGTCCTCAGTGCCATGGCAAAACCTTTCATACTCATATTAAATCATTTATTACAGAAAAATGTTTTCAGGTCCTAAACACTGCACCTACTCAAGAGAAAGCAATTCAGGCGACTGATATTGAGACTAGATTGGAAAGCAATGAGTCTCCATTTTAATCTCAAACTGTGCAAGTCCAAGCCAATGTCTAACTCTGCACAGCCTGAAGCTAACAATTTTTTTAAGTTTATTTATTTATTTGAAAGGCAGAGTTACAGAGAGGCAGAGGCAGAGAGGGTGAGATCCTCCATCTGCTGCTTCACTCCCCAGATGGCCACAACAGCCGGAGCTGGGCCGATCTGAAGCCAGGAGCCAGGAGCTTCCTCCAGGTCTCCCATACTGGTGGGGAGGCCCAAGCACTTGATCCGTCTTCTACTGCTTTCCCAGGCCATAGCAGAAAGCTTCATTGAAGTGGAGCAGCCAGGACTAGAACCAGTGCCCATATGGGATGCTGGCACTGCAGGCGGTGGCTTTACCTGCTATACCACAGCACCAGCCCCAGGAATGGTTTTTACATCTTTTTACATGGGTTCATTCAATCAGAGGAAGAATATTTCATAACCCATGAAAACATGACATTCAAATATCAGTATCCATAAATAAACATGTAAAATTTTATTGATTTATTTTATTTGAGAGGCAGGAAGAAAGAGACAGAGAAGGAGAGCTTCCACTCACTGGCTCACTCCTCAAATGCTCACAATACCTGGGACTGGGCTGGGCCAAAGTCAGGAGCTAGAAACTCAGTCTAGGTCTCCCATATGGGTGGCAGGGACCCAATTACTTGAGCCATCACCACTGCCTCCCAGAGTTTGCTTTAGTAGCAAACTGGATTCAGGAGCTAGAGCCAGGCAGTGCAAAAGTCTTAACTGGCAATGTTAAACACTAGGCAAAATGCCCACCCCATAAATGAAGACGCTCCCACAATACAACAGCAAAACTGAGTTGCAACCGAGACTGGACGTTCTACAAACAGCAAACAAAAATTTGCCATGTGATCCAGTATAGAAAAGGTTTGCTGAACCAGAACAAGGGAATAGAAACTCGGAGAAGCTATGTCTATTTGTTACTGTAAAATGAAGTAAAAAATGGTACCTACCTCCAAGGTTTGCTGTAAAAATTGAGCAGGTAACAGATCCAAGGGCAATTCAGAAACTTCATGGAAAAATGGAGTTAAAAGATCAAGTTTATTTTGGCACAAAAGTTTTTAAAATCAAGGCATAGTTTTTTCATAGCACACGTATTCCACAAATTTTTGAAGATGTTTCATATGCATGGATTTCAAAAACTTTTTGAACCAAAATAAACTGGTCTTTTAATTCCAACTTTCATGAAATTTTTTAATTTTCTTTAAGGCAGATAGGCTAGTACCTGGCACACAGAATGTGCCATCCTTACCCTGAGAATAGAATTGTCCCCTTGCTAGACGCATACATGACTGATGTCAGAAATGCTACACTGAGAACTGTTAGGACGCTGAGACACTTACAACAGAAGCCCCCCTTTACAATCAATGTCCTCAAGTGGTGTCACTGCTTTGGGTGTGGCTGCAGCTCTCCACCAGTGAGTCATTTCAAAGACAGACTAGGAAACACCCTGTGCACAGGGAGATGCTAACTGCAGGGGTTCAGATGAGGCAAAAGACCAAAAGCAAAGGGAGAAAGGCAGGGGCCCCAGAAGCACTGGCCACCTCTGAGGCCCTGGGCTCACCTAGGGAAAAACCGCTTCGTGATCCACTTCCCAAGAACACACTCAGATCAATTAAGTGGAAACATTTTCTACATCTGCCCCCCCACCTTCTATCACCCACTGGACATTAGCTTCTGGCAAAAAATAAAAAAACACTGTTTGGTAATGGAAAACGACGATTTTCTATCCTTTAAATGTCACCAGGAAATGGTCCGGTAAGATTGATAGTGTCTCTGATGAGACATTTCTAGGTAAAGACCAGCTGAATTCTTTTTAAAATACCAACATTTCTCCAAAGACATGCTTTCTTAATATACTTGGTGAGATCAATTACTTATGTATTTAGCTAGATAACTCCCTCTTGCCTGTCTTGAATACTTTTATCCAAAGAGGAAAGAGAAACGAACATTTTGTTCTTGATCCTCTAATCACATACATTTACATAGGGTATAAAAATCAACAGCATCCCAAGAATAAATGCAAAATATCAGTGGATAGTAATGTACATTTTAATTGAGATGATATTAAAGTACATTAATATAATATAGAATGATTTTGCTACCCATGGCTTGAATTTGGGGGAGCTCAGTGGGAAGAAGAGGGGGTGGGTTTGGCTCTGCCTGCTCCATTTGGGCATACAGGTTCCAGAATTAAACGCACAGGTAGAAGACCAACATAATCATTTTCTGGTTCTGCAAAGTAAAGTTCTCAACTTTAGTTAGATTATGTGTTCCTGCAGTGTGGTTGCAGCTTTACTTAGACTGAGCCTGGCTGCAACTTTTGTTAGATTTTCCTAACCACTGGTTTCCAATGTAGGGGGCATGCTCCTAGGATCTTCCCTTCAGCAGCACTGGGGATCCCAGCATCCATGAGATTCCAGAGAGCTAACTTTACGCGTGCACACGCACACACAGGGCATATTCCTCCTCCTCCCCACTCTCCTCCGGAAAGGGAAGCGACCTGTGAGTCTCCTCCTAGGAAGACAATTCTGAACTTCAGTAGAGTTAGGCTTCTCTACATCCTCAGATGGGCTCAAACAGTGTGATTTTGAGGTTTATCTGTTTTCCTGTTGTTTTGTTGCAAGGAGAGATTGGTGTCGCGTGCCTTTCTACATCCTAACCGCAATGAAAGTTCCCAGGCTGTCCTGTCAAGAGATAGGATCTCTTGTAAACCCCTGAGGGGCCAGCGAGGACTCTCTCTCTCACATCTGACACACACTGGAAATCCGGGGACTGCCATGCCGTGAGGGAGACAGCGGTGGTGCCCCAGGGCCGTGCACACAAGACTAACAGGAGAGAGCAGCACAGACACTTGAGCATTGCGCAGGAAATCGCGGGATTCAGGTCAAGTTCTAATGCTTCCTAATTGTGTAGCCATGGATAAGCTAATTTCTCTGAAGTCTGCTTCCTTATCTATAAACCACAGTTGTCCCAAACTCAATACCAAAGGAGACAGAAGGGGCACTGGCTGAGCAGAGACAGTGGCCATTCACAGGGCAAAGCCCTCTTCAAAGGGGCATGGCTGCTGAGCGCTGCCACACAGGGTTAGGGCTGGGTGTCACTAACCCCCACCCCCCGCAAGTAAAGCTGCAAGTTTACAGTGACTGAATCGTTGTGGGTTTTTTTGTTTTTGTTTGTTTGTTTGTTTGTTTTTTGACAGGCAGAGTGGACAGTGAGAGAGAGAGACAGAGAGAAAGGTCTTCCTTTTCCGTTGGTTCATCCCCCCAGTGGCCACTGCGGCCCGTGTGCTGTGGGCAGTGCACTGCGCTGATCCGAAGCCAGGAGCCAGGTGCTTCTCCTGGTCTCCCATGCGGGTGCAGGGCCCAAGGACTTGGGCCATCCTCCACTGCTCTCCCGGGCCACAGCAGAGAGCTGGACAGGAAGAGGAGCGACCGGGACAGAATCCGGTGCCCCAACCCTGAACCCGGTGTGCCGGCGCCGCAGGCGGAGGATTAGCCAATTGAACCAGGGCGCCGGCCTAAATCTGTTTTTAAACTATTCTTTGGGGCCGGTGCTATGGCATAGAGGGTTAAGCTGCCACCTGCAGTGCTGGCATCCCATATGGCCGCTGGTTCTAGTCCCAGCTGCTCCACTTCCGGTCCAGCTCTCTGCTATGGCCTGGGAAAGCAGTAGAAGATGGCCCAACTCCTTGGGCCCCTGCACCCACATGGGAGACTTGGAAGAAGCTCCTGGCTCTTGGCTTCAGATCAGTGCAGCTCCAGCCATTACAGCCAATTGGGGAGTAAACCAGCAGATGGAAGACCTCTCTCTCTCTCTCTCTCTCTCTCCCTCGCCCTCGCCCTCTCTCTCTCTCTCTCTGCTTCTCCTCTCTGTGTGTAACTCTGACTTTCAAATAAATAAATAAATCTTTTTTAAAAAAAGTATTTAAAAAATAGATAAATAAGCTATTCTGGTCGGCGCCATGGCTCAATAGGCTAATCCTCCACCTAGTGGTGCCGGCACACCGGGTTCTAATCCCGGTTGGGGCGCTGGATTCTGTCCCGGTTGCCCCTCTTCCAGTCCAGCTCTCTGCTGTGGCCCGGGAGTGCAGTGGAGGATAGCCCAAGTCCTTGGGCCCTGCACCCCATGGGAGAACAGGAGAAGCACCTGGCTCCTGCCTTCGGATCAGTGCGATGCGCCGGCCACATCGTGTCAGTCACAGCGGCCACTGGAGGGTGAACCAATGGCAAAAGGAATACCTTTCTCTCTGTCTCTCTCTCTCACTGTCCACTCTGCCTGTTTAAAAAAAAAAAAAAAAAAAAGCTATTCTTTGGCCCAGAGTGCATTCTAAGGATTGTCTTCTTATGTTCTGTGCTTTGAACTCCAAAGGTCCCTTGAGTGTAGAAATTGGGAGGTGGGGGGGTCTCCTTTCTTTGCCTTTGCCCTGTGACCTCTTTCTGGATAGCAAAGGCTCCGAATCATAGCTGTAGCTGTCTTTGACCAAAACAAACCAGGTAGCAAATGAACTGGTGCCTTGTTACTATTGTTCTTTGGCTGAAGTCTTTGGAAACCTGAAGCCATAGGGGCAGGGTGGATGCTGAGGGGAGCCTACCAGCTGGAGAACTGGGCTGAGCCATGTAACATTGCTGCCATTCCACAGGCACCACTGCCCTTTGATAAGTATCTGTTCTATGAGTGGGAGGATGGAAAGAGGCTCTGATGGGGCATGAAAGGCCCTGTGGATGGGTGCAGCATGGATAAACAGACGGCCACAGTCTATCAAAAGGCAAAGGACTCTGTGTAAAAGTTAGAGTCCCACAGTGGGAGGAATCAGAGAATGAATTAAGTACTGGCTGGGTCCTGCTTTCAATGCAACCGCTCCCTCCTTCACAGCCAGGATACACTTTGATGACACCGCTCATGCCCCCTTCAAGGCATTTTAGTCAGATTTCACCTGGACAAAGGATGGCGGTGGCTTGGGTGTGCCACCCTGGCCCACCCTCCCTGGAAACGTCCCTGAACACAAGCCACACGATGCACGGGTTGAGTTTTCACAGGAGGAGCACAAGAGCACACGCCAAGCGATTCCTTCTCCCTATTCCCAACAAAGGTGTGACACCAAGGGACAACAGAAAAATATGGGCATGCACTCAGTCACCTATCTGGGAGAGAGATCCTAGGGACGGCAGGGGGGAAGGATGCGGGGAAAGGGAGGAGAGATGTCGGAGAAAAAGCCCATCATTAGAAAGACTGGGGTGTGCGATAGCTGGACATTCCCCTCTTCCTTTTACACAATTAACTCTCTTCTCAGCACTGACAAAAGCATTTGCTAAGGGAGCACAAGCGATCCTCACCAGAAGCACTGGCAGAGACTAGGCAGCGAGACCTAGGAAGTCTCAGCATATGACTTACCAGATATGTGAGTTTTATAGAGATAATGACTCTGTTTCAAACAACTCAGTGTTGGGGCTGGTGTTGTGGTGCGGGGGACTAAGCTGCCACATGCAATGCCAGCATCCCACACCTGAGCCCCGACTGGAGTCCCAGCTGCTCTGCTCCCAATCTAGCTTCCTGCGAAGGTGCCTGAAGAAGCAGTGGGAGATAGCCCAGGTGCTTGGGTCCCTGACACCCATGTGGGAGACCAGGATGCAGTTCCAGGCTCTTGGCTTCAGCCTGGCCAAGCCCTGAGCACTGTAACCATCTGGGGAGTAAAACAGTGGATGGAAGATCTCAGTCTGTCTTTGTCTCTCCCTCTCTCTGTGCCATTCTGCCTTTCAAATAAATAAAACAAAGCTTTTTAAAACATAAAATACACTCCGTGTCATTAAGCTTTCCAGCACAAACTTCACTGCATTAGGCCACGACAACGGTGGCTAGATGGGTGATTTTCCTGCTCCTTAGGCACAAGGAATAGCCTTCGTTAAAACTGCCTTGAGTTTTATGAACACTTAGAAACTGATGACCAAGGACTGCGTTACTACAATGTCTTTGCTTCCGATGACAAACCTGAGGAATTGGTAATGACAGGAAGACAGAATTCCCTGAGTGGGAACTCTAGAAAAAACCTGCAGAGGAGAAATGCATTTATTCTTGACCTTCAACCCCTCTGACCAGCCTCAGGACTGAGGAATGGGTGTTTCCTTTTCACTCAGCGGTGGAAAGGGGTCACCTCCCCAGGGACTGCAGCAATCGCTTTCTCCTGCCACCAGAGGGCTCCCGAAGGAGGAATGACCTATTTCTACACCAGTCCCCAAGTGATCACTAGGCCATCCCTGCACACCAAAGTCTAGTGAAGTTTGTAAATTACAAGGGAGTCTTCTACATAGATTGTTTTAAAGACAAACACAGCTCTTGCTGTCTTAAGATTGGCCACAGGTTCAGGAGAGTGAAGCACAAGTTTATTCCAGATCTGCTCTGACAGGTGTTTGGAACAGGAGTCACCAGGCTAATCCTCCACCTAGCAGCACCGGCACACCGGGTTCTAGTCCCGGTCGGGGCGCCAGATTCTGTCCCGGTTGCCCCTCTTCCAGGCCAGCTCTCTGCTGTGGCCAGGGAGTGCAGTGGAGGATGGCCCAAGTGCTTGGGCCCTGCACCCCATGGGAAACCAGGAGAAGCACCTGGCTCCTGCCTTCGGATCAGCGCGGTGCGCCAGCCGCGGCGGCCATTGGAGGGTGAACCAACAGCAAAGGAAGACCTTTCTCTCTGTCTCTCTCTCTCTCACTGTCCACTCTGCCTGTCAAAAAAAAAAAAAAAAAAGAAAAAAGAAAAAGGAAAGAAAAAAGAAAAAAAAAAGGAACAGGAGTCAGTCGTTGGGCCACACTGGGTGTGCGACCTGCTTGGTCAGAACAGTGTGTTGAATCAGGGCTCATTCGTTCACTAATTGTGTGAGTCTGCTTTTGCCCTGCACAAGCAGAGCTGGGAGGCTCTAACAGAGTGGACAGCCCACCAAGCCAAAAGCATTTAAGCATCTACTCCTAATCCAGAAGACTCATTCAGCTCCAGGCGCTAACCTTGATATCCGGTGGATACTTTGAACGACAGGTACGTCTCCACGTTTCTCTAGTTTGAAGAATACTAAGAGGCATGAGGTAAACCTACAAGCCGCATACCTGCACCTAGAACACTGACAACAGCAGTGCTGATAGGGTGTGGGGCAACAGGAACTCTCACTCATCGCCAGCAGGAACGCAACATGGTGCGGCCACCTCGGAAGCCAGTCTGGCCACTTCTTACGAGGCTGAACACACTCTTCCCAGATAATGAAGCAACCACACAAAGAGGTTGAAACTGACAACTACGCAAAATCCTGCACACAGATGTTTATAGTAGCTTTATCCTTAACTGCTCAAACTTGAAAGCAACCGGGATGTCCCTCAGCAGGTGAATGTATAAACAGACTGCGATAAACCCAAACAATGGAATATTAGTCAGTATAAAGCTAGACAAGCTATCAAGCCAGGAAAGACATGGAGGACTCTGAACGTATAGGGGTAAGTCAAGAAGACAATCTGTACACTCTGTGGTTCCAATTACAACATTCTGGAAAAGGCACAACTATGGGGGAAGATCCATGTTTTTCAGGGAGGAGTTGGGGGGGAGGGATGATTTTTAGGACAATGAAACCACTGCTGTTTTACATTTATCCAAACCCAACAAGGGGCAACAAGAGAGAAATCTCATGCAAGTGAGGGACTGTGGGTGATTTTATGATGTGGGTGTAGGTTCTCAATTGTACTGAATGAAACACTCATGGAAGGATGCTGATAATGGGGGCAGTTGTCAATGTCCAGAGGCAGAGAGTAAGGAGAGTAATCTCTCAATTTTTCATCGAATCTAAACTTTTGTTAAAAATAAATAAATAAGTAAATAAAGCCTGGGGGCCGGCGCTGTGGCACAGAGGGTTAATGCCGTGGCCTGAAGCGCTGGCATCCCATATGGGCGTCGGCTCGTGCCCCAGCTGCTCCACTTCCTTTCCAGCTCTCTGCTATGGCCTGAGAAAGCAGTAGAAGATGGCCCAAGTGCTTGGGCCCCTGCACCCATGTGGGTGACCTGGAAGAAGCTCCTGGCTCCTGGCTTTGGATCAGCACAGCTGCAGCCGTTGCGGCCACTTGGGAAGTGGACCAGCAGATGGAAGACCTCTCTCTCTCTCTGCCTCTTCTTTCTCTGTGTAACTCTGACTTTCAAATAAATAAATAAATCTTTTAATTTATTTATGCCTGATTATTTATTAATGCCTGATTTAAAAAGGAAAAATACTGGTCAGTGAGAACATGAAGACCCCGAGGGCTGTCTGCCAGCTCCTGTCACTTTCTCAGCAGCTGTGAGCACAGCACTTATTCACTGCTGGCAGGACCACAGCACTGGTTCTGACCAATGGGCTGCAAGTGGCTGTGTCCCCTCCAGGCTGAAGCAAGACCTTCCAGAACTCTTGTCCTTTGGCCCAAGATCCGGCAAATTCAATCTCGCGACTGCTCTGAGTGACAGCCAGGAAAGAAACCTGTCTTGTGCCAACCCAGGGAGCTCTAGAGGCACTTCCTCGGTGAAATCAAGTTCATGTCAACTGATCCAGAGATGATCAATAACTTTAACAGACTGTGTTTTTCCAAACTATGACTTCTCCCCTCCAGGGAAATCAAAGATATTGCCAAATGAAAGGAAGAAAATCTGACCCAGGTATGGTAACCACCCCTTCTCCACTTAAAAAAAAAAAAAAAAAAAAACACTTCTCTCCTTGTATATCATCACCGTCACTTCTGCTCATAAAGTGTTAGCATTTCTACTGTCGTCTATTTTGTTTTCTTTCTTTTCACAACTGGTTCAGAAACACCAACAAAGACCAAATGGAATCCTCTTAGAAAAAGTCTCCATAACAAGCCAGCAGTTGCCCCATGACCCCCATGCTGTGTGCAGGCCAAGGGGTGCTGTCATAGCTGGGAGAGGAGAATGGGATGCAGGTGCAGCCTCACACCAGTCTCCCCCATCCACCACCCCTTCCTGGCACCGTCGGTCTGCAGAGCAATCTGACCAAACGCTGGGTTCCCCACCCAAGAAGGCCAACCTGTTCTCCACCTGTGTGGGGCTGAGGCCGCTCTGGGGTTTCGGGGAGGCCTCAGCAACCCACCACAGGTTCCCCATCTGTCTCGAGAAAGTCCCTCTCTCTCTGCACTATCAGCCGCTTCTTGCTCTTCTCCAAAGCTAACAACAGTCTCCACTACAGATACAGAATGAAAAACATGGCTGCTAGTAGAGGCTGAGCCGAAACACAGAGGAACCCCTCTCCCCCGCCAAAGCCGTCCTTATAATGCCACAGGATCCCAGCGGTTTCTTCCTCGGATGTGGACCTTGGACCTGCACACAGGACTCTCAGGATGTCCCAGCATGAAACATCACATACACCAAAGAACAGCAGCTTTGCTCAAACCTTACTTCCAAGATCCATAAACCATGGCTGGCCAATGACCCCTGCATTCCCTGGGGGCAGGATGACCACTTTCAAGAATACCAAGAAATCCAGGTGTTAGCACAGGATCCAAGGTACAGTTTTCCTACTATTAAAAACATATATCGAATCTTCTTTGATCCACCCATTTCCCCATGAAATCCAGCGAGTCACCAAGCCTTGATGCAATGTCTCCCAAGACCATCTTCTTTCAAACTCCTCTACTTCTCTTCTGTCCTAGGTCCTTGATGTGGGGAGCAGAAATTACTAATTGGCCCTCCTCCACCTATTACCATCCCGGGGCACCATTACCATGGTCATCACCACGAAACACCCAGACAACTACTGACTCCCGTGACTACCCAGCACAGGTGCACGAGCACGGGCATTAGTGTGAGGTTAAGTCCTGACTGTGTACTAACAGGGCAAGACCTTGGTTGCACTTTCCTTGCCTTGCAGAGTTTAAGTCCTGACTGTGTACTAACAGGGCAAGACCTTGGTTGCACTTTCCTTGCCTTGCAGAGTTTAGGGGAATAAGTAAGATAATTCATGCAAAACTCTCTGCACAGTGTGTGACATCCAGTAGGTGCTCAATAAATGTTCATTATTCCCCTATGTTCTGAGCACTTGAGGTCATGCAAATTCTGATCATGGAGCACTTTTCCATTCCCCTCCCCCAGCACTCGGCAATCTGTGAGTCTTTGGTCCCCAGGGCAATGCTATGCCACAGACCCCTCTAGTGAATACTGGAACTCCACGTCACCTCTAAGGTACTCATCTCCACAATGCAAAGGGAGAAGTGAGTGTTTCCTATGTTTTCAACAAAGCTTTCATTGGGACATGACACTCCCAAATTGCCCATAGAAAGGGCAAGTTGCTTTCCAAAATTAGTGCAGTGTTTGGAGGCTCATCAGCTATATCTCAAGGAATAAACATTCATCTCCTCCAAACCGAAATAAACTTCTACCTGGCTAGTGTGCATGTGTTCTTCCCTGACTCACCAGCAGAGGGAGCGCTTGCATGAAGTAGGGAGCTTGGGCACTCCCCACAGAGACTATTAGTTAGTTGTCCAGTGATTCCTGTCCCACTAGCGCCGTTTTCTCTACAATCACAAAGGGCCCAGAAGAGGGCAGTGTCTGCTCTTGTGGTTCTTCATCAATACTGGTCATAACCCTGTTCATGACTGATACTATTATCATGCATTTTCCTGTGGTTTGCCCAGGATCTAAATCCTCATTCCAGACTAGAACCCTTGAGTTACTGGAATCCCCGGTTGGCGATGATTCCTGTGCATGCTTCATTTTGTTCCCAGTGGTCTGTGTAGAGAGTGGAGGCATCCCACAATGCTAAATCCCTGGTGCCCGAACTCCAGTCCAGGATCCAATACTTAATAGCTGTGTGACTTTGGGTAGCTGCTTAGCCTCTCTGTGCCCCAGTGCCCTCACCTATAACATGGAAATAACCACAGCACCTACATCCCCGGCTTACTGGAAGATTAAAGGAGCCAAGATGTGCAAAGTGCTTGGAACAGTGTCTGGCACATCGTGAATCCTGTTCTCAATTTTGCAACTCCTGCTACCACCCCTCTGAGGTTGTGGTCCCAAAGCCCTACAACCAAAGGAACCGGAAGCAGCCGCTAAACCTGCCGTTTTGAAAGCAGCTCAGCAAAGGGAACTTTTTCCTGCTGATGGATTCTACTCTGCTTGGAGCCAACACTTCCAACAACGGCCACTGCAGCGAGAGGCAATGCAAAACCCAAATGAACTTATTTACCTTGGATTTCATTTTCAGAAACTCACGGTGGTTTCAGAAACCCACATATGTAAGAAAATACATGGCTCTAATAGCTGCTGATGGTTCATAAGCAGCCTCTCAGAGGAACCCCTCGCTACTGAGGCTGTCGACGGCGGGCCCCAGGGTGTCCCTGACAGTGCCCAGAAACACTGACGGCCACCCAGAAGAGCCCACCCAGCCATCAGCAACAGCCTCGCTTCACAGTGATTTCCACATTCCCACAGTCATATTTCCTGGCCGCTAACACTCTTACCTGAGTTCATTCTTATGAATTTCCATGATTTTTCTTTCCAGCTTCTGGGACTGCTTGGGGAAAATCTCAAACTCACTGATGTAATTCTCAGGGTGCTCATCGGGATCATAATCACCGAGCTCAGCTGCAACCAGCAGAAAACAAAGAGAAAAGATTAAAAACAGCACCAGAGCAGAGTGCATGTGGAGTGGCTCTCGCCACCCAAAAGAACAGCTTGGAATAAGCTCAATGAAAACAATGTACAAACACCCACGGAAGCCCACAGGCTGAGTGTCCAGATTAGAAACTCATAATGCATCCAGCTCTACCAGCATGGACTTGGGCTTGTCAAATTTCCCTGGGTCAAATTTTCTGTACCATAAAGGAGCTTAAACCATTATCTCTCAATGGGGGCACTATTGGCATTTTGGGGTTCAGGCAACTTTACTGTTTGAGACTTTCCAAGGAACTATAGGATAGTTAGCACCTCTAGCCCTCAGGTACTAAGTGCTAATGGCAGACCCACTGTGACCATCCAAATGCTCCCCCCAAGAACTAGCCCTAGGATTCAAAATTTCGTTTAGACAGGAGGCATATGCTGGGCAGCTCTAACGTACAAGATAATAACAATGTACTGTCTACTCGACAGATCACTAAGAGCAGAATTTAAGTGCTTCCGCAACATGAAAAAATACAGGTATGTGAAATAGTGCGCATGTCAATTAGTTCAGCTTAACCTACAATGCATATATATTGCAAAGCACCATGCTGTGCACCATAAATGTATGCAATGTTCATTTGTTAATTAAAAAATGTTAAGTAAGAAAAGTTAATGTCTCGCCAATATTTCCAAACCTCCCCAGGATGGTAGGTGATGCCACCCATGGTTAGAAACAGCAGGCTTTCCTTAAGGTCCCTTCACAGCCCATATTCTCTGCGACTAGAGACTCCCTTCACAGAGCTATCTGCTCTCAGATTTGTGCAGCTGTGGCTCATTCATTGAAAAAAATCTCAACACAAAGGAACTCAAGGGGATTGTACTTAAAAATAAAAGCACTTGGGGCCGGCCCCATGGCACAGTAGGTTAATCCTCCGCCTGCAGCACCAGCATCTCATATGGGCACTGGTTCTAGTCCCGGCTGCTCCTCTTCCAATCCAGCTCTCTGCTATGGCCTGGGAAAGCAGTGGAAGATGGCTCAAGTCCTTGGGCCCCTGGATCTGTGTGGGAGACTGAGAGAAAGCACCTGGCTCCTGACTTCGAATGAGCACAGCTCCGGCTGTTGTGGCCATCTGGGGAGTGAATCAATGGAAGGAAGACCTTTCTCTGTCTCTCTGCCTCACTGTCTGTAACTCTACTTCTCAAATAAATAAATAAAAAATCTTTAAAAAAAGAATAAGGTCACAGTTCTTCAGAGCCGTTTTTCCAGGCACAGAAGAGCACACCAAATTGAGGTTCTGGGACAGTCACGTGCTGATTAACAATGTGGTCAAAGACAAGCTGCATACACAACAGTGGTCCCAGAGGATTATGCCACACAGGGCCATCATAGCTGCGTGAGTTTGTGCCAGTGCACCCTGGGGCCCTCGCACAGGGATGCAATCCCCTAACTGCACTTCTCAGAATGGCCCCTGTTGTTCAGCAGCACAGAACTGCAGAGGGAGCCTCTGGAGGATCTTCAAAGCACCTGTATCTCTCTGGGCAGCCAAGGGGAGTTAACAGAAGCAGGGGCCCCATCCACAGCCTGAGGGAGCAACTTTCTCCTGATGCCACAAACTCACCACAGCAAATGAGCCAGGAAAGAAAGGTTCCCAGGCAGAAACCAAGGAGACAGCCCAGGAGTGTGTGTTAGATGCTGGAGAACTATTGGAAGGACCTGATTATCAACAGAGAGACGTTCAAACTCATAGCGATGAGAGGGATGCGTCACAATTCACACCCTTATCAGTGGGAAACACTGGGAAGCTGGCAGAGACACGAGGAAACGAAAATGCTGGTATGCCCAAGTGGTGTATGTCGTCTTTTTAGAAAGATAGTGCAAATTTTCAGGGAAATATCATGACCTATCAATTCTACTTTTGGGCATGTGAGGGGACTTCAGAAAGTGTGCATTTTCCCATGAGTTTATTGGATACCCCTCCTATGTCCTAGAAATACTCTAGGTACACAGAGGTTATGTTTAAGATTTTTCATCACAGCATCAATCATGATAGTCAGGAGGTGGGGGCAACTTGCATGAACAGTTGACCAGTAAGTCTAACACAGGAGACACACTGAGAAGGACACTCCACAGCAACAAAATCACAAGAGACATTCCCAGCCACACGGCTAGATCCCCCCCAGACAGTATTCTGAGCATGAAAAAGAAGGAATACATTGAGTTACAGCTTTATGAAGCTTATGAAATCTAACAATACACATATATAAAATAATATTAATCATTTTATTAAGATGTATGCAAAAACAAAGACGTTATGAACCCAGCTGTTGCCTTTAAGAATGGAATGGAAAACAAGGGAAAAAGAAAAATCAGTTCATCAGTAGATGGACCCAACGGGATCAATGATGAAAACAGGCCAGGAACTCAAACTTGTTTCTAAATGAAATAGATACAGCAGTCTACACACACATACACACACACACAGGCCCAATGAGCTGGCTATGGGGTAGCCTCAGCACAACACAATGCCTCCATTTTCCACAGGCAATGAGACGGTGATCACTGATAGGAAACTGAGTCATCTTCAGAGCAAAGAGCAGCTTGCAAAGTGGTTGTGAAGTGGCAGGCACTCTCTTTCTAGGAAAGAGCAACTGTGGACTTGCCCTACTCAGCAATGCAAATGAGTGGCCTGGAAGCTGCCGGAGAACTTAGAGAAGAAATGCCTTGGAATCTCGTAGGGTCGCCCTCCTCGATCACAGGCTCTGTTCTCTCTCCCCATGAAGCTTATTTCTGATGCTGACTTTCCATTAAGCAGAAGCCAGTGTTCTGTTGAAAAAGAACCTCTACCAACCGTGGTTCTCTCCTACTTAAAGCCGAGATGTCGACACGTGGCAGACAGCATCCTGAATGGTCTGAGGGTTGAAACAGATCCTCACACTTTCCTAAGAGAATTCAACTGCCAGGAAAATCAAAGACTTGGAAGCTAAAGGGTGAGCAGGATGAGGAGACGAGAAGTCTGAAGGGGAGTGGCATTTCCTCACTCCAGAGGAACACTGGAGACAGGACAGGGAAGCTGCAGAGTCAGCTCCGAGACCCTTCCCTGGCTCACCCCCACTGGGTCAGGGGACCTCCGAGGCGGCTCAGGAAGGGGGCATCCTTAGTGTCCCCCTGTGTCATTACCACATCCTCACAGACCACCTAAGCCATTCAACAGATGTCTGGAGAACCCATGAACAAATAAATGAATGGCAAGCAAAGACCCTCCCAGCATGCACCCAACCAATTTTTCCCTAAGAAGGCATACACTGGTGCAACTGAGCTGAACGCCCTGACCCACGGACTGTATTCTACTTCCTTGGAAGCAGGAGGAAGTGAACAATAAGACCCAGAATAATTAAGCCACAAGAAGACCACACAATAGGGGTGTGAGAAAGACCCTGCAGGAGAGAGGCTGGTTTAAATACGGCAGACTTCCTGGAGGAAGTGGCATCTGACCTGATTTCTGAATGTGTAGCAGGGGCTGAGCACACCAAGCTCAGGACACAAGCCCAGTCCCTCCCTGGTGGTGGTGTTTGGTCGAAGGAACAGGAGAGGAATCTTTACCAAGAAAGGATATAGAGTCCAAGGATTGTTTCTGTTTGTTTTGCACTTTGTATTATGAACGAACATGCACTGCACAGATTGTATATGCCCATTGGGTTCAGGCACCACAGGTAGCAAAACAGTGGCGAACTGGCTGTCTCTTCCACACCGCAAATATACCGAAGCTTAAAAGCCATTCCTTCAAAGAGCGTTAGTGAGCAAGGCAGCGAAAGTCACGTGACCTCCACTTCCTGGTGGCCTTCCTCCTGATTCCCCAGCGCAAGTGCTCTGAGCCCACCTAGCTCTGCATTCCTTCCAGAGCCGTGGCCGCGATAAATCCGAGCGGAAGAGAATTTCAAGAACCCAGCTGTCGCCAAAGGAGCAGTCAGTGACCCAAACACGGGACTGCGTTAGGGTGACAAGGACTGTGGCTGCCTGAGGCTGAGCTGTTCCAAAATCCTGCTGCATAGCTCTGCCGCCTGGGGCAGTGTGGATCGCTGCCCGCCCCGCGGAGTCGGCTCTGCAGGAGGACAGGCGGCTTTGGGCTTTGTCATGACCGACTGAGGGCAGGACTGTTCCCCACCACCGCATCACTGCAGTCCTCTCTTCGGGACACAGGAGTCTCCCCATGGGGCTTAGCACCCCTGCCAGAGAAGGGGAAACAGCACACACGGAACCCCGAGACCAAACGCAGCTGGGGACAGCGGGAGGGGCGAGGTAGCGGCTTGGACAGGGTGGGTGGTGCTGACATCCCCAGGACTCGGGGGCTTTCTCTCCTGAGCGGTGAGTGTGGCGTGGTGCTGCGGTGGCAGACACAGTTACGCAGCTATGGTCCATCCTGAGCCACGGGCACTCCAAGCCTCTCACATGCACGGCCCTAACCCTTTGCCTCTCTCCCTACCTCCCTCTCCACTTCTCAGTCTCTTCCCCTCTCTCTCTCCCTCTCTTTCTCTTCCTGTCCTTTCCTGTCTGCGTCTCCTTCCTCCCGGTCTCTGTCATCAACATGAAGCTAGCAACCTTGCTACAAGTGGTCGGATCACGCAGTCCCTCCAGACAGCCCCAGCCCAGCAGCCAGCTGCCTCCCCACCCACCCCAGGGGAGCAGAACACCTGAGCCATTCCTCACCTGGCTGCTGGGCCCACCCCCAGCCATGCATGGTTGCCTCCGGCCCAGGGAGGAACAGCCAAAGGCCACCCACCCCAGGTCCATGCACCTGCTGGTCTCCCACTGCGCCAGCCCCTAGAGCTTGCTCAATGCTACAAAGAGCAGCAGCCATGGCTGACCAGCCTGCGCTTGCCCTGGCCTAGTGCAGAGCGGTCTCGGACATCATGGGGCCAGAAATGGAGGCCCGATGACTCCACTTCGTAGAGGGGGCCCAACAGACTCGAGGAATTTATCTAGGGAGCACTAGCCAGGACACGGGAAAAAAGATTCAAATTAAGTAAGAAGTGGCTCACAGCTGAGGAAAGGAGCCGAGACACACGGACACCCAAACACACACAGAGATGAAAAAATGCCCAGAAACACACACACACACACACACACACACACACACACACGGCTACTCCAGAAAACTTGTGGGAAAAAATATAGGATAAAGAGAAGACTCTGTTTCGGTGAACACTTTTATTTAAATCCATGAGCAGTTTGTTCATAATATGCATTTTCTGTGAACTTTTTGATGACCCCTGGTATGTGTAGATTTCAACGTTGGCACTAACATAGACTTATCTTTAATTCCACTTTCCACAAAGTGTTCTATGAGATATATGATAAAGAGAGAGAGACAAGGAAGGAAGGAAGGGAGGGAGGGAGAAATGTTTTCAGGGATGATCCTTCTGACGGAGATCTAACTTCCTGGACACAGTCCCCACCCCACCCCCACACCCCTAATCCCCCGTGAGGCCACACCTGGCAGTCAGAGCTCAGGACACAGAGCTTCTGGTAACACCACACACTCCAGCCGCTCTGAAAGACTCCATCTCCACCCCCGGGCCTTGGAGGACGGCTGTGTTTGCCCGTGTGCCTGTGATCATCTCAGCTCAGCCCTCCTCCAGGACCCCACTGGCTTGGGCAGGGAGGGGAGGAGGGGCTCTGTGCTAAGGGTCCAGCCCTACCTGGCCCCTAAGCAGAGACCCAGGTACAGGTCGGGGAGAAGGGAGGCCTGAGTGCGCAGGCTCGGGCCAGACTTACCTTGAACGATACAGGCACCCAGGTAGGCAGCGTCAGAGAAGGAGCACAGCAGGCGGCCGTGAAAAATATCTCTTTTAATCTGCAGGTACAAAAGGTACCTGCAATACAAAAGCAGAAGTTGTTGTGCTATGTCTTCGCCGAAGCCTAGGAGAAGGACGACTGCCCATGCTTTGTCCGCCTGGGTCACCAGAGCCCTGCCCAGCTCCGAGAAGCCGCTGAGGCACCCTAGCCCCCTGGGAGAACGAGCAGGGACAAGCTGAGGGAGCCTCTGGGTTCAGAAAGCCCCCGAGTGTCTGCGCTGAGCAGACCCCATCAGCTCCCAGAGCCGGGTGGGCTGAGTCTGAGCCTTGTCCAAGAAGCATGACTGGAACTAAGAAAGCCACAGAGCGCTGGGGCCACTGCTGTGTGCAGGAACTCCCACGTGGTGACAGCCACTGCCACCGCCATCACCACCGGCATCTCAAGTTCTCTTTAAAACGGACAGTCAGACTCAGCAGGTGCACCAAGACCAGCCCCACTGTTACCCAGGGGGCAGACAGACTCACAGCAAGTAAAGTGGTAAAGAGGTGTGGTTATGAGGCCAGAGAGCCAATTGGTTCACAGCTGGAGCCGCCCTCTGAGGACCGCACTCGGGCACGCGCACACACACACACACACACACACAGGAATGGCAAACTCGGATTCAAGGCCAACCCCCGGCATGAAACGGCCCAGGGCAGCAGAGGGAAAGGCAGCAGCCCCCTAGGAAGGGTTTGGCCCACACACAGCTCTAGTAGTGTTGTCACACAGAAAAGCAGCTTCCCCATAATCTAGGAGAATGTTAAACTTTTTAACAATTCTTTTCAAAAAACGCTGTAGTGCCCAACATATACCACCAGGAGGCGCCAGTTTGCAAGCCCTGACTGAGGAGCATCTGTTCTCCAAGCTAATTAGGCCCGCTGGATTTTCTGCCTGGATTTTCCAGATTCAAGGATCAGGTCTGAGGTCTGCTTCTGACCAAACTAACTGTGCAGGCATACGCAGGTTATTTTCTACACTTCTGCTTTAAAATAGTTTTATTCAATTCATTTGAGGGGTAGGAAGAGATGGAGATTGGGAGTTGCCATACCATGGGTTCACTCTCCAAATGCCTATGATGCCGGGGTTGGGCTGGGCTCACTGAATCCAGGAGCCACGAACTCAATCCAGGTCTTGCCCGTGGGTGGAGGGGCCCGAGCACTTGAGCACCACCTGCTGCCCCCCAGGGTCTGCATTAGCAGGGAGCTGCAGTCAGGAGCCAGAGCTGGGTATTGAACCCAGGCACTCCTAAGGTGGGAGTCAGCAGTGACTGCCTTCCCATCATTTTTGGAGTTTGACTTTCTGAAACGTTTGTTCTCTTTCCACGGTCGTTAGGGGGAGGGACACCTCTCCATCAGTCCCAGCTGCCACCTGGTGATGGGTCACGGGATGCCCAACTCTGGGTGTCTGGGAAGCACTGAGTAGGTGAGCTGAGCTAGGCAGGTGATGCCACCTCATCCATGAGGTCCTTCACAGAACACAAAGCAGTGGAAGGTTGGATTCCCTCCCACCCAAGGGCTCGGGGTGGACCTTAGTCCACTCTGCCCTCAGTGCTCCTGCCACACACCTTCAGACGTGGACTGAAGCTCACACCATTGGTCAACTGCTCTCAGAACTCAGAGCCCACCCTCAGCTCTCCTGGGCCTCCAGCTCCCAGGAGCAGACCCCTGGACTTCTCAGCCCCTACAACCATGTGAGCCAAGCGCTTAGAACAAGTCTCATTACTTCTCTATACACGCACACGGTGCCTTCAGGGAGGTCACGAGAACAGAAGTGAAAGCTAAGGTGCATTCCCAAGGACTCGCTAATCCTGTGTGTGTGTGCCCATGTCCCACCTGTCAGTTCTGTTTCTCTGGAGAACTCTAACACACACCTCCAGTGCTCAAGGAAGCTGCTCTTTGCTCAGCCTTACGTGGAGCAGCAGGTGCACTCCCACGTTAAAGGCAAAGAAATGGAGGGGCCCAGTGAGGACGACTGACATGCTACAGTCACAGAGGTGCTGCCAGGCCCAGAGCGCTGGAGCACAAGATACTGTGAAAGATTCAGTGCCTCCCTGATGCTTTCAATTCAACAAGACCTCATCTCTCACCTGGGCCAGGCACTGGGGGCGCCGGAGGCTCCAAAAACACTCTTGGTTTCAACAAGTATGCAATGACGGGCAGGGGATAAAGGTGGTTGCTAATGCACTTTTTTTTTTTTTTTTTTTTTTTTTTTTTTTTTTTTTGGACAGGCAGAGTGGACAGTGAGAGAGAGAGAGAGACAGAGAGAAAGGTCTTCCTTTGCCGTTGGTTCACCCTCCAATGGCCACCGCGGCCGGCGCGCTGCGGCCGGCGCACCACGCTGATCCGATGGCAGGAGCCAGGTACTTCTCCTGGTCTCCCATGGGGTGCAGGGCCCAAGGACCTGGGCCATCCTCCACTGTACTCCCTGGCCACAGCAGAGAGCTGGCCTGGAAGAGGGGCAACCGGGACAGAATCCGGCACCCTGACCAGGACTAGAACCTGGTGTGCTGGTGCCGCAAGGAGGAGGATTAGCCTAGTGAGCCGCGGTGCCGGCCACTAATGGACTTCTTATTGTTCAAAGGAATAAGACTGCACTTGTTAGGTAAGGAGCCACAACAGCTCTCTGTGAGTGCTTCTTCCACTTTAAAGGCACAGGAATTGTGGACAGAGGGAGGGGCACCGCTCCAGCCTTGTGAGGGTTCATTTTACGTGGCAACCCAACTAGGCCAGGAGACATCATGGTGCACCTGATGCTCCCTCGTGGGTGTGTATATGTGTGTATGCTTCATTTCTAGGTGTCTGTGCGGGCGGAGATCCTGTTAAAATGCAGACACTCAGTCAGCTAGTCTGGAGTAGGCATGAGCGTCTCTATTTCTAAAAAGCTCCAGATCCTTTGAACACAGGTGTTCCACACCTATGGTTCTCACCCCTGACTACACACTGGATTCATTTGGAGGAGTTTTAAAAACTACCAGTGCTATGGATCCTTAGATCCCACCCCAGAAAATGTTAAAATCAGAACTTGGGCTCTCACTGCAACTTGTGTAAAGAAATGGTCATAGTAATATTACTCATAACAGCCAAAAAGCAAAACAGCCCACATATCCATCCAGCAACTATGGATACACGAAATGCAGTGTAGGCAACAGATTGTTATTCTAGCGTAGAAGGGAGAAGTACTGAGAAATGCTATAACATGGATGGCCCCTGAACACAGTCTATTAAGTTAGAAGAAACCAAGCATCTAAGCTGTGCATTCCTTGATGTCGTTCTCATGAAACGTCCAGCATCCACCAATCTATAGACACAGAAAATAGATCAGTGGTTTCCAGGAACTAGGGGGAGGAGAGGAAACAAAACGAGTGTCTGGGAGCAAGATTTGCTACAAGAGTGATGAGAAGGTTCTGGAATTAGATCACTACAGTCATGTAGCATAACCTTGACAGTATACTAGAGACCCCTGAATCGGAACCTTCCATAGCTGTCAGAGGAAACAAATGTTTTGAACACACAAAGTGTACTGGAGAATTACCTGAAGGTGATTTTGAACACAGATTTTGCGGTCCCAGCTGCAGAGCTGCAGATTCGGCAGGTCTGGGGCAGAGGCCAAGAATCTGCATTTGTAACAAGTTCCCAGGTGATGCTGGATGAGGCCCAATGACCTCCCCTGGAGAACACGGCCCTAGGCCACCATTCAGAAGACCAAAGTCACACGGATACTTTGATCAAATCTCCCTTTTTTAAGGACCAAAGGCCATGAGCTTTCTTTTCCAACTGCTGAATGTATGCCCTAAACAGCAAAGCATTCATTTCCATGTTTTGATGAGTTTCATAGTGAAAAATAATTTTAAGTAACTATTGCATGCTAATCCCTAATTCAGAGATTAGGGCTAATGAAAGCTTCCAGGGACAGGGAGAGATTAGCTTCCACAGAATCAGAATTCGGGTCCTTGCTCATCTCAGTAAGTGCAGGACATAATCAGGATTATTGTGGAGTTGGCATCATCCATCAAGCCTTACAAATGGCTTCGAAATCAGGATCCGTACTTTTTAATGCAAAAGCTACCAAAGCAATAATGCATCTTTTTTTAGTATCACGCCCGCACAAAAGCATTACACGAGAAAAACACAAGAGGATCTGGGACATAATTTATTGTGCCACTTTCATAACATTGCTTCTGAGCTGAATACAAATTTAGAGATTATTCTTAAGAAAAAAAAGAAAATGAGGGCCAGAGCTGTGACTCAGTGGGTTAAGCAACGGCTGCAGTGCCAGCATCCCATATGGGTGCCGGTTCGAGTCCCAGTTGCTCCACTTCTGATCTAGCTCCCTGATAATGCACCTGGTAAAGCAGCAAAGATGGCCCAAGTCCTGGGGCCCCTGCACCCATGTGGGAGACCTAGAAGAAGCTCCTGGCTCCTGGCTCCTGGCTGTGGATTGGCCCAGCTCCGGCTGGAGAGTGAACAGGGGATGGAGGATCTCTCTCTCTCTCCTTCTCTCTGTATAACTCAGCATTTCAAATAAATAAATGAATCTTTAAAAAATTGTTTTTTCTAAAAATAGTTAAAACTACCATACTTCTGATGATAACACCCAGTTCTAGAGAGTATTCATAAAAGACCCAGAAATCCAAGGGGTTGCTTAAATGGAGAAAGGAAGGATGAAAAAAGCTTCCAGGTATCCTTTCTTGCGGGTATCTTTGTTGTTTTACCCTTTGAAACCTGCTTTTTTGCTAACATTTCTTTACTCCAAAACATGCTTACCCAAGCATGGTAACCAATGTCATCTCAGCTTCTTGAATTTTAGGCTAACTTTACAAGAAAACACAACTTATCACAGAAGGTAAACCAAATGCCTTCAAGACAAGGATTTAAATGGTAAGTACTTGAAGACTTTCGCAGCTTCTAAATTGGTTTGGAATTCTCAGGCGGCGCAGAGTGAGGAAAGCCCATTTGCACCCACGGGAAGGCAGAGGACTATCTTCATCTCATAGCTCTTCAATAAAGGCAGAAAAATGCTAGCGAATTTAACCAAGAGAGGCTTCACTAGGGTCACTAACTAGAACTGTGCGTTCTTTTACCATCCAAAGGGACTGCTTCTGACCACCACAAAAGATCTCTCCTTAATTTATATAGTGATGCATAGTCAATGTTTACCCTCCAGAACAGATTAGAAAGAAAACAGATGACAAAAGAAATACATTAGCATCTGATCTGCTCATCCTAATCATAGCACCTTGCAGGCAAATAAAATCAATCTCTCCCTCCCTCTCTCCCTTCTCGCTCTCTCATTCAGCTAGACAGTAGGAAATGAGGGAGGATTTATCAGATAGGCAGATACATTATACACACACGAAGCAGGCCAAGGCCACATCACTGCGTGATGCTGTTTCTATGAAGTGCCCAGCACAGGCAAAGCCACAGACACAACACAGGCGGGTTGTTGCCAGGGGCAGGGGGAGAGGGAATGGGCACGGGGATTCTGCTTTAGGGGTGATGAAAACGTTCTGGAATTACACGGTGCTAGTGCTTGCCCAGCGTCTGGATGTGCCGAATGGCAGCGAAGTGTACACTTCCAAATGGAGAAATTAATATATGTTACATGAATTTTACCTATAGAAAAAAATGACAGGCCAGATGGCAAAATACCAAGCAGCATTTCTAATGTCCACCAGCCATTATCCTTCCTGTCTACACACACACACCCTCTCCTTTTCCCTCTCCCCCAGCACTGACCTTACTAAGTGGGCGTGGACAATTTAGTAACAGAGAATGGGACCAGGTGTCCCCTCCAGAGACTTCAGGTGGAAACAAAACACCCAGGAATCCCCAGCCCTCCCACTGTGGATGGTCAGGGGAAATGGAATTGCTCTTCTGTTGCCTCTGCACCTAAGCAGATTACTGTCAGAGCTGAGTATAAAGCCCCATCAAGGAGGAAGCACTCGACAGCTTCCACCTCCACACACAGCAGTCACCTTGGCGGCCAGGTCCTGCTCAGCAACACATTATTCATGGAAGCTGAGCCCCTGCAGGTGGACTGGCAGAGGGCAGTAGGAACAGAGGAGGCCCGAGGACCGGGAAACTGGGAGAGCTGGGCTATCGGTGAGAGAAGTCTGCCCCACAGCTGTCACTCAGCAGAAAGCACAATGCTTTGTCCCTTCCACCAGGTGATCCCGCCCCTCCCAAGACAGCGTGGACCCAAGACACAGCCAGGGCTGCACCAGCTACGTGTGAGCTACGAGACAGTGGCTTTCTGTTATTTTTAGCACCCACTCTGAGTTTCTCAGAGAGCACCTCCCACTCATAACACCTGCCTTTTTGCATAGCTAATGACACTCCCGATGACAACTATTTGAAAAAAATCTCTAGACAGTTACGTGAAAGCAAAACACTGGGAGCCAAAGCACTAAGTTCAGTGCCTGCTGGGTGGAGGTGTTGGTCCCAGACAGCAACCGTGTCTAGCTTGCCAGGCCCCAGGCTCTGGCTGGGTGAAGGTGCACACAAAACATACAAACAAACGGAAAATACCTGGTGAGCTCTTCTTTAATCTTCAAGGGCTCGTGTGGGTAGAATTTCACTCTAAAGCACATGGTGTATGGTGGATGAGCTGAAACATCATAAAGAAAAGGCATGAGAAAAGCAGCAAGAGACCAGGAACTGCAACACACTCCGGAGGTCAGCCACGAAGCCTCACAGCCCAGCCTGGGCTCAGAGGCCAAGCAGACAGCACGCCCAAGGAAACAGACAGCGACAACACAACTCAAGGGAAATGCTTGCCGGAATGCCACAGCCGGTGCAGAACAGGAGCAGCCTCGTCGGGCAGGACACCTTTCCATGTCACGGCTCACCTCCTCTCCAGGCACGGTCCAGGGACCATTCTCTCATCCATTCCTCCCCACTCCCATGGGACAGAGAAATGGCCCATACGTGTCACTCCACTCAGGTGTGGGGGCTCACAAAAGAATTTTTAGCCTGTGAGGTGGGAAAATGTCACTGCACCTGACTAGATCTCCACAAATGAGGATGCCTTTGAATTAAAATTGAGATTTCTAAAATCAGGGTCAGCCATGCATAGATCCTACTTTGTAAATTTTTTAGAATGATCTGTCCAGGAGGCAATCACCTGTATGGAAATAAATACTTCTACAATTCTCTGGCTTGTCTGACTCAAGATAGTCCTGTGTAACTCCAGGCAAGTAATATGCGATTCTAGTTGAGGTTTATGATTCTGGGATGTGCTCATTGCATAAAATATCCAGAACTCAGGGACCAGCTAATACAGGATTTCCAGTGTCTTCCAAGGCCATTACTTGCCATATTAACTTAATAAATGCATACAAGTGAGGTAAGATGCACTCAGATTTCAGTTAATATATAAAATGAACATCTTAAATTCAAGGAATAGAATGGTTAATGTTACTGTTTCCATGGATGGCTGACATCCTTGTCCATCTCCCTTTGTAACAGTAGAGCCATCAGGATAAGCTCTGAGTCTATATCTCAGAGCTACAGCTCTGAGACTCCTCTTTTGAAAAAGGCAGGGGCTGAATCACCAGCCATTTCTACAGCATCAAATACAAAAGTAAAAATGAGAATAATTCAATCTAGAAAATGATTAATAAAAAGAGTTTGACAGAGAGCATCCACATCATAAGAAATCACAGCAGCATCTTGCTGGCTGCCTCAGCAGAGACGCTACTATCTCTCTCTCTCTCTCTCTCTCTCACACACACACACACACACACAAACACACACACTCAACTCTATCTGTACAGTACCTGCTTCCCCGAGGAACTAGCAAATTTCCTAACTGAATTGAGTGTCCCTAACCTGACTTTGTGTTCCCTAGATTTAAGAAAGGAAACATTTTTTTTTCTGAAGCATTGAGAGGAAAGGGACATTTCCTCTATAGCAAAGAAGCAGCTTAGAAAAATGCAAATGATTTTCAAGCCATTCATCATTCATAATGACCTAGAAATTCAGTTTCAACTCATAATACTTTAAACAGTCCCTAGATTTCCTTTTGATTTGTTGGAACAATCACCTTTAATGATTAAAGCTAATGGATTTTTATTATACAATGGTTGAGATAGCTCTTATAAGATAGGAAAAGCCAATGATGGAATATAGATAGATGATAGGGATAGATAGGCAGATATTGATAGATATTGATAGATAACAGATAGGTAGATGATGGATTGATAATTAATAGGATAGACAAAAATAGGTGATAGGTAGATAGGTAGGTGATAGATAGACATAGATAGGCAGGCCATCCACTTCATTTTCTTCACTTTTTCTCTATTCCTGTCCCTTTTGTCTCTCAGGTCCCCTCCTCACTTCATGCCATCCCCAAACTTTTTAACCATTGTTAACAGCATCATTTATTCTCTATTTAACGTATCTTCTCAAAGTGAGATCTCTTGCTTTTCTCACTTAACTCTGCATCCTGCCCATCTCTCTAGGACAGCAGATATGGATCTAACACATTATCTACACTAATCACGTACTAGATCTCATTATGCATGTACCAGAATTTACTCAGCCATTCCCTTTGAGTCCTCACTCAGGTTGGTTCCATGTTTTTGCAATTCAAGCAATTCTATTTGTGAGTGAGTGTGTGTGTGTGTGTGTGTGTGTCTATCTCAACATCCTTGTGCCTAGATCACTGAGTGCTAATATATTTACTTCTGTGATACATATTCCTAAAAGTTGAGATGTTGGGTTAATGGACAGGAGGAAATGTTTTAAAGAGAACAGAAAATAAAGTCAGCTCACTGGAGACAAGCCAAGAAAAGGAAGATTACAGAAGGTAGCCCTAAGCAAAGGACGACTCTTATCTGTGCCAAATGTTTGGTGCAGAATCAGTAGATGGAAAGAACTAAAGAAGGAGTTATCTGTGGACCAATAAAACCCACTCCCTCTGTCACAGCACAGTCACCCTGTGGGAGAAGACACTGGGGTCCATCTCCACTATGAGGCTGAGGCTTCAGCATCCAGAGTGCGGGGAACAGCAAATGCCCCTTGAGATCTTGAGGTTTTTTAAAAATAGATTTATTTGTTTATTTTAAAAGGAGAGAGAGAGAGAGAGAGAGAGAGAGAGAGAGAACTCTTCCATCTATTGGCTCACTCCCCAAATGGCCAGAATGGCCAGGGCTGGGCCAAGCGGAAGCCAGAAAACTGCAACTCCATCTGAGTCTCCCACGTGGGTGACAGGGGTCCAAGAACTTGGGCCACCTTCTGCTACCTTCCAAGGCACATAAACAGGAAGCTGGATCAGAAGCAGGGCAAGCAAGACTTGAACCACTGCTCCAACATGGGATGCTGGCATTGTAAGTGGCAGCTCCACCCACTGTACCACGACACCAGCCCCAAGAAACTGAGTTTTGAAGGGGTCTTTCCACAGTGATCTTGAGTGAGCTGTTTACCTCCTCTGTTCCTGCTCTGGGAGATGGGACAGAGCCAGCTGCCACCTTATCTCCCAGAGGCATTTGGACAGCTCCAGGGGGCTCTTGGCAAGTGCATACCCAGCATTATCTAAATGTGAGATTTTAGAATGTTGGGATAAACACTCCTACCAGAAAAAGACCAAGAGAAGTGGAGGTGGAAATGGGAGGGAGAGAATGGGAAAGACGAAATCAATCTAAGCTGAAAAACATTTGCCCAGCCTTGTAAGTGTTTAAAACGGAGAATCCCACTGAGTAGCAGAGAAGAGAAAAAAAAGCCAAACCCACTTTGAAAACGCCAGGAGCACATAACTGCACTGAGGGCAGCAGGGCTCCTCTCTCCAGTCCACAGACACCTGCCAGACAGGGCAGCTCCGTGGGCTGCTCCCCACGCATGGCAGATGCCAGGGCAGCATCATTCAGGTTGTTTGTGCCACCTGAGACCGTGGGAGAGGTTCAGCCGTGTATAAAGGAGGGACCGGTTCTCTCAGCTCCATCCTGACACCTTGCCCAGAAACAGGGATGGGGATAAGACGTGACTGGCTGAGTAGGCTTCCAGGTGGAAATAATGAAAGAGAAAAGGATTTTCTATTTTTAACCAACGACCTTTCTCAAGTCTTTTAAAAACCCAGATATATGAGGGGAAGGGGTTTAGTCTAGCAGTAAGCTGCCCACGTGCCACATTGCAGGGCCTGGGTTCAGTACCTGGTTCTGGCTCTTGACTCCAGCTTCCTGCTAATGCAGGGCCTCGGAGGCTGTGGTGGCTCAAGTAGTTGGATCCCTGCCACCCACGTGGGAGACCCGGCTTGAGTTTCAGCCTGTCACAGCCAGCTGTTGCAGGCATTTGGGCAATGAAGCAATGGATGGAAAAGACTTTCTCTCCCCCAACCCCTTCGCTCCCGCTCCCGCTCCCTCTCCCTCTCCCTCCCTCTCCCCCTCCCCTCTTTCTCTCAAATAAATACAAATATTTTAATTCTATATTTTTGAAAGAGAAACAACTCAGCAGCTTTTCTTAGAAAGCAGAAGTCTTGGGGCCAGTACTGTGGCGCAACAGGTTAACACCCTGGCCTGAAGCGCTGGCATTCCATATGACTGCCGGTTCAAGACCCGGTTGATCCACTTCCCATCCAGCTCTCTGCTATGGCCTGGGAAAGCAGTAGAATATGGCCCAAGTCTTTGGGCCCCTGCACCCATGTGGAAGACCTGGCTCCTGGCTTCAGATTGGCTCAGCTCAGGCCACTGCGGCCAGCTGGGGAGTAAACCATCGGATGGAAGACCTCTCTCTCTCTCTCTCTCTCTTTCTCTCTCTGCCTCTCCTCTCTCTGTGTAACTGACTTTCAAATAAATAAATAAATCTTTAAAAAAAGAAAGCAGAAGTCTCCCTCTGCTCATCATAAAGTATCATAGGAAAATTAAAGAGCTTGACTTCCAGCATATAGGAGGGTATTCCAAAAGTCTGTGGACAAATGGAATTAAAAGGTAAGTTTATCTTGGCACAAAAGTACTTTGAAATCCATGCATAAATTTCTCATAATACACATTTCCAATAAACTTTTGAAGACCACTTATATGCATGGATTTCAATATTTTTGTGGGGAGCAATTCAGACTAGACTGTTACTGGAATTAAGACTTATTCTATGCATCTGCTCTCCCACAATATGGCGCTGGGAGAGGAGTAAACAGCTTCTACGCAGCTGCCTCCAGTTCAACCAATAAGCAGCAGGACCTGCTCCTGATTGGAGGAGAGCAGCGTACTCAGCGTGTGGGTAGCAGAGTTGGGATTGGTGGAAGAGGACTATAAAGGAGGAGAGAGACAACATGTACCAGGAACATCTAAGAGGAACACCTGTGCAGCCCCCGAGAGAGCCAGCCGGCGGTGTGCCGCTCCCCCGCGGAAGTGGGGAAAGTGGCAGGGGGTGGAAGGTACGGTAGCCAACCCGGGAAGAACCAGCAGCAAACCCGGGGAGGGCCGAGCAGACAAAAGAACAGCACAGGGTCCTGTGTTGTTCCTCCACGAACAGGGGGAGTGACATAATGGTGCCGTGACTCGGATATGAAGCCTAGGCAGGGTTTAGTGTCGTTCCTCCGCGAAGAGGGGGAGCGACATAATGGTGCCGTGACTCAGATATGAAGCCTAGGAGGGATAATGGTGCCGTGACTCGGATATGAAGCCTAGGCAGGGTCCTGTGTCGTTCCTCCGCGAAGAGGGGGAGCAACAATTTTTTTACAGCAAAACAAACAACCTTTTAATTTCATTTTCCACAAACTTGTTAAAATACCCTCATGCTCATAAATTTGTGATCTTCCTCGTGTAATTCTGGCTCTTGGTTAGGAAACATCTCCCCCAATATTCTCTAAACAGCAAAGGCAGGGACCATGGCTCCAGTAGGTGGCTGGACCATTCCTATCCCTGGTATATCTCTTGAACTTTGTATCTGTTGGCATACAACAAGAATGATACAGCAAAGGGTTTGATGGTGCAGACAGAACCTCAGTGCACAGCCAGTGTTGAGACTTGCCGTCTCCAGTATCCTACTCATGAATAGGAATCAGGAACTCCCAGCCTTTTCTGTACGTCTGTTGCTTTTTTATTCCTAAGCAAATGAATGTTCTCCCACCGTCTTGGAGGGACTTTTTTTTTTTTTTTTTTTTTTTAAGATTTACTTAACAGGCGGAGTGACAGAGAAAAGACGAAAAGAGAGATAGAACTTCCATCTACTTATTCACTCCCTAAATGGCTGCAATAGCCTGGACTGCGCCAGACCAAGGCCAGGAACCAGGAGCCAAGAATTCCACCCGAGGCTCCCATGTGGGCGGGCGGCAGGGGCCATCATCTGCTGCCTTCCTGGACACATTAGCCGGGAGCTGGATGAGAAGCAGAACAGCCACTGGGGCTGACATCGGTGCTCCAGTATGGAATGCTGATGTCACGAGCAGCGGCTTACCCCGCAGGGGTCCACTGCCAGCTCCAACGGAGGAGGATGTAGAGTGAGGACACAGACAGCCTGGCGTGCACAAGACACGTGAGGACACAGACAGCCTGGCGTGCACAAGACACGTGAGGACACAGACAGCCTGGCGTGCACAAGACACGCACGGTGACACTCCTGAGTACTTGCTGCATCTGGAAATGAAACAGCTCGGCAACAAAACTGTTCCTGCACACCTGCAAAACAACACCGGGGCTCCCCAAGGGCGGGGACTGCCCGCCCAGCCGAGGAACCCTGACTCTGGGCTCTGCGAACATCTGAGGCTGCGTTATCGCCTGCTCTCTCCAACTCGGAAATGAGTTTTACCCTTATCAGCAGTAAGTGTGAGCCCTCCATCACATCACCCCTCCTGGATCAGTGCTCCTAAGGCAGTGCCTTGGCTTCCAAAGCTGAGCTGGTTTTATACTCGTGTTTAATTCACCCTCCTCCTGTCACGGATCGCTCTTTTGCTTTGCTCACGCACACGTGCAGGCAATGACGGAGTCCCTCCGAGGCAGCGGTGGGGACCCTGCTTTCTGCCAAGGGCTGTCTGGATATTTATAGTATCATTTGGGGGTCATAAACCATCAACTGTAAAATCAGCCTGCTATAGGTTTATCGAATTTCGAGTCTCATCTGAAGTTGCCTTGGCCAGGCCAGACCAAATGATCTCATGGGCTTCACAGAGCCTGTGGGCTAGACATTCCCAACCCCTGCTAGGAACTCTCCAAGGGGACACGGAAGACCCAATAGTTATCTCACAAATAATCGGCCTGTGGCTTCTCTCACCGCCCAATGCCTGTTCAGAGACACTCTGGAAGAGACTCGGGGGCCCCACACTTGTAATCTCATACACTCATCATTTGAACAAATTGCTGCGGGCAAACGTAAAACTCTTAGCCTCCAGTTTCTCATCTGTAAAATGGAATGAGGAAACCCACAACAGAGAACAGAGCTCAGCCAACCTTCTTTTTTTTTTTTTAAGATTTTATTTATTTATTTGACAGGTAGAGTTACAGACAGTGAGAGAGAGAGACAGAGAGAAAGGTCTTCCTTCCGTTGGTTCATTCCCCAAATGGCCGCAACGGCCAGGAGCCAGGTGCTTCTTCCCGGTCTCCCATGTGGGTGCAGGGGCCCAAGCACTTGGGCCATCCTCTACTGCCTTTCCAGGCTACAACAGAGAGCTGGACTGGAAGAGGAGCAACCGGGACTAGAACCCGGCACCCATATGGGATGCTGGTGCCGCAGGCAGAGGATTAACCTAGTGAGCTGCGGCGCCGGCCCCCAGCCAACCTTCTTTACAAAGGGCCAAGGAGTGAATGAGGGAAGTCTTCAGAGAGTTCACGGAAAATGTCTAACATAAAAATACTGTCTGTGGATTTCAAAATTTTTTGCACTACAATAAAAAGTTCTATTGTCCTCAAGCTTTCTAAAGTAGTCCCCCCATGTTGTATTTTGGGGTCCTCCAGCTTTCTGTCTCAGCTGCCTGCTCAGCTGCTGCAGTGGGGAAGGGACCAGAGCTGGCATGATTGTGTTCCGCAAACATCAACATTCGGATTCTGCACTGTCTTCATGTGACTCATATTCCAACGTTTTTTCAGACATTTTAAAATGCAGAATCTGTTCCTAAACCACAGGTCACTCACAAAGAGGTGGCAGGGCAGGCATTTGGCCTCATGGCTGGGATACAAGTTAGGACACCCACACCCGCATCCCACTTCAGAGTACCTGGGTTCGAGTCCCAGCTCCACTCCAGATTCCAGCTTCCTGCTAATGCACAGGGGGGCAGTGGCAGAGATGCTTCATGGGTTTTGGTCCCTGCCACTCATCTGAAAGACCAAGATTGATTCCAGGTTCTTTCTCTCTCTCACTCTTTGACTCCTCTCAAACAAAATTTTTAAAAAATTTGACCCATGATCCCTGGTACAGAGCACAATGAGGATAATGTGGTTAAGTGACCTCAAAGCACTCAGCAGAGTGCCTGAGACTAAAGTCCTCAACCTGAAATAGTTCTTACCACTCCAACATGCATGCAGCAAGCCAGCCAGCTCTCAACCTTGTGTAGCCTCAGCCTCACCTGGCCTTTCACCTGGGATGGAAGAGTGGAGAGGGGACTATCACCTCTTCAGGGAGGAGCAAGGGTGCCATCACTATGAAACAGGTGCACATATGAAGAGGTATTTGGAGCCCTTGCATCTGAAGGGGAATTTTGCTGCTTATGTCTGAGAATCTTAGCCACAAAGTTAGCAAGAGCACCTGGAACTGAGAGCAGGAGACATCCACTTGCTGCCAATGCTGTATAACTGACTGGACCCCTTGGGAATCCCGTTGGTAGCTGTACATCAACATGCAGTAATAACAATTTTAACAGCCAAATTCAATTACATATCTAACTTAATACTGAGATTTTATACTATAAAATTGCATTCCAAACTCAGGTTATAAAAATTTTTTTATGATTTTATTTATTTATAGGTAGAGTTACAGACACTGAGAGGGAGAGATAGAAAGGTCTTCCTTCTGTTGGTTCACTCCCCAAATGGCCACAACTGCTGGAGCTGCACTGATTCTAAGACCAGGAGCTTCTTCCAGGTCTCCCACGTGGGTGCAGGGGCCCAAGCACCTGGGCCATCTTCCACTGCTTTCCCAGGCCATAGTAGAGAGCTGGATTGGAAGAGGAGCAGCTGGGACTAGAACTTGTGCCCATACGGGATGCCAGTGCTACAAATGGAGGATTAACCTACAGCGTCACAGCACCGACCCCTATGAAAGGTTTTTAAAACTTTCCTACCTGCCTCTGCTCATCACATACGAAGCCTGCAAGACCCTGGTCCACCATGCATTTCATTCAGACATGCATGCTACCAACACACAAGTACTTTTTTTAACTTGATATTTATTAGTTTTTTTGATAGCGTATTTTTAAAATTTACATTATAGTCAAAGGCTTAATGCTCCACTAAATAAAGAATGAAAGGAAAAAGACCATAGTTCAGAAGGAAAATAGACAAGAGCTGGCTATAAGCAATAATCAAGTGAAAAGATGTTCAAATTCATTCATATAAACTAAATTTTAAGATAGTCACAAAACATTTAAAACCACAGCAGTACACAATTCCTACCAATTCACTGGAAAAAATACATAAACAAAGTTGAACAAAACACTGACTTTGCAGCAAACATACACACAGGCATTTCTTTCTTTTTTTCAGCTGTAGCTCCATGTAGGAGGAGAACATGCATTTGAATCATAGAGGCCAGTATGAAAAACAGGGCTTTCCTGATGAAGGAGGAAGCCACTGGGAGTCGTGCCCAGTGACACAAGAGCTCCCTCCAGGACAGGCTCCATTCGTGTCCTTTTCCTGAGGCCCAGGGACCCACCACCGTACCTAACCATGGTGATGCTCATGTCGCCAGCAACCACCACATACAGACAGAGTGAAGACTGCAAATGCATGGCTTGCTCGTGTCATTTAGAAATGCACACCATGAAACGAAGGCTTTTTGTCGTCACTCCTGTTGCCATTATCTCTTTCCCTACTGGAAATAAAGGAAGAGCACAGAGCGGCTCAGCCTGCATTAGCTCTTTGAGAGAAGGACCACATATGGACATTTTTCATGAAACAGCTGACCCTGGGAGAAAGAGACACGTAGCCAAACCCAATGAACTACCACGAGAGCAAGAGAAACTGGCTTCCAAAGCTGGAAGTTCTGACCTTCCAGGGTGTGAACAGAAATCACAGACGCTCTTCCTGGACAGAGTAAAAGCAGAAAGAGCAAAAACAATCAAAACTAATCCACAGTAGTTGGGAACTTAGTGTTTTTGATTTATGTAGTGGGTTCTGTTGAGTTATGTGTTTTATTTTTTAAACTTCTTCCACCTGCTCCCTAAAAGAGCATGTCAATTAAACTCAACCAGTGTTTATTATGAATCAATTACATGCATAGCCTTGTATGATAGCCATGAATCAATTGAAGAAACCTTCCAAACTCCTGATTCACAGCTAGGCATTGGGATAGACAAGTGTGGGTATATGAATGAAGACAATGAGAAAGGCTGACCCAACAGGTCTAGAGACCAAGAGTTACTGTCACTACAAGTATTTGCAGAAGTAACCTATGCAAAGCTTGGTTTACCATCAAAAGCATATGACCAAGTCCAGCACAAAACAAATTGACAAAAGGGACAGGAGAACTGAGCCACAAAGCAAAGGAATGAAGTGTCACCCAAAGAGAAGGCTAAGAGGGGTCTGCTCAGGATAGTGGCCTGGACAGCTTCCTTTCCCATCCCCCAAAAAACCCTCTCATCCACCTGGAACCCCAGATTATGTCCCTACTTGGAAACTGTATCTTCACAGGTGTAATTAAGAAGAGCTCATGGGCTCTAAATCCAATGACTGGTGTCTTTTTGTAAGAGAGACAGACACTGGGACACAAAGACACCAGGAAATGCAGCAAGAGGCCTGGTGAGGATGGACACAGCCGCAAGCCAAGGAGGACCTGGGGTTGTAGGCAGCTGGGGGCTGTTGGAAGGGGCAG
Organism: Oryctolagus cuniculus; assembly: GCF_051225735.1. Lineage (NCBI taxonomy): Eukaryota > Metazoa > Chordata > Mammalia > Lagomorpha > Leporidae > Oryctolagus > Oryctolagus cuniculus. Next base: position 134,413,236 of record NC_142867.1, read on the forward strand.
GTTCTTCCCAGAGCCTCTAGAGGGAGCATGGCTTCAGACCTCCAGAGTTGTGTTGTCCAAAGCCATCCAGTGTATAATTTGTTGTGGTGGCCCTAGGAAACGAACACACCCAGCAAGAAAACGAACACACGTGAGCAGCTGGAACAACAGTCAGTTGGGAGCCAAGTGTCCCAAGTGGCCCCGTGAATGAGTATGGGGGCTGAGCTTACTTGCTCGTGTGTTCTCTCCTCCCTACTGATGAGCTCATTCAGCAGCAAGAGACGTATTTGTCAGAATCGTCCTCAGTGGTGGAAAACGCCAGAACACGAGGGAACGTGATAGAAACATAAAGCCCAAGAACAGACCATCCATACCCAAGACTCATATGGCATCTCAGGTCCCCAGGGAAAGCCATCGTAACTTCTGGGAAGAACTGTGGCCCTCAGCCAGCAACCTGCTGGTGTAGCTGAGTCAGACCCACTACAACAGAGGCTGATTTGCACGCAGAAGGCACTCCCAGGCACCCTGCCCCTTCAGGGTGCTTGATAGCCACACCATGTCTGGTAAAGCAGGCAAGAGTGAGATCTTAACCACCCTGCTGGGCTCATCAAGCCCCCGACAGGCACCAGCTGGGAGGGGGCAGACAGCCTGTTGAGGAGAGTAAGCCAGCTTGTTTGCATCCAGCTCTTACACTGCACGCTTCATCCACCATGCACCCCGACCTCCTTCCCTGCCTCTTCCCAACCTTCTTCCCCCCACCCTTCCTTTCTTTCTTGATTTTTGCACAAGGCTTTCTATTTTTATCCTTTTCTTTTTCTCTTTCTTATTACCGGGTAGTATATGAACACATTCTCATTATAAAATATCTCAGTAAAACATAATCCTATATAATAAAGCCTCCTGACCCTCCACCCCACTATCTTCCCCAGAGGTCACCACATACATTGTAGTATACAACCTCCCAGTCCCTCTTTTATGCACTTACATAGCAATAGTCCTTTTTTTTTTTCATAGAAATGGATCATTCTACATGTGACTTTATTATTTATTTTTAATTACTTTTATTTATTTGAGAAGCAGAGACAGAGCTTCCATGTGCTGGTTCACTCCCCAAATGCCCACAATGGTTGGGACGTGGCCAGGCCAAAGCCAGGAACTGGGAACCCAAGCCAGGTCCCCTACATGGGTGGCTGGAATTCAGCCATTGGAGCCAGCACTGCTACCTCCCAGAGTGTGCATTAACAGGAAACTGGAGCTAGCAGCTGGAGCCGGGAATCCAAGCCAACGAGGAATGCGGGGATCCTAACCAAGGAGTTTAACCCCCAGACAAAATGTCCACCCCTATATTTGATATTTTTATCTGCTCTTTAAACTTACCAATATAACTAATAAGTCTTTCTGTGATGACAGATAATACATGTCTATCACACTCTTTTTATTTTTTAAAGGCTTATTTATTTGACAGGTAGCAAGACACACAGAGTCTGAGAGAATGAGAGAGAGAGAATCTTCCATCTGCTGGCTCGTTCCCCAAATGGCCGCAATGGCCAGGGCTGGGCCAGGCTGAAGCCAGGAGCCTGGAACTCCCCCTGGGTGTTCCGCATGGGAAGCAAGGGCCATCTTCAGCTGCTTTCCCAGATATATTGGAGGGAGCTGGATGGGAAGTGGAGCAGCTGGGATGAGAACCAGTGTTCATATGGGATGCTGGTGTTGCAGGCGGCGGCTTAACCCTCTGCACCACAATACTGGCTCCCCGCCTTGTTCTTTTTAATGATGTTCTTTTTATGCACGTATGCAATAATAATAAGTTGCCAAAATTACTGGGCTTTTCATTGCTTCTAATTCTCCATGTTACAAACGATGATTTGCACCCCTGTATAATAGATACCTGTGCAGAATCCCTACTTTCTGAGACACTCACAGAAACGGACTTGGTGGATCAAGAGATATGGGCATTTTTAATGTCAAAAGATGCAACAAAATCTCCCTCCATAACAGCTTTACTGGGCTACCCCCTCTCACTAGCACAGTGTACCTGATCCTCACAACTAGATATTATCAACATTTATCATTGTGATTTGCATTTCCCTCGTTGCAAATTATGTCAAGTATCTGTCTCTGAGTTTATTGGCCATTTGCTTCATTCCTTCTCCAAGGCTTTTGCACATTTTTGGCTGAGTTATGCTTTGGTTCATAGCATCACACTTTATACATTCTGCATATTAATACTTGTTCTACACTTGGTAAGTGTTCTACCCATTACTTTGCCTGTGTTTCAATCTGTTAATCATTTGTTTTATTGCCATTCATTTAGAAAACATTTCCTGAGAATCTACTCTGTGCAGTGAACAAACCAAATATCCTGGGTCAAAAAGTTTACCTCCTGCACAAATTTGCTGGCATGTTGTTTTGTTCCTTCCGAGTTGTCCTTTTTCCTTAGAAGGCTCTACACCACCCCCCAATTATAAAATATCCATAAAGCTTTACTCAAAATTTCCATAGCTTATTAACTATACTAAATATATATTGTTAAATATACTGAAATTTATTTCTTGTATGTTATGAAGTATGTTTTTTGCCTTCAGATGAAAAGGCAATTATCCAAAAATCATGCCTTGAAAAATATGTGTCTCAATGTAAAATACAATGTTTATCTTAACCCATATTCCCATGAATAGTGGACTGCATTTTCTGTCCCACTAATCACTGTCCTATTCCTGGGTCCATCCTCATTACTGTATGGATCTATTACTCGGCCTCTGTCAATGACTATAGTTCAGCTCTCTTGATTTTCCGTTTCAGAGAACAGCCCCATCCGTGTTCTTTTTACATACAAGTATTTATTGGCCAACACTGAGCATTTTCCTTTGCAAATGAGCCTTAGAATCATTCCAAATGCCATCATCACACTGAAATGCTAGCTTAAATATCTTTGTAAGTGTGCATTTGTGAAGATCGACTTTATCAACAATGTTAACAGAAACCTGAGAAGTCTCCATTTATTGAACTCTTTTTTTAATCTACTGTACCACAACTGCACAGTAGGCTTCCCTGGTTTTATTCCTATAAATTGTGTGCATTTCTTGTATTTATTTGTAAGAAACCTGTTTTTATAGAAAACTTTTATTTAATAAATACAAATTTCAAAAGTATAACTTTTGGATTATAGCAGTCCTTCCCCTCCATAACCTCCCCCCCACCCACAACCATCCCAACTCCTGCTCCCTCTCCCATCCCATTCTTCATTAAGATTCACTTTAATTACCTTTATATACAGAAGACCAACTCTATACTAAGTAAAGATTTCAACAGACTGCACCCACACAGACACACAAAGTATAAAGTACTGTTTGAAGATTGGTTTTACCATTAATTCTCATAGTACAACTCATTAAGGACAGAGGTCCTACATGGGGAGTAAGTGCACAGTGACTCCCGTTGTTGATTTAACAATTGACACTCCTATTTATGTCATCAGTAATCACCTGAGGCTCTTTTCATGAGCTGCCAAGGCTATGGAAGCCTCTTAAGTCCATAAACTCCGACCTTATTTAGACAAGGCCATATCAAAGTGGAAGTTCTCTCCTCCCTTCAGAGAAAGGTACCTCCTTCTTTGATGGCCCCTTCTCTCCACCGGGATCTCATTTACAGAGATCTTTCATTTAGGTCATTTTTTTGCCACAGTGTCTTGGCTTTCCACGCCTGAGATATTCTCATGGGCTTTTTAGCCAGATCTGAATGCCTTAAGGGCTGATTCTGAGGCCAGAGTGCCAAGAAACCTGTGTTTTTACTTATCATTGCTACTGTAGATAAGAGCATATTTTCCCAGGATATCTGAGAAACAGTCACTGCTTGTGTGTATAAAAACTGTTGCTTTAGGATATTAATCTTGTCTCAAAGGAGAATGCCATTAGTCATCGCAGGTAGGGGCAGGGAAGGGAAGGCGATGGAGAGCTTGGTTGAGAACTAGAGAGGACAACGCCAGGTTTAAGACACTACCTGGCTCTCTGAAAAGGAATCTAGCACCCTCAGCACCTCCACTGCTGGGTGACCCGCACAAGGTACAGGAGCAAAATGAGAAAGCCCCAGCTTAACTGAGGGGAAACCCTCTGTGTGGAATGCTGGAGAATACCAAGAGAAGGCTGCACAGGGCACTGGAGCAGAGAGGAGGCCTCAGACACTGCTCGGGTCTCCCGGGGCTGAGCTGTCTCTGCTTATCCCAGTGGGGAACACGGTGTGTAGGAACAAGCAAGTGCAGGAGACCCAGAGTGAGGGCTGCAGGAGCACACAGGGTCCAGGGACTCGACTCGCATTCCAAGGCCATGGCAGGACCCACAGGTCTCAGCAGCATACTCAAAGCCAGGTGGGCCAGGTCTACCCAGAGCAGACATGTCCAACATACGGGCCCAACCACACGAGATGCATTGGGACAGGACTAGAAGCTTGCTGGAGAGAACAGATGTTCTTCCTGCCTCCTGATGCCACTTTGGGATTTGGGAAAGCTCTTCCTTTAAAAAATTAATTTATTTTGAAAGCCAGGGTTACAGAGTGAGGCAGAGAAAGAGAGGGGGAGAGAGAGAGATCCTCCATCTGCTTGTTCACTCCCCAAATGGCTGCAACGGCCAGGTTTGGGCCAGGCCAAAGTCAGAAGCCTGGAACTCCATCTGGGTCTTCCACATGGGTGGTAGGAGCCCCAGCACTTGGTCCATCTTGAAAACTGCCTCCCCAGGAGCATCAGCAGGGAAGTGAATCATAAGAGGAGTAGCCAGGACTTGAACCGGTGCTCACATGGGATGCTGGTGTTGCAGAAGGCAGCTTAACCCACTGCAGCACAACACTAATCCCAGAAAAGCTCTTGAAATGGGGAAGATAGCCGACTGTGAACAGGCACTTTGAAGTGGCTATGTTTAAACTATGCATTAACTGAGCAATCTTCTGGACAAGATCAAATCCTGAACTCGCATATCCTGAGTTACCCTGAAAGTGCAGGGCTAAATTTATTTTAAAATTTTTATTTATTTCTTACTTGAGAGGAGAGAGAGAGACAGAGAGAGACAGAGACAGAGAGAGAGAGAATCTCCCATCCACAGCGGTTTAGTGCTGTGTGCCAAGCTGAAGCTGGGAGCCTCGACCTCAACAGGTCTCCCATGTGGGTGGCAGGGACTCTGAGCCTGCTGGCTCCCAGCATCTGCGTTAGCACAATGCTGGTGTAAGAGGCTTGAGGCAGGCATCAGACCCAGGTTCTCTGATGTGGGATGCACCAGCCCAAACACCCACCCCAGGGTTAAATTTTTGCCTTCAGAGGAGAGAGGGGCTCACAAGCAAATGGAATTCAGTCGCAGCACATCTGAGTTGCAGTGTGTAACGTAATAAAAACGCTATGCCAATACAATTTGTGCAACTACTTAAACACTGTGGAACACACAATAGCGGCCCTCTTGATGTATTCACACTGGGCAACACTGCACCGTTACAAGGTCAAGGCTAAAAACTACAGGTTACAAGGAAGAACAAGCACTTTTACATGGAATGGATAGCAACATTCCTCTTTGAAGATCAAGGGCTCTGCGAGCCAACATTCCAAAGATGTCACCCAGTTAACACTTTGTTTGCCAGCCACCTGTTAGGCAAGTACTATTGGAAACAAAAGGGATCAGCAGTTCAGTCCACTTGGGTAACTACAGACAATGCAATGGAATAGGGAAATGGGGAAGCCGTATGTAGCCTGCGCACCTCACCTAGCAGACAAGGAGTAGAAGTTTGGTACTGAGGTTCCAGGTCTGGGTGGGAGGAGACTAACTATACCCCACCTGTCTCTCCCACCAGGTGCAGCTATGAAACCTGGACAGAGCACACCCAGCATCTGCTCACGGTCTCTGAAAAGTGAACAGCAGCAGGCACGTGGGAAAACAGGATGAGAATTCAAAGGACCTCTGAGCCAGTGGTGAGTTAACGTTTTTTTCCCCCTCTGGTATCCCCTGGCCAGAACTCAGGAGATACCTGGAAGAGGACATCAGCTCAGACAAAGAAAATTCCAGAAGCTTCTAACTAAAACTTGCAGAAAAAGAAAGGAGGTTTTGTCAGCAGACCTGTGGTTAATGGTGAGAAAGCAAAAATTTCTTTTCTGAAATGCTTTTAACATAATTTCTTTAATAGTTGTAAAACTACTCAAGGCATATATTCTACATTAGATTAATTCAGGTAATTCACTTTTTAATTTTTTGCTTATTTTCATCTCACTTGGAAGGCAGAGAGATGATGGGAGAGACAGACACTGGTTCTATCTCCAAATGCCCACAGTAGCCAGAGCTGGGCCAGGTTGAAGCCAGGAACCCAGAACTCCACCCAGGGCTCCCCAAAGGAAGGCAGGCCCCCCTACCTGCTGCCTCCATTAGCAGGAAGTTAGTTGTGTGGGAAGCAGAGGCAGGACTTGAACTCGATACTTCAGTATGGCTTGCAGGGGGTCTCTGGGGGCAACATGATTGCTTGGCAAAATGCCTGCCTTGGAAACTCATGGTTTTTGAGGCACGGATCTATTTCTTCCAAGCTGCCAGATATAGGCAGCTAGAACTGCCCTGTGGAGTCTGCAGTGATGGCCCCTCTGTCATTCCTAACACAGGTGATCTGTGTCTTCTCTTCCTCTCCTCCGTCTTGCTGAAGTTCATCAGTATTCCAAGATCAGTTCTCCCTGGTTTTGTGCACTGCGTACTGATAAACACAGCAGCGTGGATGCCCCCCAGAGTTGCTGGCTGAGTCTAAAAATCTCGTCTCCGAAATCACATGCTATGTTGCTCCATTCCCACGGCATTCTCCAAAGACAAAACAAGGCTGACACAGAAAGACCAGCGGCCGGGAGGGACTGGAGCAGGTGGAGCTCCAAGGAGGCAGCACGGGCGCACTCCGGCCGCAGCCGGTACCCCGACTATGGCGTGGGCATGAAAAAATCTATACGTGTGTCAGGAGTCATAAACCTGTGCCCCCAAACTAAGTCAATTATGCCACATACTGATTTAAAAAATAAAATTTAGCATTTCTCCAAAGTTCAAAGAAGACTTTAAGAAGCATTACAATTCAAAAATCTAAACCAAAATTAGTAACTGTTCAACTTATTAGTTTTTTCAAGCAAAAATTTATCTTTCTTCATAAACTTGAAGTTCCATAAAAATAAGTTTATATTTATTTTCAACAAGATCTGGGGGAAAACAAATATTTTCATGTAACATTGGTGGAAAGAAATTGCTACCAGTTCCTTGGGGTGGATGTTTATGGCTAAGGAAATATACAGTGTGTACATCTTTTGATCCAATCATTTCATTTCTAAGACTTTAATAGAGATACTCTCACAAGATGCGCAAATGAATCCAAACATGTTAATTATAGTGCACATTAAAATAACAAAATACTAGAACCAACCTTTATGTTCATTAATAAATATACATGTACATGACTAACAACCAGCAAATCATTTTTAAAATAAGCCAATTGTCAATTACCAATATACTATTAGCAGTTAATAATTATTAAGAACAACAGGGGCTAGTGTCGTGGTGTAGTGAGTTAAACCGATACCTTTGACTCCAGCACCCCATATGAGCCCTGGTTAGAGTCACCGCTGCTCCACTTCTGATCCAGCTCCCTGCTAACATACCTGGGAAAACAGCAGAAGATGGCCCAGTACTTGGACCCCTGCCCCCAAAATGGGAGACCCAGATGGAGTTCCAGGCTCTTGGCCTCAGCCTGGCCTGGCCCTCGCCTTTGCAGCCATTTGAGAAGTGAACCAGCAGATGAAAGATCTCTCTCTCTCTTTCTGTCTCTTTCTCTCTCTATGTACCCCTAACTTTCAAATAAATAAATCAATTTTTTTTAAAAAGGAAAAATACTAAAGTGAGCAAAAATATACAAAGAAAGATCTCATTTCTGCTTATTACAGATCATATATATGTTGGAATAACATATATATACATAAAAATTTCTGAAAGAATATGTAAAATATTGTTAATATTGGGCTTGGTGTGTAAGGAGGAAAAGAAAAGAAATAGTTCTGGTCTCCATTTTAAACATTTCCTAACCAAAAACCACAAACACTGTATAAATATATATATACACATATTTTTTAACCTTAAGAAACAATAACGCCTTCTGTGACAGTGAGTTTCGGGCGTCAGCTCGACAGGATCAAGGAGTACCCAGACACCCGGCAAAGCGGTGTTGGGGGCGTGTCTGTGAAAGGCTTTCTGTGGATGAGGTGGGAAGACCCGGCCTGGGCATGGGCGGCACCACTGGTGGGCAGGGGGTCTGCAGAGACTGCAGACAGACAGGGGCTGTCTTCACCTTGGACGTCAGAGTACTAGGCTCGCTGGCCTCAGGACTCCAGGACTCACCCTCACCACCCTCCAGTTCACAGCCATCCAGCCTCGGCTTCCCTGTCCCGAGACCCTTGGACTTGGGCTGAGCCACACTGCCGCAGCCCAGGGCCTCCTGCCTGCACACTGCCTGTCCCAGGACTTCTCAGTGGCTCTAACTAGGTGAGCCGGTTCCCCTAGCAAATCCCCTTCATCTGCCCCCAACACACACAGCCTATCCCTCCGTTTCTCTGGAGAACCCTGGCTAGTATATCTTTGCACTGGGCTTGTTAATCAGGACAGATGACTTTAGCCAACCCTGGGAAACACCTCCCTGGGAACACCCATAGTCAAAAGGATCTTAAGGGGCCGGCACTCTGGGTAAAGCTGCCACTTGCAGTGCTGGCATCCCATAGGGGCACCGGTTTGAGTCCTGGTTTCTCCACTTTCCATCCAGCTCTCTGCTATGGCCTGGAAAAGCAGTAGAAGATGCCCAAGTCCTTGGGCCCCTGCACCCGTGAAGGGAGACCCGGAAGAAGCTCCTGGCTCCTGGCTTCAGATCAGCACAGTCTTTTAAATAAAATAAAGAAATCTTTAAAAAAAAAGGGGGGGGGGGGATCTTAATGGGGTCAGAGCAAAGGACCCGGTGTTCTGTGAGACCTACGGCTCCTCCAATTCATTATGCAGTCATCACATGAAGCAACCAGAGGCTGAGGACACTTCAAAAAGCTCACAGGAAATGCAAATTATGATACTCACAAAACACAACCCGTCTCTGCCTACGCAACCTCAGGCAACAGGTGCCGATGATTCTCACTCCACCCTTCCCTCAGATTGGTAAGCCTCCACCTTTATGCACTAAAATAAACTTAGCTCTCAAATTCCATTTTCCATGAACTGTCACCGTGCCCTCATGTTTTCACAACCAGATCTTTTTGATAAATGCAAAAATGAGTGCCAGGAGTTGGACTGGGTTTCCAGGTTAACGATACAGAAGCCTTGGTTTATTTATCTTTTTTTTTATGTAAAGTCAGTATTTTGAGGACATATAAAAGAATACAAATTATTTTTGTTTTGTTTTTTTAAGATTTATGTATCTATTTGAAAGGCAGAGTTGCAGAGAGGCAGAGGCAGAGACAGAGAGAGAGAGATTTTCCATCTGCTGGTTCACTTCTCAACTGGCTGCAACAGCCAGAGCTGCACCAATCCAAAGCCAGAAGCCAGGAGCCTCTTTCCAGGTCTTCCACAAGGTACAAAGGCCCAAGGCCTGGGCCATCTTCTACTGCTTTCCCAGGCCATAGCAGAGAGCTGGCTCAAAAGTGGAGCAGCCAGGACTCAAACAGGCACCCATATGGGATGCCACCACAGCAGGTGGTGGCTTTACCTGCTACACCACAGCGCTGGCCCCCTACACAGAAATTCTTGGTACTGAAAAAGACATCCTCATCGACACTGGCCAAAATAGGTTTCTGATTTTGAGAAGAATGACATGATTTTTTGTACACTAATGCTCTCAACAGCACAACGGGGGACTGGGTGATGGGTAAGACTTTGCCAATTCCTAGTATCTGTGAGTCACCCTGTCTGGTTTAGAAACTCAATTTTATGCAGTTCTTTTACCACATTCAGATTCCATTGATCATTAGACTGAAATTTGCCAGTAATCAAATGGCAAGTAAACTCTTTTTATAAAACATTAGCCATTTTCCTCTTTAATAGTGTTTATTTATTTGGAAGGCAGAGATAGAGACAGAGACAGATAGAGTGCACTCCTATCTGCTGGTTCACTCCCAAATGCCCAGGACAGCTGAGGCTCAGGCAGATCTAGGAACTCAGTCCAGATCTCCCACAAGTATCAGAAAATCCAACAGCACTACCCTGCAGAGTCTGCACTGGCAGGAAACTGAAGTCAGGTGCCAGGGTTGGGTATCAAACCCAAGCACTCCTAGGGGGATGCAGTTGTGGAACCACTAGGCTAAGCCTCTAAGCCTCCACCTTTCCAACTGACTGCTCAGATTTGCTTATGAACAGCCAATTCTTATGCAGCCAATTCCTCACATGCCTTACATTCCCTATACATTTAAATTGTCTTCTATTAAGTGTGGAAATACTATTAAAGGGAAATTTATATTTTAAAAATGTGTATGCTTTAAGGAAAATATTGCATTCAAGAGCCAGAGTCATTTAATATAAATCCAATCACCAAGAGGTAGTCCACATATTTTTAAATATGAGGATACTTCAAAAAGATCAAGGAAATGGAATTAAAAGATAAATTTATTTTGGTGCAAAACATTTTGAAGTCCATGCATAGTTTCTTCATGATATGCAGGAACTTTTTAAAGTACCTCATAGATACACAAAAATGTCAACATTTGGCAGTGAAGGGAGAAAAGCTGTCTCGGGCATGTCAGTTTATTCCCACTGTCCTGCACAGGACACTGTGTGGGACCTCTTGGGATCTCTGACCTGCTACTCCAACAGGGATGCATTCTCCCACTCCAGGCCAGCCTCGCCCCCAACACTCTGGCCCTCTGGACTTTCCACACCTGCTGCTGCACCTGCTGTCACCTCAACACATCTCTCCTGCCATGGCCAGAGGAAGTTTGCTCTTGAATGCTAGGAGGAGGAGAGGAGATGAAAGGAAATGGACAGAGGGAGGGAGAAAGAAGCAAGGTAAGGAACAGATATGTGGGCTGCTAGCTCGCAATCTACATTCACTCTCTCCCTCTGCCACCTGAAAACTCTACGCAGAATGATGTCTTCATGTTGGACAAAGACAAGAAGCCCTGGAATGATGCCCAGGGGTGTAATATATACTAATCTGACCGCTGATGAGAAAACAAAAGACTTACTGCAGAGCCCTGGAAAAGTTGCCTGGAGAGATAAATGGTTTGGGAGCAGGCAATGATTCTCTGAAGTGCGTTTCAGGTCTCCTCCGAACCAGAAATAAAAGCAAGTTGGCTACAGCCTGGGATGAGTGACCAGGACAAAAGATCATGTCACCCAAGACTACAAGACAACAGGATGCTCCAGGTGGATGACCTGACGATGCTACCCAAGCCAAGAACAACAACAACAACAAGAGGAGCTCGGAGCATCAGCGCCTGAAACCAACTGCTCACACCACCGCCCCTCAACCTTTTTCCCATGATGTTTAGGGGCTTGAAGGTTGGAGAAGAATAACACAATCTCTAGTAACGTTGTCAGTAAAGTTTTAATCTCCACTCATACCTGCTTCTCTCCTCCTCCACCCCAAACCCTTGACCAGCAACCACCCCCACCCCGCCCCACAATCGAAAGGAACTGGGTACATGGTGATTATGTGCGATGTCTATTTGATCACCCAATTCCAACGTTCCTAGTCCCATGTGAAGACGGTGGGGAGGGAGAGAGGCACGGGAGGCAGAGGGAACAGTGACTGCAGTGGGAGGAGAGGAGATGACAGACAGCTCTCCCCAGACAGAGAGGCCTCCACTCACGCATTTATCTTCAACTCTGTCCTGGCTTCCCCTGGCTGGAGAAATTTTGTCAGGAAGCAGAATCTATCTTTAGACATTTCAGAGAAAAACGCGAGCTGCAGATTGACACTTACATTTCATTTGCTTGCAGATGGACTTGTTAGGCTCAAGCCAGTGCTGGGGAGAAGGGAAAAAAAAAAGAGATCGGGGGTCAAATTTCTTACTTAGTAAGGAATTCCCAAGTGCAGCCCCAGTTCCCATGGATATTCCCCAGCCTCTACCCTCTGAAGGCCAACGTACACGACTCAGCAATAGCGGGAACGCAGAGAAGGTCTCCGCGTTAACACTTAACACTGACGGAGGACTACAGATTACAGTGATTACACAGTTGCTAGGCGAGAAGGCCCCAGGAGTGAATGTGCACTGGGGTGGATGCCTGGGCAGCTCCAGGCCACTCCTAGGCGACTCTGAGCTCTGCTGCTCTGGGAAAGCCACAGATGCCTAAGGAGCATTTGACATCTATGACCTCAAAGACTCACAGCCCAGCAAAAGCATCAACACCCAGTTCCCCCTCGGGGCCACCCTCCTTCACGATGAATGTTGCACCAAGACAGCCTGAGCCCTATCACACTCCTCCCTTCTGATGTGGAGGAACAAATCATTTTAAATGTTCACTTCCTGAGAGCTGAGGTCGTCAGAAAGACACACTGGCTCTGCCACAAAATACAGCAGCCAACAGCCCGGGTATCTGAGAATCACGTTACCAAGGCCTTGATGTGAACTGGACACCAGGCTGGTCCAGGTGGCCCCTGTCTCCACACCACATACAAAGGTCACTTCCACATGCTGGGAGCCGGCTAGTGTTTGAGATCACCGACCATGAGCCCTTGAGGCTGCTCAGGGGATGTCAATAAGAGTCACTTTTGCACCTGCAGTTTATAAAGATTGGAAGGGATCCTTCTCTCCTGGGGAACCCCAACTGCTTCATGCTGGAGAGGAAGGAAGAGAAGGAAGCTTCCCACCCGTTGAGCTCCCACGCCTCACTCCAGCTCATGCGTGTCACCCAGTCAGCCTCAAGGTTGGGTGTTACCCCTACCCTTGGATGTAAACGCAGGCCCCTAAAGGGGTGTAGTGGGAGCTAATGTTTGTGCAGCACTTACGAAGTGCCAGTTGCTGGTAGAGTTGTCAGGAGCTGGTTTGGTTTTTTTTTTTCAGTCCTCACTGCCACTCCATTTAGCAAGGAGAGTGTGAGGCTCAGGACGCTGAACCACCTGCCCGAGGTCACCCCCATCAGCGGTGAGCTAGGAAGCAGCGGGATTCCAGAGGGGGCCTACAGCTCAGCTGCGAGACATCTCGACTGACCAGACTTCTCCAATAATACTCCTGATTTTCTCAGGGGCTGAACATGCGGGTGGTCAAATCAGGTATCAGAACTCAGCAGGCTTTCAGAAACAATGGGGGTGGGAGCAGCAGGGTCTAGTGTGGTACTGAAGACACCTGTTGGGACACCTGCATCCCTCAACAGCTGTATCTGGGCTAGATTGTGAGTTCCACTCCCCACTCCAGCTTCCTGCCAATGTGCACCAGGGAAAGCAGCAAGTGATGGCTCAAGTAGCTGGGTCCCTGCCACCCACATGGGAGACCCAGATAAGGTTCCTAGCTCCCAGCTTCCACTTGGCCTACTTCCTGTCATTGGAGGCATGTGGGGGAATAAACCAGCAGATGAGAGATCTCCGTCTCTCTCTCACTCTGTGTGTATAGCTCAAATTTTTTAAAAAGCAATCTTTTATCTGTTCCAACATTATGGAAATTCTAACAACAAAAACCCATAAACTTATCCATGACCATTTTGCACAGACAAGATGAAAGAGAAATTTCTTTGCTTTTGGCCAAAATTATATCAACTCATGTTGGGAGTCTTTATTATCTCCTAATTAGAAATTACATACTTATAATTAAACAGTGGAAAACTAATGTATTATATCACGCACTGGCCATCTAACCTTGTGCAAGATGTTTAAAACACTCTATATCTCAATTCCAAAATCTATACAACTAACAGCAATAGTACCCACCTGTAGAGCTGTCATGGGGATTTAAAAGTTAACAAATGTAAGACACACAATGCCTAGCACATAAGAAGTACCCAGTAAATGCTTGTTTGCTGCTGCTGTTTTTATTACTTGGTAATCAGTAGATCACATCTTTTCAACACATGGTTTCATAGAGGAAAACAATGAAAGGTGCTCTTAGTGATTCAATTACTTTGCCAGAAATAAATGAAGAGATGATTTAGAAGGGGGGGGGGGCATCAGTGCCGTAGATCAGTACCTACTGCTACTGCTGCAGAGAGAAGAAATCGCCAGTCATTCTGCCAATCAAGTCTGAAGCACAAATACGCTCTCCCTAGCCCTTCTCTGCTTCACTTCAACTTGCCTCTCCAACTTCCAACTCCAGGAGACAAGTCCATTTGACTTTGTGTGCTCCACCCAGGACTAAGAGAAGGATTCCCGGACAGAGGGAAGGCCCAGAAAGAATGAGCACCAGGAGGGCTGGCTGTGCCTGCCGTGGCGCTATAGATTAGCTATGTCTGCTGTGGACAGGCAGGGGACATCTACGACATGCCTGCAAGGCATTTGCCATCTGTGCCCTAAATGAAGTGTTTGCTCTCATTGTCCTAAGAAATACACCTTGCAGTTTTGCACAGGTCCTCCTGTCCTTGTCCTCTCGGCCTCTTCATACCCTATCCTTGCATTTCAGGCCCCGTGCGTCTCAGTCACCTACTTCTACTGCATGATCACTACATATGTTTCCAGGACAACTATGCTTCCCCAGCAGCCATGGGGCATAAACACCTAATAAAAATAAGCCAGCAAAGGATTACGGGGGGCCAGTGCTACGGCATAGCGGGTAAAGCTACCGCATGCAGTGCCGGCATTCCATATGGGCACCGGTTGGAGTCCCGGCTGCTCCACTTCCCATCCAGCTCTCTGCTATGGCCTGGAAAAGCAGTAAAAGATGGCCCAAGTCCTTGGGCCCCTGCACCCATGTGGGAGACCTGGAGGAAGCTCCTGGCTCCTGGCTTCGGATCAGCACAGCTCTAGCAGTTGCAGCCAGTTGGGGAGTGAACCAGCAGATGGAAGACTTCTCTCTCTCTCTCTCTCTCTCTCTCTCTCTGCCTCTCCTTCTCTCTGTGTAACTCTGACTTTCAAATAAATAAATAAATCTTTTAAAAAAAAGGATTACAGGAAATCTTTTCTTCAAAGAGGCCAAGCTCATGTTATCATTTATTAAAACAAGCAAACCTGACTGACCAGTGGCCTACCAATTCCTTTATTCTCCAGTTTGCCCATGTGAAGGAAGGGCATATAATGGGATTTTCACTGCTGAATTATATAAAGTTACAAGGCATTAGAAAGAACACTAATGATCACCATTAAGGGAATGACTACATCAACTGTGGTCTGTGCATATTCTGCTGATCCTGCCGTGCAGTTTGATATGAGGTGGGCCTTTATGTGGAACACTTGACACACTGTGGGATGAGAAGGGTTAATGCAAAAGCTCTAACTGTGGCTGCAGGTAATTCTGAAATTATGCACCTAAGCACCCCAAGGAGACTGCAGCCCTCACAGACACCTGTCAGCGCAGTGGGAACTGGGAGCTCCAGGGAGTGCCCAGCAGATCGTGCCACAGGGCTCCTGGTGCCGTGGTTTTTGCAAAGCTGAGGTTTCTGGTGGCTGATGTGATCAAAAACAAGCACCTTGCAACAACAGGCGCGGAACCGGCAATGAGAAGTGCAGTGCCCAACAGGATCCTGGGAGTGCACAACAGACGCCTTCTCTTGTCACTGAGTACTGTTATTTAAGGAATTTTCTGTGTATTTTAAATTTTTATTTATTTTAGGTATTGGTGAGGCAGAGAGAGAGAGAGAGAGAGAAACTGCATCTACTGGTTCCCTCTCTAAATGCCCATGATGGCCATGCTGGGCCAGGCTGAAGCCAGGATCTGGACCCTCAGTCCGGGTTTCCCATGTGAGTGGCAGAGACCTAAACACTTGATTTATAACTGCTGCCTCCCAGGGTACTCATTAGCAGAAAACTGGAATAGTGAACAGAGCTGGGACTTGAACCCAGGCACTCTGATATGCACTGTGGGCATTCCACGCAGTGTCTTAACCTCTAAGCCAAATGCCCATCACTATGTACAGAACATGTCAAATGGTAAGCTGTTAGGATATAAATACTGATTAAGTTAGTTGGATCTAAGTGTTACTAGACACGGAACTGTTAAATATCCTCCTGGCTGAGGGACACCATGAAATAACGACTAAAATACTAAGAGAGCCAAAAATCAACAGAACTTGGGAAACTTTAACTCTGGTATATAATTAATATCATATAGTTAATGTGCTGTCTTTTATTTTAAGATTTATTTTATTTATTTGAACGGCAGAGTTACAGAAAGAGAAACGGAGAGACAAAGAGAGAGTTCTTCCATCCACTGGTTCACTCCCCAAATGACTGTAACAGCCAGAGCTGAGCTGATCCAAAGCCAGGAGCCAGCAGCTTCTTCCGGGTCTCCCGCATGGGGTGCAGGGGCCCAAGGACTTGGGCCACCTTCCACTGCTTTCCCAGGGCACCACAGAGAGCAGGATCGGAAGAGGAGCAGCAGGGACCCAAACCAGCACCCATATGGGATGCCTGCACTGCAGGCCAGGGCTTTAACCCGCTGTGCCACAGTTTCGGCCCCTAATATGTTGCCTTTTTAAAATAAAAACTGCAAGGGGGCAGGCATCATGGCACAATGGGTTAGACTTCCATCCGGAATCCCCGGACCTTATCAGAGTGCCAGTTCCAGCCCTGACTACTCTGCTTCCAACCCAGCTTCCTGATGATGAGCCTGAGAGGCAGGAGACGAAAGCCCAGGCACTCAGGTTCCATCACGTGGGAAACCAGGAGGGAGGTTCCCGGCTCCAGACTTCTGCCTGGCTCATCTTTGGCTGTTACAGATGAAAGATAGAAGATCTCTGTCTCTCCCTCTCTGTCATTCTGCCATTCGAATAAAATAAATAAATCTCTTTTTTTACTTTTTAAATTTAATTTATTATTATCTTTTTGACAGGCAGAGTTAGACAGTGAGAGAGAGAGACAGAGAAAGGTCTTCCTTCTGTTGGTACCCCTCAAATGGCCGCTAAGGCCAGTGCACTACACCAATCCGAAGCCAGGAGCCAGGTGCTTCTCCTGGTCTCCCATGCGGGTGCAGGGCCCAAGGACTTGGCCATCCTCCACTGCACTCCCAGGCCACAGCAGAGAGCTGGACTGGAAGAGCAGCAACCGGGACAGAATCCGGCACCCTGACCAGGACTAGATCCCGGGGTGCCGGGGCCGCAGGCGGAAGATTAGCCTAGTGAGTCATGGCACAGCCAAATAAATATCTTTTTAAAAAGTGCAAGACACCATTATAATTCAAAAAATATATTTAAATAAGTACAAAATGGTGGCTGGCACTGTGGCGTAGCAGGTAAAGCCACTGCCTGCAGTGCTGGCATCCCATATGGGTGCCAGTTCGAGACCCGGCTGCTCCACTTCCGATCCAGCTCCCTGCTATGGCCTGGGATAGCAGTAGAAGATGGCCCAAGTCCTTGGGCCCCTGCACCTGCATGGGAGACCTGGAAGAAGCTCCTGGCTCCTGGCTTCAGATCAGCACAGTTCTGGCCATTGAGGCCATCTGGGGAGTGAACCAACAGAAGGAAGACCTTTCTCTCTGCCTCTCCTTCTCTAACTCTGACTTCCAAATAAATAAATAAATATTTTTGAAAAGTTACCTGGGGTTGGCGCTGTGGAGCAGCAGGTTAATCCACCTGTGGTGCCGGCATCCCATATGGGTGCCGGTTCTAGTCCTGGCTGCCCCTCTTCCAATCCAGCTCTCTGCTATGGCCTGGGAAAGCAGTAGAAGATGGCCCAAGTCCTTGGGCCCCTGCACCCACATGAGAGACCTAGAAGAAGCACCTGGCTCCTGGCTTTGGATCAGCACAGCTCTGGCCATTGAGGCCATCTGGGGAGTGAACCAACAGAAGGAAGACCTTTCTCTCTGTCTCTCCCTCTCATTGTTTGTAACTCTACCTCTCAAATAAATAAATAAAATCTTTAAAAAAATAAAAATAAATAAATAAGAACAAAATGTATTTTTTAAAATATGAAATGATACCTGTGGAAGTGGATAATAGGGATGGGGGTGTGAATTAAGGAGTACCGGTTAAAGGAAAACTCTGACATTGGTACAATGTAGAACTGACATTCTACAATGTACAATTGCACTTTCTACAACCTATAAAGTTAAAAGCAACAAAGTGTTTAACTTTAACCTTTAAACTTGTTCTAACTTTAACCTTTTTCCATGTATTGGTGCATTACATCAATAATTAAAAATCAATTTAAAAAAAAAAAAAGAAAGCTAAGCGCTACTCAGAGGATGCAGATGGATCTCATGTCATCTGCAGACAAGAGAAATAGTTTCCTATGTGACAGGGCAGATGCTAAGCAGATGCTGAGCCCCAGGGCTGATCTTGGGTCAGACCCAGGATCTAGCAGCCCTGGGCTCCGCTCCTCTCCCTGACACAGATCAGCTGTGTGAGAGACCTCAGGCGAGTTCTGTGGTTTCCTTGCTTCCAGCATTCTCACGAGGGCCACGTGGGTTAATTCACGGGGAAGCCCTTGGGACTGAGCACAGTGGTCAGCGGGGCTCAGTATGCACTGGCTGCCACCACCTTCTTCACACTGGCTGGGGGAGAGTCCTCCGCGCTCCCCTCCCACCTCACTGGGGGAGAGTCCTCCCGCTCCCCTCCCACCTCACTGGGGGAGAGTCCTCCACGCTCCCCCCCCACCTCACTGGGGGAGAGTCCTCCCGCTCCCCTCCCACCTCACTGGAGGAGAGTCCTCCCGCTCCCCTCCCACCTCACTGGAGGAGAGTCCTCCCGCTCCCCTCCCACCTCACTGGGGGAGAGTCCTCCCACTCCGCTCCCACCTCACTGGGGGAGAGTCCTCCCACTCCCCTCCCACCTCACTGGGGGAGAGTCCTCCCGCTCCCCCCCCACCTCACTGGGGGAGAGTCCTCCGCGCTCCCCCTCCCACCTCACTGGGGGAGAGTCCTCCCGCTCCCCCCCCACCTCACTGGGGGAGAGTCCTCCGCGCTCCCCCTCCCACCTCACTGGGGGAGAGTCCTCCGCACTCCCCGCCCACCTCACTGGGGGAGAGTCCTCCGCGCTCCCCTCCCACCTCACTGGGGGAGAGTCCTCCCACTCCCCCCCACCTCACTGGGGGAGAGTCCTCCCACTCCCTTCCCACCTCACTGGGGGAGAGTCTTCCCGCTCCCCTCCCACCTCACTGGGGGAGAGTCCTCCGGGCTCCCCTCCCACCTCACTGGGGGAGAGTCCTCCCGCTCCCCTCCCACCTCACTGGGGGAGAGTCCTCCCACTCCCTTCCCACCTCACTGGGGGAGAGTCTTCCCGCTCCCCTCCCACCTCACTGGGGGAGAGTCCTCCGGGCTCCCCCCCCACCTCACTGGGGGAGAGTCCTCCGCGCTCCCCCTCCCACCTCACTGGGGGAGAGTCCTCCCGCTCCCCCCCACCTCACTGGGGGAGAGTCCTCCGCGCTCCCCCTCCCACCTCACTGGGGGAGAGTCCTCCGCACTCCCCGCCCACCTCACTGGGGGAGAGTCCTCCGCGCTCCCCTCCCACCTCACTGGGGGAGAGTCCTCCGCGCTCCCCCTCCCACCTCACTGGGGGAGAGTCCTCCCACTCCCCCCCCACCTCACTGGGGGAGAGTCCTCCCACTCCCTTCCCACCTCACTGGGGGAGAGTCTTCCCGCTCCCCTCCCACCTCACTGGGGGAGAGTCCTCCGCGCTCCCCCTCCCACCTCACTGGGGGAGAGTCCTCCCACTCCCCCCCACCTCACTGGGGGAGAGTCCTCCCACTCCCTTCCCACCTCACTGGGGGAGAGTCTTCCCGCTCCCCTCCCACCTCACTGGGGGAGAGTCCTCCGGACTCCCCCCCCACCTCACTGGGGGAGAGTCCTCCCGCTCCCCTCCCACCTCACTGGGGGAGAGTCCTCCCGCTCCCTTCCCACCTCACTCTCCCTCCTGCTCCCCTGGAGGGGACCCTTCTCCCGGATAGTTACGACACCAGCTGTGGGTCCTCCGCCTCTCTACACCCCCTTCTCCTCTCTCCTATCTTTCCTCATTCTCCCATTCTCAGTGATGCATCAGTCAAGGAAGTTGCACCTGGGCTACACCCACAACTCCTGCTCTCACTGGAGGTGCAAATGGACGGTGCTTGTGTGGAAAAGTGACAACCATGATTTAGTGGGCTTGGTAGTTAGATAGAAGGCTTAGTGCACTTGTTGTTCTGCTGTTTTCATTTTAGTGGCTACTGGGGTTACGAACTTTATTTTTTAAAGCCTGTTTCCTTACTGGAAGTACATATTCCCTCAGAGAAGGAATACAAGTCATCAACAAAACTTCTGAATTTGTGGCTGGTTGCATTTTCTCACCTCTCATCTAGAATGAAAATCCCAAGGGCTTTGGAGGTGAAGACCCAACTGTTGACTCTACACAATGAGCTTAGGGAATGCTGTATGGTTTTTGTCCCCCTCTGAAGCTCACGTGGACATCTGATGGCCACTGTGGAGGTTTTGGGAGGTGGGGCTCTCAGGAGTCATCAAGAGGGGTCCATGCCTGTCTTGTGAAACTCGGTTAAGTCTTGCTCTCCAGGGCCCACATGAGTCACCTCAAGAGTGCACTGTTATGAAGCAACCCCCCACCCATCTTGTCTCTTCTGCTCTGGTCCACTTTCCGTGTTTTTTTTTTTTTTTTTCCTGAGTTGAGGCAGCACATGGCCCTCACCTGCTATGGTCAATGTCAGATCTGCTATGGTCAATGTCAGACCCTACCACCTCTAGAGCCATAAGCTAAAGTAATCCTCTTTCCTTTATAAATTACAGTCTTCAGTATCCTATTACAGCAACAGAAAATGGACTAAGAGAGTAAGATGAACCAGAGGATGCATCTCTTGATATGATTTTTATTCAGTTATTTATTTGAGAGGAACAATGACAGACAGAGACAAAGAAAGAGGGGCCGGTTCTGTGGTACCGTGGGCTAAAGCCCTGGCCTGAAGCACCCGCATCCCATATGGGCACCGGATCGAATCCTGGCTGCTCCACTTCTGATCCAGCTCTCTGCTATGGCCTGAGAAAGCAGTAGAAGATGGCCCAAGTCCTTGGGCCCCTGCGCCTGTGTGGGAGACCCAGAAGAAGCTCCTGGCTCCTGATCAGTGCAGCTCTGGCCATTGTGGCCAACTGGGGAGTAGACCAGCAGGTGGAAGACCTCTCTCTCTCTCTGCCTCTCCTTCTCTCTCTGTATAACTCTTTCAAATAAATAAATAAAGCTTTTAAAAAAAAAAAAAAAGCAGAGAGAAATTCCCAAACCCCCTGCATTCTGACTTCCTTATCTGAAATTTTAATGGAAGGAGTGGGGGCAGATGTGGGGATTCCTCAGATTATTTGGCCCCAACAGCCCAGGAGCTATGAACCTGAGGGATGAGGACATTGTCAGAAAGAGCTTCCTTCTCAATTTCTGCCAGCCTATTCTCCTCTATCCCATCATGGCAGTGGTGCCTACCTTCCAGATATTCTAACTGTGGCTCGTCTGAGGAAATGGAAGAATGGAAGTTGGGTGTGAGGTGGTGATTTGTGACTGAGAAGACTGATGTTTGTCGCTCCCCCTCTTCATGGAGGAACGACACAGGACCCTGCGCTGTTCTTTTGTCTGCTCGGCCCTTCCCGGGTTTGCTGCTGGTTCTTCCCGGGTTGGCTACCGACCCTTCCACCTCCGTGGAAGGGCGGTTCCCCCTGCCACATTCCCCACTTCCGCGGGGGAGTGGCACACCGCCGGCCGGCTCTCTCGGGGGCTGCACAGGTGTTCCTCTCAGGTGTTCCTCTTAGATGTTCCTGGTGCATGTTGTCTCTCTCCTCCTTTATAGTCCTCTTCCACCAATCCCAACTCTGCTACCCACATGCCGAGTACGCTGCTCTCCTCCAATCAGGAGCAGGTCCTACAGTTTATTGGTTGAACTGGAGGCAGCTGTGTAGAGGCTGTTTCTCCCTTCTCAGTGCCATATTGTGGGAGAGCAGATGCATAGAATAAGTCTTAATTCCAGTAACTTAGTCTAGTCCGAGTTGCTCCCCACAATGTTTAATTTGGTAGTTACTGAGACCAAAATAATTTGATTCCAAAAGTAAACAATATAACACTTAGTTATCTTCAAGTGCTTGGCTTCTGCTGGATTTCATTCAGCCTATGATTACAGAATCAATTACACACCTGTTCTGTTGTCTTTCTCAAAACCTTTGATGCCCTAAAGCAGAACAATGTAGCCCAGAAGCCCAGAAGAATGTGCTAACTAAACCCTGGGGCTTTAAACAAGAATGCCTGCACCTCCCCAAATAGGAGACTATTTTTCCCTCAATGGTAACTAGATCCGAAATCTAACCAGTTACCATTATGACCCTAAAAAGGCAGCCTGCTCTTCATATCCAATGGCAAAAGCCAGAGAGCAACTCAGCTCTGCATTTTGTGACCAGCTGATACCATTTCCAGGCCCTTTGGTCTCTGCTGGGGAAGAGAAGAGTCCACCTGAATTTATGCAGCCTTACCACTACCTGCTACCTGCGGCAATGGACTCCACTTTGGTTTCAATAAAACCTACAACAAAACAACAATGGCACTAACACCAACACACCTGTAGGTCAGGAACACTCAGAAGCTATTGTGCATTTGGAAGTAAGAAAACTTTCATTACCTGCAGTATTTTTTTTTCCCTTTAGCTGTGACTGCTTTCGTATTCTGGGGTCTCAGGGATGGACAAAAGAGAAGTGTAGAGAAGAAACATTGGACAAAACTGAGGCAGGGCAGGAGGCTAAGGAAGCATAGGCATCCATTCATCCACTCAGCAACCTCCCTCCCCTTCGTAAGACAAGACGGTAAATATTTTAGACTTTATAATCCATATTTGTAATCCATATGGTCCCTTTTTTTTTTTTAATTGAAAGCAGAGTTACAGAGCGAGAGAAGGAGTGATAAAGACAGAGATCTTCCATCTGCTGGGGCTAGGCCAGGCCAAAAACACGGAGCCAGGAATTTCTTCTGAGTCTCCTACATGGGCACAGGGGCCGAAGGACTTGGGTCATCCTCCACTGCTTTCCCAGATACATTAGCAGGGAGCTGATTGGAAGTGGAGCCACCAGGACTTGAAACGGCACCTATATGGGATGCCGACGCTGAGGGCCATGGCTTAACCCACTACACCACAGCGCCAGTCCCTGCACATGGTCTCTATCCAACTACTCAACTCTGCGACTGGAGCACGAAAGCAGACAATATGTAAATGAAGTAACTGTGTTCCAATAAATCTTTATTTACACAAACAGGCAGAAGGCCATTCTGACACATGCCAGCCACTACTCCAGATTGAAGAAATCCTAATGGACATTCAAGAAAAAAAAAGTCACCATCTGAAAATGCAATAGGCTGTAAAACCATTTACTGCTGTCTATTCCAGAGTATACTAGGATACTAAAATGTAATGGCAAAGTAAATGATGAGATTTCTTCAAATTCATTACACCAGGAATCTACCACTAGGCAGCATTTGTTGGCATGCCAAATAGATTTAACCGCTGTCACCAAACTGTTTTATGGTCAGAAATCCCCTAGTTGCTACAAACCCTTTAAAGCACAAAACAGTGAAAAACTCAGTTACCTGAATCACTAGTTTTAAACAACAATCCACAGCATAGGTAGTACTAGCATCCCCATTTCACAGATGAAGAGGCTGAGACACAGAAGGTAAAGAACTGCTAGAAGTTACACAGTTAGCCGGTGGCAGGTACAGGTCTGACTTGATTTTCCCAGTGTCAAACTCTGAGCACCTGAGCAGTCGCGTCCTCAGCTCTTCCCTCCCTGCGTGAAGTAACGAGTCCATTCCCTCTTACGAAGTCTGTAACCATCCTGGCTGGCATCCTTTTGCTCACTCTTCCTTCTCCGCTTGTTAGTCTCCTTGTTTCTCCTTCTAGATCATCCTTTAAAATATGGATGCTGCTTAGCCTTTCAGATTCTCCTCTCTTCTTCACTCACTCCCTTAGCTTTGCAATCTATCCCCGGGGCACTGAAGTAATAAAAGACCTCACTGGGTCCCAAATCTCCATCTGTGACCTAAATATCTTTGTTAAGCTTCAGATCCACATTTTCAACTCTACACTGAACATCTCGACCTTGGCATTTCACAGACACCCAAAACTCAAGCTGTTCAAAATGTATTGCTTCTCCCATGAAACCTGCACACTTTCCCATTAAGTTTATTTTGGTAAGTGGATCACTCTCAGAACCCTAAGTGGCCATGGTGAGAAGTCCAAACACCTGCTAGAA